>NC_091444.1:14814144-15151792 GCF_964237555.1 Oryctolagus cuniculus | reverse complement strand
GCCTTACTGTGTTATCAATATATCTGAGCGTTTGCCACTGAGAAATGAAGTAACACTGACACTGTAGGTCGCGATGACGATTAAATCCTAGGAGAAAGTGACGGGCTCTTAGGAGGGATGGAGGAAAGTGCAAACTGCTGTTAATTTCAATGTGTCCTCCATTTACTTTGCACAACTCTCAGTATCTGCGTCAAGACAGTGCCTGTGAGAGCCCATCTTTCTCACACTGAACATTGGGAATAGGGGATTCGGTGACCTCTGAGCTAACGTAAACCTCGGAATTGTTGCAAATGCACTGAAGATTCTTTAAGGAATCAAGGGAAATAAATAATCTTGGGATAACTAAAAAATAGCTGATGGTTTTTGGACACTCTGCGTCACCAAAAGAGGTAAATTAAAGGACGGCTTCGAGTGGAAAAGTGTATTTCCTCTCTATCCTGAATTAGCTGAAACCCCCTTTTAAATTAATTTCATATTATTTGCATTTTAATGTTTTCTGGTATCATTTTCGCCCTGCTCTCTCCAAACTATAGTAAGTTCTCAAAAAAAAGTGAACTGTGTCCCTGGTGTCACCTATGAGTTTAGAACTGTAATAGAGCCTCTTTATGTATTAACATAAAATTTGAAAACTCATCATTGAAAAGAAAACCACATTTCTGTGCCTCCCACCAAGGCTGAGTTCGGCAAAGGAATGTGATGATAATTTACTTTCTGTCACCTCCAAAGTTAACCGAGGGGGTTGGGGCAAGTAATAATTTCCTGACAGGCAAACAGGCAAATCACAGAGAAAACTGCAGGGCAAAGGAATAAAAAAAAAAAAAAAAGGGAAAAAAAATCTTGAAAAGGCTGGGCTTCCAATCTCCTCCCACCAGTCTCTGTGAAGGATGACTTCAGCCCCTTTCTTAACTAATTCTGTCGCTGTAAAAACCTACAGTCATCCTTCCACACATGAAAGACAACTAACCTCAGAGGAGAACCTAGATGCTTTCAGTTTTAACTCTTCACCAATAGTGGAAAAGGCAGAATGCCTAAGCTCTGTCTTGGTGGCCAATAGGATAGCCGTGTATCTCTCACATGACTCGCTGCCCCTGTCTCACATGGGCTGTAATTTAGTTCAATTCAGAACTGCAGATAGTACAGCTTCCACAGGAGCGAGGAATGCCTGCACACAAGGGGCTGAGTTCCCAGTGACTTTCCGAAGCACTTTTCCACCTTCCTCCGGCATGAAAACCGATTCTGCACCTGCACCGGGGACAGCCTGGCAGAAGCCTCTGCTCTTCCTCCGGGAAAACAAGGAACTAGAGCAAATGACCATTTTGAAATTGTAAGTATACCTTTCTTTCCGTCAAGTGTACTGATTAAAAATAGTTTTATGTTCTCAGCACCAAAAAATGTGCGGATTTTTTTCTAGCCTAGTCTTCTCTGAGTGTGAAAGGGCATTCAATGGGCAGGAAAATATTCCAGGGGTAATTGTTGCATGCTTTATTATGTTAAAGATAAAGAATTGAAAATAAAAGTCAGGCATTCCAAAGAGTAGCTGCAGGAGGCTGCACACCGGAACATTGCTCCAGTGAGCTGCATTGTTCGTAAGGATAAATGAAGGCACACACATATGTACCTAGTTCACTTCTTCTCGCTCTTTATGTCTAATCAGATTTGATCTGTCCCCAGGAAAAATAAAAGACAAACTTTGCCGACTCCCCTGACAAGGGCACTGTAGACTGTCCAGACATCTGACAGTTATTATAATGAGCTGTGAAAGACTGCAAAGACACTTGGAGGCAAATAGCTCTTAAATTCTGAACAATGGCTTCAAGCCAGCGCTCTCCTTCTATTTATTTTTTTTAACCACCTCTTTTCATTTTATAATAATGATAGAATCTGAGTTGGTCTTAGTGTTTTCCTCCACAAAATGTGAAATGCAGTCCTCGTGGCAGGGAAGGTGACTGAAGTGTCCAGTGTTTAGAAGGAAAAGACAGCTTTCTGTCTTCGGATCCAGCCTTCCGTGTATAAAGATTTTTTTTTTTAAATTCCTAATAGGGTGGAGTGAGGATGTGGGGGTGGGGAGGAAACACGGGGAAGCTTCTTTATAGAAGAATGCTAGAAGAATAAAATAATCTGCGGTTTCTTGTCCTTCGTTAGCAGGCAAAAGATACGGTTAGCATCTAAGTTGCGTTCACGGTTCAGATTTTTTGAAGGAGTTTCAAATAGAAGCGGCATAAATCAGGTTTTTTTAATTTATAAAATAATTGGAAACAAATGGGAGAAAATGTTTCTGTATCACTGCTTTCTTGTAATAGCCAGCTAGGGTAATCTAGCAATGCCTTATGCCTTTACTTCCAGAATCATCCAAATCCTTAAAAAGTTATAAGCTAAGTCTCATTGGAAATTAAAAGGCAAATCAAATCAGGGTGATTATGACTGATCAAGATTTTGAAGGACAATGCCTCTAACCAAAAGAGTTTGTAAGAAAACATTACCCTCCCCATTCTTAAGAGAGAATATTAACTCCATCAATTATTGAAAGGAATTATTCAAAGGCTCCAGACATAACTAATTATGGCTTAAAGAGAGCTGCCAGAGCAGAGCTCGTGTGCTAATTATAAAAGTCCGAGACGTTAGGATTCATTTTTTAAGGATGGGTTTGGACACACATTTTCGCATAATCTTTTAAAAATACACCATTTTTTTTTCTTTGTCTGCTCTCATGTTATCTACACCTCCCCCCACCACCGCCCACTGTGTGCTGAGACACCTGAAGGCTAGACATAATGATCAACAGAGCTCCAGCCCGTCTGGACTCTGGCCAGGTTTTTTTTTTTTTTCCCCTTCTACAATCAAGGAGCCTGCACGCAATGCATGCCGAGCCTATTCCACTGCTGTGTGCAGATCCGGGATGGAAGTCTTACACATACTGCGGAAAGATTAAAGACAACAATATCCCCTTTCTCTTACCCTAGACAGCCTCAATTTTTAACCCTTTCACTACTTTTGAAACCAAGACGTCTTCTCCGTTCAAAGGCGGGTCTCAAGGGACCGTGCAACTCCTGCACCATATTCTACAGATGCACATGCCTCATTCGGTGGAGAAATCTCATCTCAGCAGATCCCATCGGGGTATTTTAGGATTAACAGCGTGCTAACTAAACAAAACCTAATTTGCTTGTGCCGGGGTGGCCTTTTTGAATGAACTTAAACTGTATGGAATCTGGAAAAAGTCAAAGGTCTGTAGAAAGGTTCTTGCAAATCTTGCAGAAGGTTATATACCATTTCTGATGATGCTGTTCTTTTAAGCCTAACCCTCACACACACACACACACACACACAACACACACACACATACGCACACACACCCAAAACACACGCGAGATAACACGCGCGCGCGCACACACACACACACACACACACACTGAGCCCGGCGATTATATCATTCTATCACAAGAGAAACCCAGATTAGCTGGTGATGTCATCATCTATAAAATTTTGCCTTTGTGGGCAACATTTTCAATCACCTAATCGCCAGTGTCTGTTGGGTGTGTGCCCATAGGAAGTTCACATGTTGGCAGGGTTAACCGACACCCACAGGAAAGGAGTATTTTATTTGTAGCTCTGTCTCTTCAAGATGTGTTTATGGGGCAGTATGGGTGTGTTTATCAAGATGCATGTAGTCAGGCAGAGTTTCCTCGTTCTAGGAAACCTTGTCAATATGCTGGTTGACCATTTCAGAGGTGACTCAATTTCAGTCGGAATAGGATATAGAAAGGATGAGCATTTTGAAATCATCTAGATAAAAATGCTACAATAGCAGTATTTCTTATGACTTGGTGTTTCTTATTTTCTGTTTAAAATGTTAGAGCCCTTCAAGCCTTTTTATTATTAACTTGTTCCTTAAGGGAAGAATAATTTTGTACAAGTAACTTAGAAGTAATGTTCATTTCATGTGCTTTTATAGGACCACATCTCTGAATTGCATGATAATTGGGTTAATTTCTTGTGCTTCGGTATACTGTTTCTATTTATTGTTCAACTCCATGGGTCTTACATTATATAATTACTCACCAAACAAGGGTTCAGATTTTTATTAACATATGTTTTTAAGCACATGATTTTATGTTTCTTGAATCAAGTAAAGTTTAATACCCTGACCAAGACAGGGTATTGCCACACTGGAATTGTAAATATAGGATGACTGTGTACACATACTACTTCTCAACTGCCAAAGTTTTATATATAATTGAAATTAATATTCACTAACATAGAATGAGTACACTTACTAGCTCCTGTATACCATGTGTTTGATTCATAATTTTTTGAATTTTAAAATTTGTTCTTAATACTTCTTTATTCTTACATCTTAAAAAGGAATTAATTTTCAAAAGATTTCAGGGGATGTGAGTGTGAACAGCACTATTTATATGTCAACATACAAAGTAAAGAGATTCGTTTTGCCAGGATATTGTGTGACTGTTTTAAAACAAGTGAAAAAATATTTCGTTCTTTTTTGCTTTCATGTTGCTATTCAGCTTAAAGAATTCACACATTTTGTACTTAGAAAAAAGTAAGTTAGGTGGCATTCTATGAGCTAACAGGCTGCTGTGAGCTAATAAATAACTTTTTCGAGAAATTCTTGGGCCCAACACTACAATTTTTACAGACACAGTTTTTCCAACATATAGTGGAGTTCTTGCCCCATGATGAATTATCTAATTTCTTATCAAAGATAAAAAGTGAGTAAATAGTTGGATTTAAATTTCACCTACTTTGTAAGAACAATACAGGGCACTGCCCACTAAGGATACAGGTTGCTAAAAAGGCATCTTTCAAAGACAAGCAGATAATGGACTTGATTGAAATAGTTGAACTACGTAACGCCAATTCAAGAACAAATGGTTTTTCAGAGCATAACAGAGAAAGAACAGTTCACTATAGTACAGTTTATTCTTCTTACACAATGCTAATGATTTATTTGAAATGGCAGAACAACCATAATAGATACACAAAAACAACGATGAATGTATCATGTCAGAGATATACAAAGATTCTTGCATTCCATATATTAGAATATTCTAAATCCAATTATTATTTGAAGACTTATTTAAAATCTGTACTTAGGTAGAGCATATATTGAGGTTATGATCATGTTTGTACATGCATATATGTGTATATATGTATGTATTTAATATATTTAAAGGTCCTATGACCTGAAATAATTGCTGTAATTATGTAATAACCAGTGTTTTTTTAAAACACTCTAGAATATTGACACATTTTAATACAATGAAATTTAGATGGCAGTGTCAACCAGCTATGTCATTTCTGTCTGGCAGAGAGATATGCTCAGATACTGAATCATAAATGTACTGATGTTGGAATTATGACAGATGCCCCATTTCAGAAAATACCTTAATCATATAAAAAAGATAGGAGTCTATTTCAGCCAACAGTATAAAATAATATATGTATTTTTAAAAACCATTCTGTTCCTGACCACCATGAAGATGATTTCTATAAGCAGACTCAACACTCATAATCTCTCTTTATGAAAAAAAAAAAAAAAAAGCGAGAGAGATTGGTGTTTTTGAGCTTAGCCTTTAGGCACAGGGCCTGAGTTACTGTGCATAGAACTCAAGTCAGTTGATAAAAGAAGGGGAACTGGTTTGGCTGCTTCATGCTTCAGATTTTGTTCTCCGCCCCCTCCCCAACACACACACACACACACACACACGCATACGCACAGAAGCCTACATGCAGACAACACTTAACATTAATCGAGGGAAAACTATCCAAGTTGTTTTCACAATTGCACAATTGTCAAAAGCTGCACGATCCTGTTGACACCCCATGCAGGAGAAGTGTTGGGAGAGTGATTGAATATCTCACTGTCTGAAACTCCGTCAAACTCCATGAGGGGCTGGGGTCAAATGGGCTCATGAATCCCAGATAGGAAATGAACTGTGCATTGCATATTCGGAGGTTGAAAAAGAAACATTTGGGATGTTTTACGGTAAACAGATTTGGGTTTGATTTTTGGCACACCCTTTTAAACACGAAGCCTGCAGTTCAGCTGAAATAACTTTCTATATGTATAGCTAAGACCAGATGGCCACGTGCTCCTTTCTTATTTAGATGAGACTTTTCCTTTCAATAACATCTTTCTTCCTGACCTGCTTAAAAATTCCAGCGAATGAAATCAGCACAGGATTTTCAATTCTAATTGCCCATGTGCAGAGGGAGGGCCAGTAGAGGAATCACTAGAGGCATTGTAGAGGGCCCTGCCTCAGTTTGGTCTTTGTGTCTTATCCTTTCTAGCTGATCTAAACTAATCGGAAGCATTTAATTTTTATTAATATTAATTTAGCTGCAAGATTAGTCAGTGATGAAAATTATTTGAGTTGGCTGTTTCTGTCATTTCATCACAAATAGCCAAAAAAAAATTCACTTATACAGTCATTCACTTATACAATCTCCACCGGGCGGTAAGCAATTTATTGGTTAAAAAATATATTAAATATGGGCATAATGGTTCAATGATAACACTAACTTTATTGACCTGTCCTTAAATAAATCATCATTATTAGAAGATACTCCAATATATGCTTTTTAAATTTACCATGAAAATATTCACCGTCTAAAATTCTTGGTTCATTATACGTATAGTCATTTTTAAAGAAAAATATTTTTGCTGGAGATTTCATTTGAACTTGATAAGTGAACTGAATCAAGAATGGAAGCTGATCTACGTGTTCAGTATAGCTCAGCAAATTCTTTATGCTATGGAAGTCAGCATCCAGGTTTCTCCCTTTTCCTCCTTTTTGACAGATTCTTGACTCAAAAAATTATCCTTATAATTTATTACTGAGAGAACCCAAGGTGTTCAATTTTTAAAAGGTGAATTCTCAATTGGTAGAGATGTTAGATGAAGACAAGTTACCCTGATGCTGGTGTTGACACTAATGAACCAAAGGTACATCTGTTAAAAATAAGAAAACTCCAAATTATGCGTATCATTGAAAGATATTGAAGTGGCCTCACAGAGTCATTATTCTTTGCTTATTCTTCTTCAAATAACCTTTATCTCAAGTAAACCTACTAGTTGTCAAAAATGTGATGCCACGTGTGAAAAACCACACTAGTAGTATGGTTTGAAAAACCGTAAGATCAATTAAAATTTCTTTGCATCAAAATTACACAAAAGTTAAATTGTCTTAGCCCAAGGGATTAACAACTATGAAACATGTGCTAAATCACCAGCATATGAACTCAATTCATTATGAGTTGTAAAATTTTAAATTTCTGAGATCGAATTTAGATACGGATATACAGGTATCTGTGAGGCAACTTATGCTACCAAAATTTGAGAACACTCTTTATGCCTCTAAGTGCCTGTGTGGATCAATACTTCTCATCCTGGATGATATCCTCTCATTCATGAATTATAAAAATCTATTAGAAAAATAAATATATAGCAACGAGTTAGCCAATTCTTGTACTTCTACCCGAAATGAGTAAAGTGCTCTGAAGAACTTCAAAAAACCAAAGTATAAACAAAAACCCCAAGCACAATATGGAGTCTAAAGCTTGGCTTTACTTTTAAAGTGATAGATTTTAATTAGCAATGAATCAAATCCTGTAGACAGGTGGTGATAAACTATGGAATCTTGGGAAAATGTATTGCAATTACATTGGCATTATAATTTTAGACGTCTGAAACTGAGAAGCCAAAAGCAGATTTAAATAAGGAATAGAACCCTGAGCTACTCCCATTTTCCTCTTTTGCCATATTACTCTAAAAATATTTTGTCAGGCCTCAATTCTTCAAGATCACAGATGATCAGAAATATATAAGGACTATTTTTAAAAACCTATCTCTCAGTGGGCTTTGATATGTTCACCTGTGTGGGGTCATGGGTGAGATTCAGCACCCTGCCTGCCTTCCTGTATCCTGACTCTTTGGGTGAACCGCACAGGAGAAATTCTACGCAGCTATGGAAGCTCTGCGAGATGTCTGCCCAGCCCGCCCCCGTCCTCCTTCCTGCCCTGTGAGAGTGTGATGATCCGTGGGAGGCAGATCTTTGAGAAACCCAGGCCCCCTCGGACTCTCCTGGGGCACTGTGTCTGTTTGCACGCTCCCCCTAAGGGACCTTGCCACAGTTTCTCACCGGGCCTGCTAGTTCTCAGCCATTTCTGCTTACTAAGGACTTTGCCTCACTCCTTAATTGCGTGGCTTATGGGTCGCACCGAGAGCTGTTTTGTTTTGTTTTAATTTTATATTTTTAACTGTAAAGGGAGTGGGGTTAAAGGGCAAGGCATGACATCTGAAGGATAAATGCAGAGGCAGATGCAAATGTCTTTGGTCTTCTGCAAACAGGCGGTGTTGTAAATGGAGTAATGCAGTTACAGAGAGTCTGATTGGGCAGCTCTGTCTTCTTGCTCAAGGAGTGAGCGCTCTAGAGTGGAAGGCGACTCTTAGCCAATGCACTTGTGGGGCATTCCTGACTCATTCTTGCGGTTCATACTTGATTTGATATATTTCCTGTGAGGAATTTACTAGTTCGACTTAAAGGGACTACTTTTTTCAGCAAAACACAAGTAGGAAAAGAGACCATGTCCACACGAATGAGAGTATAAACTGGATCAAATCGTGTGAAATTAGGAGACCATCTCAAAGAATTGGTTCTAGGTATTTTCATCATACATCTGGGTTATCCAGAAATCCATATGGAAGTGTAAACCTCAGTGTGGTAGGAAACCAAAAGTAAACGTTTCTCTGAGGATTTTAATTATAAATCTAAGTGTAAGATGTATACATAAAGCAGCATTTCACTCTTTTGTATAATTGATTGCCTCCTTACTGTTAGGCATCTATTATTCAAACATTATTCAAAATATCCTGGGAGAAATGAAAGACTCAACACTACTCAGGTTATTATAACCCACTTCACAAAGTGCCCCTTGCCCTGAAAGGAATGACCGATTTAAGCTAAGGACAGTGACTGTGAGGAAATCCATTCCCTGGTTAGTCTGAGGACAGAAAGGGTTAATTTTGTAATGCTCTGGGTGCTGGGGAGGTGGTGGGTGGGAGGGAGCTGGGAAAAAAAAAAAAAACACACACACAACAACAAAAAACCTGGAAGGTAAAAACCAAAGGGAAGACTAGGCTGCTAGTGATGTGGTTGTGTTTATGGATTATACTACATGTTGAGAAGAGGAAAATCAGAGTTGTAAGGTGACGCTGCGGGGGTCCCCTGGACTTTTCCCTGAGTCTAAAGTCTGTGGAGTCCATGCTTATTAAGGTCTGGTTCTGACCTTTGCCCTCCTCACTCCTCCCTGTTCCAGGTGCAGCATTTTTGCAAGTGCTCTGCCTTTATTGGGCACTGCATGCAAGCCTCATAACATAAAAAAAAAAATCCAGTGGTTAATGCTGGCCACACTGTTTTTAAAAAGTTTTGAAAAGCTCTCCAAGTTTTACACCCACCTCATAAATGGTGCATATAGCTCCTCTCCATGATATAGCTTCAGATATTAAAATACAAGTTGCATTTAAACCAGATTGGTATATTTGCTGTTATAGTGAATTTTGTAAGAATATATCTAATACATGATTTTTATCTAATGAATTATCTTTGATATGGAAATAGAAAACTTTATATAATCATTTCTTTTAAATTTTCCTACTATCACTCTAGAAAAGGAAAGCCATTCAACAAACATACCCACTTTTCTACCATCAAGGGTCAGTGTTTTTTAATATTGTGCTCTATTTATTCCAGACCATTCAAATTATATATACAGTTGAAAACCCCAGTCTCCATTCCATTTCCTGAGTTACCTCTAGCTATAGAAGCAATCAGTATCTGAATGGGTGGTAGAACATCTTCTGTATGTTCATTTATACCCTTCAACAGTGACATATATCAAAAACAATTCTAAAAAAAATGAAGTATTAATTATGAGATTCCAAATTAATAATAAAATTTATCTTAATAAATAAATAAAATTTAATACAATTTAGCTTAATAAAAATTTATCTTAAAATTACTGGACTTTTTGCAAATGAACATACTCACTGAAAACTACTTACTTGCTTATTTTTAGTTTAAAAGCCATAATGTTGATTAATATCCATTTAAATTAAAAGACTCTCCTTCCCTCAGTTGATTTCCATGGTTGCAGGAACTGAGAAAATATATCTCCTACCTCCCTTTTATTCAAACTCTTTAGAATTGAATCTCTTACATTTTAACTCTTTTCTTAATATACAAGGTTTTGTTAATCTGATTGAAACATTATGTTTTAGCACTGTCTCAATTTCTTCCATTTTTATTATTTTTTATAAATGGTCCTGTGATATACTTACTTCATGCCTGTGTATTAATTTTTTTGTATTCCACCCTTTTGTTGTCTATTTTATGTTGATGCTTATTTATAAATATTCTGGGAAACCACACAGATGGCCTTGAGTTTGATTTGCTAAGATGATATAGGCAGTAGCATAGAGGAATGAGCATTGACTTTAAGATGGTTTTTGCCTATTCATTTGATTTCCCCTAAGAAAAAAAAAAGACCAAATGCATTTCTGAAAAAGTGTACTGAAACCAAGATCCTCATTTGAATAAGTATTACTAGATATTTGCATAAACTATGTGGTGGTCATTGCCACACAGACCGACCTCTTAACAACACTCGTGTCTGCCAGGAGAGCCAATCTGCAGGAACTCCTTCACTCTCCTGTGCTTTCCCAGACTTGATCCGCAGAGAGAAGTTCAGTGGTACCCAGAGTAGATGGATTTTTCCCATATAGTTCCCTTCATAATTAGATTATTTGGACAGCAACAGATGAAGCAACATATTAGGTCAACTTAAATCTTAATTCAAAAACCTTAGTCCCTAAAGGAAAAGATGCAACCAAAGTACGTTGGTTAAATACTTGAGCTTGCTGCCCGCCTAAACTATTTTCTACTTGCATTTCTGTACTACATGTTATTTCAAGATTGGACAATTAATATCACATTTACTCCAGGCAATGATTGGGCTAACATGGTCTAAAGATGAAGACAGATGAGTGTGAAAACTCCATTTTTTTCTTCAAATTCAAACCAGAGTACATTGTAGCCCTCAGTAAAAATAAATCCTGATCTTTTATGTACATGAACAAATAAAAACCAATTACAAAAATTTCGGCTATGCTATTGCTTGGGATGTTATAAGTTATTTAAAACTGTTTCTCCTGTAAGTTTTATATGACAAATCATTTATTCAAAATCATCATGTCTTTTCTATAAAATACATTTGAGAATATGGAAAGCTGCCCTTTCAAGACTCATATTATAATTTGGCCAGAAGAACTGCAAATGTTGTCATTAAATTATTGTTGAACTTATTCTTTATTTTCTTTTTCTCTGCCATTTGTCATCTTCATTAGCCTTTAAGCTACCAGTATTATTCTCCCCCAGATAATTAGAGTCAGTGTCACATATTTGGGTTTTGTTCCTTATTGTTTCTCCAAAACTCTGGTCAATTCAGCTATATCTTTTTCAGAATCCTTGGCTATTTTTCATTATGGTAAGACAGTAAATAAGAAAATCACAGGATGAGGAGTTAGAAGATAGGTTACTGAATAGTTGGGTGTCTCTCTTCCAACCTCACTTTCATAATCAGTCTCTGGGCATTGTAGGGTTCATAGACTTGCAGGGGTCTAGACCATGCCTCTGCATGGTGAACTCAGAGTGAGTCCCTTACCAAATGCTGACTTGTAAGCTCTCAAAATATTCTCCATACATATGCCAAGTGGTCCATCTTTTTTAAGATTACAATCTTCCTTCCACTTACTCTAGATTATCCTCTTTAAGTATTTCATTTCACTTTTCAAGCTCCTTCATATATAACTTTGATTTCTAAATGTGACTCCTATTGAATAGAATCTGCTGACTCTTCATTGGAATTTGCGGTTTCCTGTATGAAGTCTTCCATGTAAAATCATACAGCTCAAGTGGATTTTACGTAATTCAGCTAATGCCTTTTACTCAGAAGTCAAGTGCAGTCGTGAAACAACATGGCCATTTATTTGTAAAGACCTTTGTTGGGGGGTGGGAATCATTCTGCACAACTTTGTAATGATGTAGAATCATTGGATACCACAACAGAAGGGAGAATTCTCTGCAGGCGTCTTATTAATGCTTATGACTGAAACCACATGGTGAGACTCTGGGAATCCCCAAGCGCTGACTTAGACGTTAATACCGAGAGTCACAGAGTGAACATCCTCAAGGTATTACCAGATTTATTCTATTTGAATTAGCTCTGCTGCTAATTTTATTATAGGAAACTGGGTTTTTGAGTGACTGTTGAGGAAATCTGCACACACTTTTACCCTGAATTTTATCAATTCAAGTTTATTCATATTTTTTTACATATGAGCAACTTAAACTATGAATTATTTGCTAATTCAGACTATGATATAGATTGAACGAATTTGTAACTGGTGAGCGCTTACTGAAGTCCTATCAGGAATAACTTCAATTTCAAATGGCTTAAGCGGAGATACTATTAAAATCCCCAAAATCAACAGTATCATACAACTAATGATAGCCGATAAGGAAAATATCACATCAAGTTAGATAATAAACATAAAATGAATTATAAAAATGTACTTGAAATATAGTTATAGCTATAGTAAGAATATGTTTCTCATGAAGTCTATATAAACAATATAACTAATGTGTTGAGGAAACGTTAATCACAAGTATCATATCATCTGAAAAAAGAAAACTAGAGAACAATTTTAAAAAAAAAGATTATTCACTTATTTGAAAGGTAGAACTACAGGGGTGGGGGCGCAGAGAGAGGTCTTCCATCTGCTGGTTCACTTCCCAAATGGCCGCAATGGCCAGAACTGGACCAATCCAAAACCAGGAGCCGGGAGCTTCTTCTGGTTCCCCCAAGTGGGTACAAGGACCCAAGATCCTGGGCCATCTTCTGCTACTTTCCCAGGCACATTAGCAGGGCTTGCAAGTGGAGCAGCTAGGCCAGACACTCATATGGGATGCTGGCAGCACCGCAGGTGGCAGCTTTACCTTTTCCACAGCACCGGCCCCAGAAACCAATTTCTCAAATGAATCAATTTATCCACCAGACTATCTCTGCCTCTAGAGTATCCTATAAGCAGAATAAATAGAAATTGGATTCCTCTTGTAGCTATCCATAGAGTACAAAAATCAAATGTCATCGATCTAGCCATAATATGAAATAATAGAAAATTCTGTGATTTTATTCATCCTTTTTTAAAAAATTGTCAGTTTATTCAAATAGTCATATAAGAGTAATATTTAGACAGGGGGAATGAAGGAGAAAATATAAGCAGCAATAGATCATATTAAATCATAAAGTAATTTCTTAGTTGAAAATGTTCATTATTTGGTGAAGATCAGGTAGACTTTCAGTAATATTTGCTCATCTCAGATCTGGATATTGTTTGTCATTGTAGGAGGACGGGATGCATCTATACCATATACACATATTCATGCATAATACATTGTCAGCAAAAACATTTGGACTCAATAGGAAAAACTTTAGTTCTATAATTACTGTCAAAGTTAACTTGCAATTTTGGATCTGAATTACAGTTGCAACATTTTCTGAACTGGATGTTCAACTGCAAGAACTAACTTAAAAAAACATCAGCCTGATTAATATGTGTAAGATAAAATATAACATTTTATTATCAAAATGTGGATTCACTATGTTTTCATTTAAGGCAATTTTTCTTTGATCAGAGTCAAACCTCAGATTCCAAAAATTTGATGATAAAGTTTGCAAAATAATGGGACATTATTTAGCAGGAAAGACCCTCAGAGATTACTAAACGACAAAGGGGAACCAAAGCCCTAGGAAACAAGCAAGTCATGCAAATGCTTGGAGTAAATTATGTGGAGTGATGAGTCTATCTCTTTCAATTTCATGGCTGTCTTCTTTAAAATGACTGGAGAAAGAGGAACAGAGGGCACCATGGGTCTATTTGATTCACAACAACATGAATTATGATAAAAGTTCTGCTAGGAATAAAGTTATTTGCTCTAATAAGAAACTTTGCACTTCCTAAAGAAGCACTTCACTCCTTTGTTGTTCAGTTGCCTCATAACAGCACCTACCTTTCATATCCCAGAATAGTAAGGGTATTTACTAAGTGCTTACTACCAGTGAATCATAGTTCCATGTATATTGTACCCAATGTTCACCAAAATTTCTGTGAGATAATTACAACCAATATCCTGTTTTGAAAATAAGGAAATTTCGAGAGAGAGTACCAAACAGTAAGTCCCAAATGCTGTACTGTCCATGGGATATGGTTAAGATTTGAACCACAGTTGAGATGTCATCCCACATCCAACTGCTTTGACTCATGGGCTTTCTCCCGATTTTTCTATATGGAATAATAGGTGGGAGAAGAATGTCAAGGTAACAAAGCATGTTTTAAATGCAAGATTGTGTCCACTCTAGAAAGGATATCAGCCCCTTCTGACATTATCATGGTCAATCAATACCTCGACATCCAGGTCAAATATCTCTAATGAGTTCCATCACAAGAAAGACTGAGATAAAACATATAGAAGCACCATGAGAAAAGCCATTTATTGTACTAATTTATTGAAAATTTCTGTATACTGAACTCTATTGAAATCCATGACAATAAGATTTGACCTGTGTGTATAGAACACTTTTTATTCCTGCATCAATTATACTCGTATTTGTTTTATGAAATAAGTTTGTTCTCAGTCATATTTCCCCTGATCCATTAGTTTTATGTTTATCTCATTTACCTATTCAACATGTTATATTCTGCCTCAAAAAAGTATATCAAATGATTGAAATTTTAAAAAATCAATCTCATAACATTTTAGTAAATATGCTGAGCTTGGCTACAGCTTCCTTCCAAATGAGTATAACCACCAATAATCCTGACAAAGGGACAATATTGGATCCAAGGGTAGTGCTGTCAGTCATACAATCTAGCTGTTTTACAATCAAGCTCAATTGTTTATTGACGACCAGCTCTGAGAAAGGCATGGGGCATCAACATAATTCATGTTCTCATGGTTTAAACAAGAAAATCTAGACAGTCTCACTCTTGGTTCAAAGTTAATAGAATCTGCATGAATTATAAAGATGTTCATAGAAATCTGAAAGTCTCACACTTTACTTGTTTTTGACATTTTCTAAAGTTTCCATGATACTATATGTTGGTTTAGTTGTAGACTTGGTTGGACTCACAAGACCTGTTATCTTGTGACTCTAAGCGTTAATCAACTGAATGTTTCTAGACTGAAACTCTGACTCAAATCCACTTCTCCCTTGGAGAAAAAATATAAATCATTACCTAAAAATTTCCTAGTTAGTTCTCAACTTTCTAAAAAGAACAAATCATTCATAATTTTAGGTCAGATAGTAAAATTTGCTATAGAAACTCATTCTGGAAACATGAGAGCATTTTTTATTATATTCTATATCTGATAGAATTCCTACTGCATAGATTTTTTTTCATTCACTTGAAGGTGTCTTTGAAGACATCCACTATTTTAAAGCTTGTATCTTGTGAGTCTATGTGTGATCTCAGCCTACTGTGGTAGGGCTTTACCTAAAGGTCAAGGACAGCATAATAGCAGGGACTTGAGCTAGTATGGCAATGTTTCCTTCAGCAGTGTTGCCCTCCAGTCTAGGAAACTCTTCAGTGAATTGGACATTGTCTTCTAAAATCATGTTGACTATCCTGAAGAAGTTCCATTATTGATCCATGAAAAAGAATGCTGCAATTCGTCTTTCAAATGTTATTAAATAGTCACTTCAAAGGCCATTAAAGAAACTCTTACTCTTAATTTTATAGTTCAGTAGTTTTTCACAATTTTCATCTAGTTTTTGCTTTACTCTTCATAAGCGACTTTTAGTCATTCATTGAAATATTCACACATCATCGTGGATGTTGTACTATATAAATAAAGAGTAAAGGGAATGTTGACCAAATTGCATAGTTTGTCAGCAAGGTGGAAAGACAGAGGCTGGATCACTGTGTTACTTTAATTCAATACCTACTTACTGAGCTCTTGTTTAAACACAGAATTGCACAGACAAGAGAATATCAAAAACATGAGAAAAATTGATTCCTCACCCACACTGATTCATAACCAACTTAATTCACAACAAAATGTGTAAGTACACAGGTCATTAAATCTCATTTAATTCAGAACACATGTTTTAAAAAGAAACTTCTGTATGTTTGCAAAACACTTTATCATTAAAAAATCTTAAATTTGAATATAGCTAGCTTCTATGTCTGCACAATCCTAAATGAGCAGTATTTCAAAAATTTACATTTTCAAAATTATCCTGATTAAGTAGTTTGCAAAAAATAATTGATGTTCATAGTGATGATCAGAGAAATAAGTGTCTTAAAGTTTTAGGTTTATAAAAGTGAATGCTGAATTATGTTTGGAATAGTTTTAAAATTTATTGATTGATTCTTAAATTCTTTGCGAATGGGAATCTAAGAATTCATCTAATATATCAGTACATTTTCATGAAAACATAGGCACTACTGTACTGGTATATGTTGTTCTGTGTACTTTGTAGGAGTATTTCGTTAAGTCATGTGTTTCCTGTTTGCATGTGTAGGATATAAAAAGGTGGTGTCGTTATTAGTTGACCAGAATCCTATTTTTCCCAGTTCTGGAACATGCACCTGTCACGGGAGGCAGGAAATCACCAAGCAGGGATGAACGTCTCCTGTGCCGTAGAACAGTAGCTTGTGTCATAAGGAGTTTGTTCCAATAAATCTACAGACATTGGGAAGAACTCAGATATACTCCAAATAACAACTGGATCTTTTTTTTAACTTCTATTTAGTAAATATAAATTTCAAAAGTACAAATTTTGGATTATAGCAATTTCCCCCCCCATAACCACCCTCCCACCCACAAACCAGCCCATCTCCCACTCCCTCTCCCATCCCATTCTTCATTAAGATTCATTTTTAATTATCTTTATCTTAAAATTCACTCCTGTCATTCTCTGTGTTCCAAGATCCATCTTCATCAAAACAGTGATGTCACTGAGGGTTTTAGGTAGGCACAGCGTAAGCACAATTAACAAAAGTACTAATCACATACTTGGGGTCAGGGCAGCTCCACCTATGAGTGCCTCAAGAATATTCAAGGTCAAGACCTGGCTTCCCCTTGGGACTTATATATCCTAGACCGTGTAACCTTTCCAACAGGCCCTAACAACAAGAAAGTCATAGTCTCAGAACCATTTCAGAGCAGAAATGAGACAGATGAAGACAAAATCCCTTCCGTAAACTGAGATTTCTGGGATGCCTTCAACTTCTATAGTAATCATAGCTCAGGGACATGATTTGAGAGAACTGGCCATCTGACCACCTCCAACTGACCAGGGTGTTCTCTCACTTGTCACCTTTTGTTCCCAAAAAAATTATTTATTTATTTGAAAAGTAGAGTTACAGAGAGAGAGAGGGAGAAGGAGAGAGAGAGACAGAGAGAGAGAGAGAGAGAGAGAGCGAGCAAGCGAGCTTCCATCTACTGGGCCATTCCCCAAATGACTGCAATAGCCAGGGCTGGGCCAGGCAGAAGCCAGGAGCCTGGAACTCCATCCAGCTCTCCCATGTGGGTGGCAAGGGCCCAAGCACCTGCACCATCTTCTGCTTCCCCAGGCACATAAGCAGGGAGTTGGATTGGAAGTGGAGCAGCCAGGATGCAAACTGACACTCAAATGGGATGCCATGTAGCAGGCTGCCATGTTACATTTGGGCATGTGTTTGTTGGATCCTTCTTCTCATCATTGATACTCATACTAATTCTATATAATTATATTACTCATACTAATACTATACACTAATACTCGTACTAACTCATGCTAATTTCATCACTATCACCATTATTTTCTATTTTTTAAAAATTATTTATTTATTTGAATGGCAGTGTTACACAGAGAGGGAGAGACAGAGAAGACAGAAATCTTCCATCACTCCCCAAATGGCCGCCATGGCCAGAGCTGGGCTGGTACAAAAACAGTAGTCAGGAGCTTCCTCTGGGTCTCCCATGTGGGTGCAGGGGCCCAAGCACTTGGGTCATCTTCCACTGATTTCCCAGGTGCAGGGAGCTGGATTGGAAGTGTAGCAGCCGGGACTCAAACCGGTACCCACATGGGATGCCAGTGTCAAAGGCAGTGGCTTTACCTGCTCCGTCACAATATCGGCCCCTCTTTCTTTTGGGTGAGATTTACTATCTCTATCAATTAGTGACTTTGGAATTTTTTAAAGTTTTTTTAAACATTTTATTTCAGAACAGTTTTAAAATTTACCAAATAAAAATTGTTATATATTTATACAAAGAGTTCCTGTATACCCTCTCTCATTTCCCCACTAACATCTCAGATTAGTATCTTTGTCACAATGAACCATACCCAACTTCCCCTATTTTTTTAATCCAAACTCCTTTTATTGCTCTTTGCCTTCCCAGCCTCTACTATTGAGCATCCTGTGTTCAGATTGTGATGTTTTGTTTTTAATTTTCGCTCCCACATAAAAGGGAGAAAGTACATTATTTGTCTTTCAGTGTCTGGATTATTTCACTCAAAATGATGTCTTCCAGTCCCATCCATGTTTGCTGCAGATGATACAATTTCATTCCTTTTTACAGCTGAGTAGTATTCCATTTTATATATACCACATTTTCATCATCCAATATCTGATGATGGACAGCTTGGTTGATTCCACATTTTAGCTACTGTGAACATTGCTTCTAAAAATGATAGAGTTCGTATATCTGATACAATGAATTCATGTCTTTTGGGTATATACCTAGAAGTAGGATTTCTGGTTATTTTAAATAGATTGCTAATTTCTGTTTGTGTTTGTTTTTGTTTTAAGAAAGTACTCTTTTTCCACAGTGGCTGCACTAATTCACATTCTCACTAGAAAACTTACTTTAGGCCAGAGCTGCAGCTCACTAGGCTAATCCTCCGCCTGCGGCGCCGGCACCCCGGGTTCTAGTCCTGGTTGGGGCGCCAGTTCTCTCCCGGTTGCTCCTCTTCCAGTCCAGCTGTCTGCTGTGGCCCGGGAAGGCACTGGAGGATGGCCCAACTCCTTGGGCCCCTGTACCCTCATGGGAGACCAGGAGGAAGCACCTGGCTCCTGGCTTTGGATCAGCACAGCACGCCAGTCATAGCAGCCATTTGTGTGGTGAACCAACGTAGGGAAGACCTTTCTCTCTCTCTCACTGTCTAATTCTGCCTGTCAAAAAAAAAAAAAAAAAAAAAAAAAAAAAAAAAAAAAAAACTTACTTTATTTTTGTTTCTTGGAAAGGCAGAAAGAGACAGAGAGATCTTCCACATGCTGATTGATTGCACACAACAGCCAGCCTGAAACCAGGAGCCAGGAACTCACTCTGGGACACCCACATGGGTGACAGAGGCTTGAAGTAGTAGAACTATCACCTGCTGCCTCACAGGGTGCACATTAGGAGGTAGCTGATATCGGAGCGGAGCTGGGACTCAAACCCAGGCACTCTGATTCAGGAGGCAGCATCTAAGAGGCACCTTGCGCACTGCATCCAACGTCTACCCCCCATCACTGTTTAATTTCTTTCTGTGTGCCAGCAAATGGGAAGGGCCTTATGTTGACTGTTTTCTCATCGACAATTAACCTCAAGGATATTTGAGCCAGATGGCAGAATCATGCTCCCTAGTAATGGGCCACAATAGTTTTTTGTTCTTTCTTTTAGTGGACCTGGGAAAATGTGGTAAAGAAAACTGCTGACACATATATTAAGCAAAGATAGGTTTCAAGATAATGTGGGTGGAATTGTTTTTTACAAAGAGGATGACATTTCAAAGGGCTAGCAAAGTTCTTAGTTGTAGGAACTAAATGGGAGGCCTGCATGTCACGCTGGCTTGGAAATCCAGATGAAGCAGGCAAAGCATTCAAAACAATTATTCAAAACAATTGCCAACACTTGCATTGTGGTCATACACCTCCGGGTGGGCAATGCAGAGCTAAAGAGATTTCAGGGGCCACAAAAGGCAGGCCTTGGCATTCTGTGCTTTTCTCGGTTTTGTTGTTGTTGTTGTTGTTGTTTTGTGGAGATGAGACTGTTTTAGGATTCCCAGCGTCTGTCGTAACAGCTACCACAGTGCTCCCCAGAGCATGTCACCCTTTCCTGCTAACAAGGTGGCTGTCCTTGTCGAGTCTCTTGGTTCCATTGAGTCTTTGTGAGCCACCTCTGAAGTGTTGACCATGGCATTCAGGTTCTCAGATTATGTTCTATAACATACAATAGGACATTAAAGGCAGCCAGTGAGGGATTAAACATGACAATAGGTCTGATCTGATTTCATCATCATTTAAAAAAAAATCATCTATTATTTTTCACTTTATGTTTCTGTGTGGGAGCAAACTGTTGAAATACTTACTTAAGGTATACTAAGCTGATCTTCTGTATATTAAGATAATCGAAAATGAATCTTGATGTGAATGGAAGGGGAGAGGGAGTGGGAAAGGGGAGGGTTGTGGGTGGGAGGGACGGTATGGGGGGGGAAGCCATTGTAACACATGAGTCGTACTTTGGAAATTTATATTCATTAAATAAAAGATTAAAAAAAAAAAAAGGCAGCCAGTGAAAGAGTTTGGACTGAACTGCGATGGCTGAGTGGTTGAACTTTAGATGCCAGTGTGGGGTACAGGCTCCAATTACTAGAGCCTCAATGAGGAGGTGCATTGGGTCTTAATGGTTTTTTCTCCGTGGAGAAAGAAATACCACCACGGAATTGCTGGGAACCCTGAAAGAGAATACAAGACAAGGGTAGAATCCATAGCCTCTTCGTCAACGCCTTTTGTTTCGTGATGTCATCATGAGTTCAGCGGTCTTACCATGGTGGTGGGTCTGGCAAATAGCACAACCATGACAAAACATAGAATGAAGTTGTTACTGTGATGTGTTTCATTTTAAGTAGTATATTCCCTACAAAGAAAGATATAATGCAGGTGTTTGCCATCAAAAGCCCTAAACTTTATTCATTTGACTTATTACACTAATTTAGCTACAGATTATCATTTTACCTCAGAGATACAAAATAATAGCACATATAAATGAATAAATTGGTCCAGGTTGTTCAAACAGAAAAATTGGAATATGTCAGCCTAGGCTCCACCACTCACATACTTCCGAGTCACAAATAGAACAAGAAAGGGACATCTTCACCGTAGCACGCAGAATCCAACGTGATGGCAACCCTTCACTGCCACGCAGGCATCCCAGACAGCGTTGTTTGTTTCAAGCTTGAGGCTCTCAAGGCAGTCCAGAAATAGCCCCCTGAGGTCCTCATCTGTTTCTGAAATAAAGAGACAGTCAGATCATCATCTCCGCCCCTGCCTCAGGGGCTCATTCTGATGAATGTGGCACCGGCTTCCAGGCACAGGGGCTGAATCTGCATGGCAGAGAGAGGGGCATCTGAGAGCAATCTCATCCCACAGGCAGAATAGCTCCTCAGGGAGAGGGGCGGAGAGAGTAAAGGAGGGAAAAGGATGCAAGGAGATAATGCAGGCCCACGTGCTCAGCTTCTCCTTCCATGCCTGGCCGATGGAGAATGAATCAGAGAGCTAAGAGTGCTGCATTAGGAAGCATTCAAAGTGAGGAGCAGGAAACTAGCATTTTTCCACAAAGACATATCTAAAAGAAATTAAAGGCACTATGGGGTGGACATTTAGCCCAGTGTTTAGGATGCTGGTTAAGGCACTCAAGACTCACATCAGTTTGATTACTGCTCCTGCTCCTGGCTCCAGCTTTCTGCTCATGCAGACCCTGGGAGGCAGCGGTGACAGCTCAGATAACTGCATCCTGCCACCTACTTAGGGGATCTGGGTTATGTTCCTGGCTCCCGGCTTCAGGCCTAGTCCGGCCCTGGCTGTTGGAGGGTATTTACAAAGTGAGCTAATGGAAGGGAGTTCTCTCTCTCTCTCTCTCTCTCTCTCTCTTTTTCTCTTTCACTCTAAAACTCATATAAGTTAATTTAAAGAAAAATAGCCAACAGTGGAATACAAACTAGAAATAAAGGACAATTTTGAAGTAAACGTGGATTTAATATTCTATTCTTTACCCGAATTAATATAAATAAAGGCAGCGAACAAATAACCTACACATATATGGTAATAAGGAGAGAATTGTTCACAGGGAAGAATTACCAGTGGTTGAACTGATTGATAGAAATTTCCAGTGGTCTTCCACCCAAACCAGCCATAAGAGAATTGCCTCTCATCCTCCTGTCTACTCCTCTGAACTACTTCAACTGTGGTTTCACCACCAAATTAAGCAGATCCTTTGAGATAGAACATTCAATTCAGCATTTCTATAAAGGCGCCTTGTATATTTTCTTAATTACTGAAAATATTTTAAAACTAGGACATGGAAAGTATCTAGAAAAATATTTGTCATGTGAAAAAAATCTGCCTGAGATCCACATTAGATAAAAGTCTTGTAATAATGATTAAAGGTTCATCATCTCATCACAAGTAGAGAACACCTGCCGTGCCATTTCACCATACAGCATTCAGTAAATTTTGCAGAGAGTACAAACAATGTTCCTCAAAATGATAATGGAGGATTGGAATTATCGTATGCTTTTCCTTCATCATCTTCTGTTTTGGGACCTTCCAGTGAAATCAAGTCTTTGTCTTCCAGGACAACTAACAGTGGGATGCCTTTGGCATAACAGCAGCAATAACCTTCAGTGCTGACCCCTTTCAACACAGACATACTAGAGATGTGGACTGACTACTGGGAAAGCCAGCCTTGTGTATTGAAATAATTTAGTAAAATTAGTAAATCTGACACACACACACACACACACACACACACACAACATATTTCTATGGGCCTAGTTCTGAAACAAAGAGAAAGTCTGGTTATATTGCCATTTATAAATTGACATTTATAAATTCACCATCCCGTTATCAGGGATCTGATTACAGTCACATTTATACACTATCCCACACTCAATCTGAAATTCACTATTTCTGTGGATCATTTTATTCTGGGAATCCCAAGTAGCTCCTGGGAACCATGGTTCATTGACACAACCAGTTCACTGAGCACTTGCAACATATCAGACAATCAACAGTCATTTGAAGATTAGAAGCAAAAGTGTGCCAGGACCTAATTGGCATTTCAGAAAGATAACTCAGGCATCAGTTAAGGTGAGGTAACTTCTCCTATAATTGCCAGAGATGATCTGTGGGCTTCGGGCACAACACAACTTGTATTTTTCCAAAGCTGGTTATTCTACAAGCAGAAGACCCAAAACAAGGAGGCATTTCTTTTCCACAGGATCTTTGTCTTTATTTACATAATTGGGGCACACGCTTAAGTCAGTGCAGCTTCAGGCCAGATATAATTTTAATATTTGAAAGTATCAAAAGCAAGTGCAGCCCATGTAAGGACCCTCGGTTGTTGGCCTTTAACTTCCTGTGGACACACACCTAATCATGAAGGCCTCCAGCTCTCACACTCCACATAACTGCTCTATCCTGCTCCAGATGCACTTTGCGTGGGACTATTGATATTTTTCATGCAGAAAAGAAATTACATCAAGGGAAACAGACTTTCAGATGTGGAAAATGGAGAATGCTGACACTGCAGCTAAAAGCAGTGTTCCCTTTTTGGCCTTGTCTTGGCTAGTCATGCAACCAACGAAAGTTCAAGAAAGTACATGAAGCCGTCAACTGTACATGAGAAGGAAAATGCTGACTCTCACTAAAACCACACAAATGGAAGAGCAGTTCCACCTTTAAGTTTCTTAGCAGGTTAGCCATGTTTATGTTCTGAGCACACATCTTGTTTATGTATAAGCACACAAAAACATGAAAAATACTTCATAGTGCACATGTAGCCATGTATCTCCCCATTTAAGCAAAGATCAGAGGATAGGAATATGTCCAAATATTAACCTAGTATGTGTAGCACATATCCTGTCTACACTGAATATAAAGAATGTTTTAAAATGTATGTAACTTTGTTCTGCAAAGGTTCAAAGTTTCATGAATACATTCTGTATAATAGAATGTGAATTCTTACTGACTTTTCTAACCTGCTTTGATAAGTGAGATTTTCATTTCAAGCTATAAGACTACAAAAATGGCAGGCATTTTAAAAATTTTTAAGTGCATATTTTCAGGTGCATCTTATACAAGTGCATTTGAATTGAGATTATTCGGTATATTAGTAATAGTGGACTTTGACATGGAGACTTTAAGGGCATAAACAATCATAGCCCAAGATTTCCCATTATTATGTGAACCCATTGTTTGGTTTTCCATATACCTCCCAAGTTTGCTTATGTTATTTCCTCCTATTGAAATGATTTTTCCTTATTTTCTGAATGTCTAATTGGAGTCCAACTCAAATGCCAGGTTCTCCAATATGCCTCCACTACCCATCACTACTGAACTTAATTTCTTCTTAAAATTTTAAGATTTTTCTGCTCTACTCCTTACTCACCATTTTGTTCCTTGTGTTATTGTCTTTTCATGCTTACAAGATCCGTCCTTGAAGGTAGGGTTTCAATAGCTCAACAGAGTGTTCTTGATCTCACAGGTGCAAAGGGAATATTTCTTGAAATGCTGAATTAATGCATAACGTCTTGGGAAAATCCTTGCAGAAATCCAAGAGCTTATTCTAGAACTAAAATATCTACAGAAATTTTAAGATTTTTAAGTTGTTTCTGATAAATTATATTATTCAAACTGACCTTTTAAAAAACAGGCGATTGAAGGAACTCAGTTAGGAGTTGCTGAATTTTTATTATACAAATTGCATTTCCTTTGATTGCATATGATTTGCAAATCTATGCTTAAATAATAAATGACCAATTCAGATACATTGCTCACTTTTACAGATTTTGACAGGAGTTTGCCCTAGGTATTAACTTTTAAAAAGTACGGATAATGAACCCATAAAAGAATAAACCCTGAGAAACAAATGAATTACATAAAACAGATACTCCATGACCAAAAGAGGTGAATACAGGTGTCATCTTAGATCTTAACTATCATGGGGCTGGTTGCTCTCCACTCTCTCTTTTATTTGACAAATATGTGTTGAGACTGGCATTCTTCTACTTGCTAGGGAGACAATGGAAAACAGACACATTTCCTGCTCACGGCAAACATATATCCATCAGGTCACAATAATCACTAGGAAGAGAATGAAAAGAATGATCGAAGTGGGGTATGGAAGTTTGAATAAGGCATTCAGGAAATGCCTCTACATTAAGACAGTGCTTGAGCTGAGCCCTGAATTAAAGGGTGGCGGGATTAATAGGAATATCAAAAGAAGAGCTTCTGAGATCAAGGACAGAGCAAATATAAATGCCCAAGGCCTGAAAAGCCCATTTGAGTTCTTCAGAGCAAACACAGAGACAGTGACAGGAGATACAGTGAGAGAGTGAGGTGAGAAGATCGTGAATGGTCCTGCAGGCCCTGATTAAGATTAAAGATTTTATTCTGAGGAGGATGGGAAGCTATTGGAGAGTTTAAGCAGTGGACATACGTGATTTGACTGTAACATTAAGAGTCACTCTGGCTCCTGTGTGAAGAGTACATTGGCCAGGAATGGTTGTAACGAGTAAGGATGAAGCATTAGTCTATTGAGGATAGCCTGGCCATGAGCCAGGCGAGAGACACAGGTGCCTGGGGTGAAGGCAAGAACAATGGAGATGGTGAAGAAAAGCTGGATTCTGGATATATGTTACGTTAGAGCCAAGATTGCATTATTCTTAAAGACTTTTGCCAAGTGAGATTCTACCAGATATAGACTAAAGATGAGTCTCTAATTTGAGGGGCCCCCATTATGTCATATTTATAATGATAATTATTCCCACACTTACTCTCTAGGGAGCTCATCTGTTAGGATTAATGCCAGCTTTCAGAGAGGCCTTAGTGACATGCTTTGTGTCACAAGTCAAGCCAGATCCCACAGCACCAAAGCTACTTTTCCTTTCACTAAATTTCACATTTTCCCTGTTTTTTTTTTTTTCTGAATACTCAAGAGATATTTTGCTTTAAGTATGCAAGATATTTTTAGTATTAGAGGAAAATTCTAAATATCGACTAAATGTTCAGCTTCACATAAACGTTTTAGTGTCTTATTTTCAAAAGATTAATTTAGTCCATGTTCTTTGGTTAAAGATTTGCTTTATACTAGATTGTTGCGGTACCTTTTTCTGGCAAATTTTCTAGCAGAAATAAAGTAACAATTGGCAACAATCATACTTAAATAATTCAAAAAAGATTAGTGTGGTGATTTTTAGCAATGTTTTGAATTTTGTAGACTAAAAACAGATATGCAATAATCCCTTTTTGAACAATTTTAACAAGCATGCTATATCAACAAATATTGACATTCTATTAGTGGTATTTTCTGTTGCTTTTTAAAAAACATGTTCATCTAAAATTTAAATATTACTGAAAGCATACCTAAAGATATCATTTACCAGACCATTTCTAAAAGTAAAGGAGTTTTTGTTTCTAGTTCTAATCATTTATGTATTTGTGTATTTCGAAACATTGACAAATAACCTATTTTTAACAATTCTGCCATGTTTCCTGATCAGCATGCATTTATTCTACCACACTGGCCAATCAGCTTACAAGTTTTGTTATTGACAGCATTGTGCTAAAGAATACTTTTCATTAGAACATTAGAGTTCTATCCTTTTCTCCCGAGGCTTGAATAAGAATTAAAGATTCTCGGGGGTTCTTAGTTGCTGTTAGGTTTAGAACCCTGGAGCATGCTGTGATGCCCAGGTTTTAATCAGCAAGCATGGACGCTGACATGAATAAGGCTTCCCCCACACGTGGATATGAGCCATTTTTCCTTCACCGGATTCTTTTCTACATTATTTCCCTAAGACCTACACCTGATTCAAATAGATCCTTGGCTTCTTGACTCAAGCCTTCATTTCTCTTTTTCCCACCTCCTTCTTCGGGAAATTTATTGAGAACTTCTGTGCAGTGCATTTATGAATAGCATCTAAAATGCTTGCTATTCTGGTCGAAAGGGAGAAAAGATTTCAGAGATCCTACCCTGTTTTCTGAGGCCCTAACTCCTGAAGATTCACTCAAGTTGAATGATTGAAGCAAAGAAAAAACCTACCATTATCCTTGAGACACTAAATAATTGATAGTCTGGGGACTCCTACCAATTGCTTATTCTTTAAGAAAAAAAAGGGACCATTTTTAATCCCCCCCCCCAAAAAAAAAAGAACCCTTTTTCCCATCAAAGATAGTTCTGCCATGTCTTTTAAGGACTTTTCTCTTAGTGGTCTTTTCATTTCACTCCTCAGTGTTCTGCTAATCTTTGATTGTAGGGAAACTTGCATATAAGTACGGAAGAAGGAAGAGAGGAAGAGACAGGAAGCGAACACTTCCTGTGTCTAGGATTGCTCATATTTACTGGATTAAAGATGCACTAACATACAGAAAAACATCATCTCTATTTGAGTGTATAGCACCACCAAGGACAATCCAGGTGATCCTGTGTATTTATTGGGAATAATGTCATTGGTTAAATGGAGCTAAGTTCACTTGCAGAAAGAAAACACAGGTTACATAAATGTGAAGAGGCACAAGTGGCTTGTCTTGGCCTACAAGATGCCATAATGGAGCCACGCAGATTTACAAAAAGTAGGATGGAGTAATTTATCCCTTCACATTGGCTGGTGCTCAATTCTATCTTTTGGAAATAGGATTCATTCAAAGTCAGGCATGCTTAAACCCTAATGGCAAATTTTAGATGTTTTCCAAAGATTATATAAGAGTAGAAATTAGAGTGCATTATCCTCTGTCTTCTATTTAGTCTCATTCTGTTCTGTTTCCAATGAAGACAGTAAATATGATGAGAGAGTATAATGAAATGGTTACTTGGTTGTTTTGTTAGGATTCAGGGTCCAGAATTGTCTAATCCCATTAACAAGAAGAGTACTCTGTCCCTTAAAACCACAAACATCTCAAACATTTAAGTTTATTAAGATTATAATTACCATAAGAAATATTTTCTCATGGAGCTTTAAACCATAACCAAGTAATTCTTCTTCAAATTATAAATGAAAACCTAGCAACATAATATAAAAAGTAAAATTCTCTTGTTTAGACTATACTGACAAGAAGTTTCAAAATCTATAGTCATAACTTTGTGAGACCTCATTATTTTTTTTAAATTGCTGCATTGTATATAATGAAAATTGTGCCCTGACTGCTAATGGACAACTTAATACATTATCCCTCATAGTAAAAAAAAAAAAAAAAAAATTGTGTACGGTGCTACAAGAAAAATAAATAAATATTGAGCGGTTTGGCTTCATAAATATTTTTAAAGGGAGAATTTTTATTATCTGAAATTACAGGATTTAAACTCATGTAGCAAGTTTGGC
This sequence comes from Oryctolagus cuniculus, assembly GCF_964237555.1. NCBI lineage: Eukaryota > Metazoa > Chordata > Mammalia > Lagomorpha > Leporidae > Oryctolagus > Oryctolagus cuniculus. Next base: position 15,123,307 of record NC_091444.1, on the reverse strand, counting down.
TTGGTCACTGTTTTCTACCACAGAATTTATAAGAGAAAGTGCAAAATATACCAAAAAGAAAATAAAATCTGTGGTTTTCCTGTTCAATAAATCTTTCTCCCCAGATGTATAAATGACTGTGGATTTTATTCCTACCCCTATCCTGTGATATGTGGAAGCCAATGAAGAGATAGGATCTGCCAAAGAGAAAGGACGCACACCCTGTTTCTAGGAGCAATGGATGCTTGTTTAGGGAAGGAAGAAACAGAGAAGCAGGCAGAACTGACTTGTGTCCTATTCTCTGTGTACAGATTGGCATAACTCTTTATCACACTTCCCTAAAAGTGAGCTGAAAATGTAAGAGATATTGTATCCCATGCAGATAGAAAGGTAGAATTAAGCAGGATTAGTTCCCTAAAGGTACATGCACATTATTCTAGTTTTTTTTGTTTTCATAGAGAATTTATGTTCCACATTTAAGGATTCAATAAACCCTCTATCTGGCAGCAAGTAAAATTCAACAAAACATATCATGTATACTTACGTTTTCTAAGCAATCTGTAAGTAAGTCCATAAGTTCTTAAAAATCAAGAATCAACATCATTCAAGATTTTATTTAAATAAAAATGCAACAAGCAAAATTATTTTTATTTTTAAATATCCACAGATTCTGTAAAGCAGAAGTAAATCAATTTCTGAATATTTTATGGGTTGGATATATTATGAATGCTCCACTTGTTAAACCACCAAGACAAATGTTGTGCTTTTACTTTCTAAAATTACAATTTATAAACATAATTTTCCCTCTAGCAAAGCAGATTTAATTTCTCTTTATAAGTGGTAGTAGGCAAAAGAAGAAAGAATGCTAATTGGAAGGCAGTATTAGTTCGTTATTTAGTCCTTGTTTTTTTTTTAAAGATTTATTTATTGTAAGAGAAAAACCAGGTTGATTTTTACATCTTAGACGTGTTCTGTTGTTTATTTTAGAAGGACCAGCATTCCTGATATTTATAGAAAATGTGCATGCCTATTCTTGACCTATATTTATACTGCAAATAAAATTGTGTTACTTCAGTGTAGGTCCCATCACACCCATCATTTATTCACATTTGAAAAAAACTTTTTTAAACTGCTCTTCAATCTTAATAATTTCTGCTGTTAGCACATTATTAGGAAAATAACATGTTTTGCTCCCCTGGGCTCTGGGTATATTACAGGTTGCAGTGTTTAGAAGGATGACAATGACAGGAAATATATTGGAACGTTCTAACTAAAGCACACAGAAATGTAAGACAAAGAGATCTTCAGAGCCTGCTTGAAGTTTGAAAGAACTTCCTTGTTTGGGGAAGTATGGAAAGTCCGACATTTTGCTTGATGATAACAATAAATCTGACGAAGAAGCAGGGAAGGGAGTGTTGAAAGTGCTAAGTTCCCTGTCAAAGAATTCTACCAATACTCCAACCACTGCCTAGGGCTTGCAGAACCCTGTTGATGGGCCCTCCCAGCCCATACCTGACAGTCAACTCAGAAATAAATCTCCCTGCTTGGCACTGTTCAGGCAACCAGCAAGAAAGTCCACAGGGGCTATGCAAGGGGTTCGAAGGCAGATCTCCCCAAGCAGTCAAGCAATACTTTTGTCAGCTGGCATTCATACTCATACATTTTATTTCTCGTGAATGAGGGCTCCTCAGAGACAACCTGCAAATGACTAAATACATACACAACAAGGGGGAAGGCAAAATTCTGGCATCAGAATTTCCGTCTTCACTGAGGCAGGTTACTAAAAAGCCAGTGGAAAGTGGAAGAGTGGGACAGAGAGCCCATCAAACACATGGTTGTGGTGCGACGGGCAGAAGATTCATGTACCACACACAAGCCACTTGAACATGGACATGGCCGTGGGGAGATTTGCACAGGTCGCACTCAGAACTTTGCTTTATGTATTGTAGCTCTTCAGCCAAAATGTTGGTGCAAGCCCAGTGGCACGCATGCTAGAGACACAGACCTCATTTTCAAGAAATTAAATTTTAGTTAGTGCCTTCCTACACAAGCTAGATGCTTTGCTGACTCTGATGATTTGCACAGGGTTCACTGTTGTTCTCTTTATAAATATATCCTTTCCCTAATAGGTTCTTTTAAAGACGAGTACATTGTGCTCTACTGGAGCCAAAGAAAGGGGCCCGAGTTGGGGGTGGGGGCAATGTGCTTTCTGTTGGGCACTGGGAATTCTATTCAACGAACCCTACCCTACCTGAGAATCAAGCCTGTCCAGGTCTTGGCTGGCTCTGGATCATAACCTTGAACAATGTAATTCATCTCATCTGCACCATTTTATGACAAGTCATTTCCAACAGCAACTGTAAATATCAGGATATGCATGCCCTATAATGAATCTGCCTGTGAAAATGAACCTTTACTTACTTGCTTTGCATTTGAAACATTCTCATATGAAATATATAGTTAGTAGTTAAATATTTATAGTTTATACCCAAAAAATTTTCGAAGGAGATCTTTATACCTGAAATGTTTGGAGACTTTCTTTTTTCAGAGCATTCGTTCTCCAATGACATCATTCTGGTAACCAACCTCAGGGGTTTGGCTTTTTCTGCAGGGATCCTAACAGAACACAAGTGCATAGGTATTTCTTGTAATTCAGGATTCATTAACTATATTTAACAAAAGCTCTCCTAGTAACTCTCCATCTTATACTTAATAAAAAGTCATATAGGCACACTTTAAATTTAACCACTTCAAATTTTTTATGTATTTTTTAACTCACTGGCAAACACATCACAATTGTTTGGCTTTCTCTTCCAATTAGCAAGCCTCCATTCTGATCATTTTTTTTAATTAAGCTGTTCCTTTAAATTCAAAATATTCCTTCCAGCTTCCATGGTAAATACAACCTGCTGGAAATAAATTGCAGCATTTATTTCTTTTCCTTACATATGTGTAAAACCTGAAGCACTTCATATTTATTTGTAGTTGGAGCCACTCAGCTGTAAGTAAAAGCTCCCTGCCTTGAACATTCTCTGCAGATTTGGCTAAGAAAACACTGAATTCTGTTTTCAGCCCTTGGGTCAGCTTCATGGATGTAAATCCCATATGGATGTAAATCCCATGTAGATGCTGTCACACAGAGATATTTAGCGCAGATAGCTATATATAGCACGTGGTCAAAAATGGCCACCCAGGACACATTCTACTCTTGTTTTTGTAAGGGTTTATAAAGATAGGATTTACTGAGAACCCATCAGAAAGGTAGAAAATTCCTGCTATGCCACACAGTTAAACTTTCTTTTTATGTTACAGTAGTCAAATGTGTCCTTTAATTTTTCAGTTTAGTACACCATTAAAGCAAAGCCCTAATTTTTCCATCATTTGTTATTCTCCTGTTCATTCTACAAAATCTGAAAAAAGGTTTGATTAAACTTAGTTTTACATTTAGCAATCCTCCAATAATCAACTTTAACACTGAATTTAAAAAAAGAAGAGGAAGAATTGAGTAATTCAGTTCTAAAAAGTAACTGTAAATTAAACAGCTAATTCTGTTTTTAAAAATCAAAAACTGAAAGTGGAGCTCAGTGTTTCTAAGAAGCAGAGACATCTGCTCAGTTTGCTGCTGCCAAGGTCACTACTGAGATCAGAGCCACCGCCCCACAGTACAATTGGAAGATGAGGACGCATTACTTCCAGGGCGAGCCTTTGTCCAGAGCTTTAGGCACAAGTGGGTCAAGTTGCCCAGTGATCTGTCTAATTAATGACTCTTGGCATTTAGTTTGCCTGATACCTCATGAATATATCCTACCCGACACTCATCCCTGACCCCCCTCCTAAAAAAATAAAACAACAACAACAACAACAACAACAACAAAAATAAACCTTACTTACACCTGCACTATCCAGTCAGGAGTTCTCATTTCTAGAAGTGTGCAACAAGAATAGGCTTTTTAAAAAATCTCATGATCTATACATTTTAAAATTGTGCTCTTTCAGGTTGACTTGAAGTCTGCAAAATCTATATCCCTGGAATTAATGCCTCTCTGCCCAAATGTTATACATATAAATAGCCCGAGATCACTTTCAAAGACTGAGCAGAGGGGGAAATGATTACATTCTACAAGTATGTGTTTAAGTGGTCAGAAATGTAAAATTAATAATCATTACTCCGGGGTTTTATGTGAGCCTGTGCTGCCTAAGTGTATCTGAACTGAACCACTCTTCTGGCGCAACCATACAATGCAGCATTGTTTCTCATGTTTCTGTGTATATGTTACTCTTTCAGTTTCATTTGTCCCCTGAAGTCTGTTTACCCAGGCTTCCTGTTATTAATTATGGGAAACAGGTTTTCTTGAAATATAGGAGAGACTCTTTTAACTCTTGTCCAGACACTTCAAGGCAAGATATTGATGATTCCTTTAATGTCTGCCCTGTGCCGGAAACAGAGTTAAAATACATTATGCTTGACCCAGCTTACAACTTCTTTCCTCTCACAGAAAAAAAAGACAAGAAAAAGAAATAATAACAAAACAAATCTGAGCAGCTTCTTTCCCAGTTACTAGACACTGAGATACAAAGTTGGGTGCTTCCGTCATCTGTCACGACAATTACCAGATCACAGTGTGACTTTGAACCCTAATAAGCCCACAAAAACAAGTTGCAAAGACTGACTCAAATAGCAGAGCCAAGACAATAAGATGTATTCTAATGTAAATATACCCATAAGGAGACAAAGTACTGACCTGATTATTGGTGTATTAGAAAGCTTTTCATATAGAAACATCTGGTCAGTCCCTCTAGCTGGCTCCTGTGTTTCTCTCTCTCTCTCTCTCTCTCTCTGAAATGGAAGCAAATACACTTGAATGCATTAAAATCAGAATGAAGCCAAAACATCTGGAAGTTTTAGGAGAACAGCAACACGGTTATGGGGAGGGAGGAGATATCCAGATTAAAAAATGCAGATGTTTAATTGGGATGTCAGTTTTGTTATAAGGAAATAAGAGCAGAAATAACCAGGAGCCACTGGTGGAAAATTAAAATAGTTTCATGAGCTCTTGCCAAGCTAAAAGCAATGAAATTGGTAACGCAATATGGACAGGGGCTTTCAAAACTGAGATCTGAAAATGTTACCATGTGCAATTTTGTAAATTAGCCATTTCCAAAAAATCTTTTTCATTAAAGCACAATAAAAGTTTTTGAGACCCTCTCTCTTTGGTCATTAACATCCGGCAGTTATTCGGGGGGTTTGGCTTTCATCAATGACAAGCTCATTCCCCCACCCCACTCACCCCCTTTCTAAGACCCTCTAATACTGCTGAGTGGCCAGAAATTACAGATGCAAGAAAAGCTGACAAATGACTGCTAGGCCCCTCCCCCTCCCGCCCCCGCCCCGTGCCTCAACAGTCAAAGCCCCTGCCGGAACATGCTTGAAAGACAAAGACACAAAGATCCCATTTTCTCAGTGAAAATAGATTTCATGTGTAAAACACTAGTGAGAAAAAATTGAAAGCTGACACATATGTGCAATTTCAGAGAGGCAGGGCTGAATATTTCAAGAAGATTGAAATTGCATTTGATTGCATCAAAGCCTAACAAATGTTGTTGAACCTAAAAGTCTTTTCAGTCTGTAAAAAAGACATTCAGTGGCAAGATATTTTATTTTCTTAAGCGCATGGTTAGAGAGGAAAAGGAATCTTGGGCTCAGTAGAAAGATGTTGATTACATACTACTGTTGCATAAAGAATTAACACTTCTGGCTCGCATCACAGGCTCTACAAAATAAGGGGGGAAAGATTTTTTTTTAATCCCTATTGAATCAAAGGGTTCGGTAAGATAATATTAAATCCTTATGAGTGTGTTTCATATAAAAAGAATCCCTTCCCAGGAGCCCCAGGGTATCATTACTGGAGAGGCAGCAAGTGGTTTATTAGAGATTCAGACCTCGGCATCTGAGCTTTGCCAGGCATGCAAGTTTTAGCTTGTGTGCCCAGGGCCTTGCCTTCTTCAGTCTCTTCTGGCTTCTAACAGTGCGGGCCATCTTGTCAACCTCCACACCACGCCTGCAGTGTGTAGGGCAAAGGCTAGGCCTGGGAGACAGAGAGAGAGAGATCCTCACTTATCAAGGAAGATTACGCTTTTCTTCCTGCCTACCTGCCCACCCAGTCCATTCCATAGCACTGTGTTCCTAATAGGTGGACTCAAAACTTGCAAAGAAAAACCTTGGCTTAATATGTTTTAGAAAGTGTTAGACCATTAAGAGGTTAAAATATAATTAATAGTAGCTGTCAAGGGTAATAGACCAAGAAATTGCACTGGGGATATTTTAATTAAAAAAAAAGTTTTACAACAAATTAAAAAAAAATTGAGAACACATTTTCTACTCTCCCAACTTCTTCCAAGCTTTTGCAAATCTTGAATTTCTTTAGCCAATAGGAACATCAGAGAGAGTGAGAAAATTACTTCATAAACTATCAGGAGATGACTGAAATAAAAATGAGAATATTAAATAAACCCTCTGGCCATTAAAATGCTTTACATAAACTCTTTATTCCTCCAAGCGTATTCATGTAAGGATACATTCTAGCTGCCACTTCCAGCCTCAGGAGGATGCAGTATAGCATTTAAGCAAAAAATTTGCAACATTAACTAATGAAACATGTTTTATTTGGGGTTTTAAGAATCTTCAAACTAAGTGCTCAAAGAATTCATCTGTTTGCTTGTTAAAAGAAGGCACTTTCCGGGTTCTAGGCCCAGTTGCTCCTCTTCCAGTCCAGCTCTCTGCTGTGGCCTGGGAAGGCATAGGAGGATAGCCCAAGTGCTTGGGCACCTGTACCCACATGGGGTACCAGGAGGAAGGACCTGGCTCCTGGCTTCAGATCAGCATAGTGCGGTCCATAGCGGCCATTTGGGGAGTGAACCAATGGAAGGAAGACCTTTCTCTCTGTCTCTCTCTCTCACTAACTCTATCTGTCAAACAAAATAAGAAAGAAAGAAAGAAAGAAAGAAAGAAAGAAAGAAAGAAAGAAAGAAAGAAAGAAAGAGAGAAAGAGAGAAAGAGAGAAAGAGAGAAAGAGAGAAAGAGAGAAAGAGAGAAAGAGAGAGGAAGGAAGGAAGGAAGGAAGGAAGGAAGGAAGGAAGGAAGGAAGGAAGGAAGAAAAGAAATGAAATCAGCCCAGAGCTATGTGGACGGAACACAACCTAACAGTTGATTGTTATAGTTGTTCAATTTTCAGAATGTCTCAACATTCTGTAACATTATATCTAATGCTCTGTGATAAAACATTATCTTAAAATAGTAGTTGTGACATGCATGTATTTATATTAATTCTCCTTCCTCTTGTTAGTCATTAAATGGATGTGCGCAGAACAGCTAAGTGAGCCAGGGGTGAATCAGCATGGTGTGAAATTCCAGGCAGAAAATGCAGTATTGCTAGCCCCCGACACACACATTGGCTCACCCCCTGCCTCTACCTCGGAAGATAGGAATTGAGGGGAATACGAAACATGAAGTGCAACACACTGATCCCAGTTTCAGCCAACAGGGTCATTCACGCCTCTTTACATGTGCTTCCTAATCAGTCCCTGGAGTTTCACACCAGGTGCCAATGAACATAGACTATCATGGAAGAAAATATATTGTAATATGGAAGGTATTCAAGAAAAATACTTCTGAAATGAAAAAGTAATAGAAATACATTCCTGAAAAGAGAATGCATAGTGACTCACCGAAGCTCAACAAATCTATACATTTTCAACCACATAATATATATGTAATATACAAGAGAGATTGTATTTTTATACAAAATATACAATAAAACTATTTTTATAAAAGGTATTAGAATTCTCTAACTCTACATGAAAAAGAAAAAATACAATTACTTGTCTTCATTTAAGCCTAATGGAAAGGGGAAAACTACAGTCATCACATTAAATATTTTCTCACTTGAAAACTCAACTATTATACTAGAATGAGATAAAAGTATCATAATCTATTAGATAAAATAGTCCTCTTAAATAAGTTAGATTATTAAAAACAAAGCAAATACATTTAAAATGTTTGGGAATAAAAATCCAAATTTTGTTAATAATTGCATTAATGTTATTTAATATTTATAAACATTTTTTACAAATGGAATATGCATTTAAAGGGAAACCAGTCCTTCCAATTAATTGGTATACTGGAGGTATTTCAAACCTATTTAGTTTCTTTTTTCAGGATTTTTGTGTTGTTATTTTACAAAGTTTTGATTCGCAGAGGATAAAAACCTTGATTAATGTTTTCTGGGTCAAATCAGTATCTAAAAATATAGAATGTGAAAGGCAAATCCCTACAGACTGCTAGACTGGAAACTACCCCCATAAAAGGATGAAAAATAAATTTTAGCTTATTTTCTTATCATAGACTGAGTTTCACGTAATATCTGTTTTTGTTTTGCATAGGGATCTTGGCAAAATTGCCAACAGATCCATTAAGGCAGTTGGATCTACATCTTCGATGACAGTTCCATCAAAGTTGGGGAAACATGTCATGACTTCAAGGAAGAATGACGCTTGGTTGGTTAGACCCTAAAATTAGGACATGACTAAGGTACGTCATTTCTTTGAGTTCCATCAAAATGCTTTGCTCTTTTCATCACAGATAATTTCTTTTTCTTTTCAAATCTCTCTCTCTCTCTCTCTCTCTTTCTCTCCCCCTCTTCTTTTTCTTCCTCTCATTAGCAGATGTCTTTTATAATTGATGCTGTTTGCTGTCCTTTCATCAAAGGCATGCCACATCATTTAGGCAAACCAGCAGACAGGGTACCTAAATACACATTAGAGGGGCCGGCAGCCAGAAGACGTTTTGACTGTCTCATCAGGCAGTTAGAATAAGCATTTTGGTGCCACTGAATGCAGTGCTGTATTCAAATAGTAGCTTTCATCTTCACTTTTCTAAATATAAAAGTCAACCTTGAAGCCCTTTGAAGGACCCAGCCAAACAACACGCATATAAAAGCAGATCAGTAAGGCTTGGGAAAACATCCTCATGTCAAATTTGTAGGATATCTTAGTTTGTTATTGTTGTTCTTTTCCAGAAAGACCCACAGGTAAATGATGGCTCCAAGAAGACACATGACAGTGTCATTTAGGAGAGTCACGATTGTGTGCGCTGGTTGCCATTTTATGTTCTCAGCAGAAGTACAGATACAGATATATAGATATAAAACTAGTTATATAGAACTAGTTATATAGTTGAATGTGTGCAGATATATATATATATATATATATATATATATATATTTTCCAGGAATGTCTACTTTTCTCTGTATGCAAAGCATATTTAAAGTGTCCCTCCAAAGCTATACTCATTTTTTTTTCTAAAGAAAGAAAGCAAAAGAGAAAACAACACCAATAGCAAAAGAAAACCTTTGTCAAGTGGTCAGACAGACTGGAACTAGAGGATTATAGGTAAGGGGGTAAAATGCAGGGTTGAAAGCTATAATTTCTGGTTCTGTGGTGGCAACCAAATCAGCTGCTGGAAGGGAATACAAAGACCCGGCTCCTTGAGGCCAGAGGATGGGGATAGGACACTTGCAGTCTGGCAGGCATGTCCCAGCATGCAAGTTGTGCTACGTGGTGGTGAATCCTGGTCAGATCCCTTCCCACTTAGTTCTTGTCCCTCTGCCCCTGGTCAAATCCCTTCCCACTTAGTTCTTGTCTCTGTCGTCCTGCCTGGGTCCCTTACTCTCCATCTGAATTTATCTTGGTTGTTACTGATTCCAGTTAACTTTTCTTCATCTTCTTTCTTTTCCTTTTCTCTCTCTCTCTCCCTCTCCCTCTCTCTTTTCTTAATTTAATTAATTTGATTATATTTGATTTCTTTAATTTTTTCTCTCTTTCTTTTCATAATTTGGCCTTATCTTTATATTTTCATTGCACTCGACAGAATCATGGAGCTGGTAGAAAGCATGGAAACTGCCTGTCATACAACTCAATGTTGTGTGATGCAGAGACTGAAGCCCAGAAAATAATCTGTTCTAAGTTATTCAGTTTGTTTATAAGTGCAATTGGCTTAATTATAGTTTTGCATATATTTACACAAAGAAAATATTTGCTCTAAAACTATTTCTGGGAAATGTTTGAGGAGAAAGTAATCATCAAAATATGTGCACAGTTAAATGTATCTATCATTCAACATCAGCAAGAATATGTATTGAAATTGTCTGTGATGTCATTCATAGGAAGAAACCTGCCTTAATTGCTAATGTATCCTCTGACTTCTGTGTATGCATAAAGTAGGTAAGCAAACCCAAATTCTGTGCAAAAATGAATATTATTTTTGTGTACACATACAATTTCCATTTGACTTATTTTTATTATTCATAACTCACAGTTTTGTAGTCTTAACCACAAGAAAGGGATTACTCAGAGGACAAAAAGGTAAGGTATCTGACAAATTGTGTCGGAAATTTCAGAAGGTTTGTTTTCTCTACGACTGGTATTGTGTTTTTTAAAATTGTTTGGGAACAAACCTTGTGTCTCCTGTATGAGTATTCCTGTAAGAACTGCAGAAGAGCTATGGAAGCAAAACCAGATAGAGTTAGATCCTATGAGCAGGAGGAACTGATGACATTCTATAGAAAACATACCTTGTGTTTTTATACATAATAGACATAATATTTTAAGTGTATTAAAATATTAATAATCATTTATACTAAACAAAATTTTTAAAGTTTTAATTCTGCCCCTCATCTGGTTTTGTAGTTTTTCTAGGAAAGGCAAACAATTTAAAACAAAATCACTCTTATGCAAATATTTGAAATGTCACACAAAAATTTTTGTGGCGATTTTACTGGAAATGAGTATTTGTGTAACTTAAACAAGTGGAGTGTCTTTCCTCCAAAAAGCTTGCCACACTGCCTGAATGTTAACAATGCAAGTTTTAGATATACTTAGAAATCATAATTAGGGTAACTTCTTAGTTTGAAACAGATTTTGAGTCAAGTATTTAAAAGATGAACATTTTCATGAAATAGTAATCATAGATGGTTTCAGTAGTCAATACTGTCTACTACTTACTTAAACTGTGTGCTTCAGTATTAAAACACTACATGAAATAGAAATAATTATTTAATAAAAAAGAATTGAAGATTTGAACCAGAATTTTGTTGCAGTCTGCAGGTTTATGTTTCATGGTCCCTAAGTTTGACTAAACATCATAAGATCTGAATTGTCTCCATTATTTTTACAACTTAAACAATAATATAGAAATATAGAGTACTTGTACTATATCATCATGAATTTGGACTTAGGGAAAATTGTTTCCCCTTACCCAGAATGGTACCCAGAAATCAGCACAAATGAGAATGAGCGTAATTCTCTTTTCCTGGTACTTCCGGAAGATGAGTCTGTGAGAGCTGAGCCTGATATTTGTTGTCTCATGCCATATGAAGAGACCCATGACTGATGGCAGAGCTTGTAGGTGTGTGTGGTGTTGGTCGATGCCTCAACTCTGCATAGATGATCAGGCTTCCTGCCAAATTGTATATCCTAGAAGCTTCAGGGGCAGGAAGTGCAGCAGTGTCACCTGCTCGTACTCTCCAAATAGCACTGCAGGATGGCACTCAGTGAAAATTCAAACCAGATTGGATAAAAATGCATCTGCTGTTTTTATACTGCAGATGAATTATAAATATATAGCAGCATTTGTCCATTGTTAACTTTATGTTGCAAAGTTATACTAAATTTAAAATGGCTTCATCAGCTATGGAAGCCTCTAAACACCCTTTGGATAATAAAGAGAAAGCTATAGCATATATTGTGGAATTTATGGAAGGCAAGCTGAAGACATATATGAATCAAAAGTATAGTTTTACTTAGAAAGTGTGCTGTGCTTTTGTATTTTATCAACTATTTAATCATAAAGATGGTTTAGAATGAAATGAAGTATCAGTATAAAAACGTATGTGATTTCCTACTCATAGATCAACACCAATACATTTACATGTGTGTATGTCCCTTTTAGAGATAGCTATACTTATCAGAGGGCCTCAAAAAATTCATGGAAATGGTATATTTTGAAAAAGCTATACATAGTTTTTAAAAAATTTTGCACCAAAATAAATTGATCCTTTCAAAAATGGTTTAATTATTTTTTTGAAAGAGTTAGAGGGAGGGAGACAGAGAGAGAGAGAGAGAGAGAGAGATTTTCCATCTACTGGTTGACTCCCAAAATGGCCTCAACAGCCAGGGCAGGACCAGGCCCAAGCCAGGCCTCAGGAGCCTCCTCAGGGTCTCCCGCATGGGTGCAGGTGTCCAAGGACTTGAGCCATCCTCCACTGCTTTGCCAGTTGCATTAACAGGGAACTGGGTTGGAAGTGAAGCAGTGGGGACTCAAACTGGTACCCATATGGGATGCTGGCATCACAGACAGAAGCTTTATCCACTATGCCACAATGCCAGCCCCCTCTGATGGAGAGCCACCTGTCTAGGCAGCTTTGTGGTCTTTAATTCTATGCGAAATGAGTTACACTGATTCTTTCATTAACTTTAGTAGAAACATCCCATATAGAACTTATATGTCCCAAGTGAAGAATAACTTCAGGGTGCAAATGTTTCTGCTGAGAACAAAAAATAGCTGATTTGCCCTTCATTCGTTCTTCCAAACTCTTGGAGATCTCCTTCTCGAAGACCTTGTCCCCGGTCTTGAGTGGAGGCACTAAAACATAAACGTACCAATATTTCTTTTTAATATTTGAAATTTTAATAAGTTCTCTGGATCCCTAAAAGGTGAGAGAGCAGGTTTGTCGTTTTTCTATTTTTTTAAAGATGTATTTACTTATTTGAAAGTCAGAGTTATACAGAGAGAGGAGAGGCAAAGAGAGAGAGGTCTTCCATCTGCTGGTTCACTCCCCAATTGGCTGATCCGAAGCCAGGAGCCAGGGACTTCTGGGACTCCCACACAAGTGCAGGGGTCCAAGGCCTTGGGCCATCTTCTTCCTGCTTTCCCAGGCCACAGCAGAGAGCTGGATTGGAAGTGGAGCAGCCAGGACTAGAACTGGTGCCCATATGGGATGCCAGCACTTCAGGCCAGGACATTAACCTGCTGTGCCACAGCGCCAGCCCTGAGGTTTGCCTTTTATTTAGACCCTGAATTGGACAGTAAGAGTAGACACGAATGCAGTTTCTTTCAGGCATTAATTGTAATATTACTCAACAAATCACCAGGAGTTGTAGTGTTAACTTTAGACGTGAAACTGGTGAGGCTCTAAAGCTCCAACTCGTAGTAACTATGTAATTATTCACAGGAAAATGGTGTCTGCTTGTAGTTTAAATGTTTTCTTCTTTGTGAAATAACTGTAAGTAATGGTGCTTCCTTTCTATATGTTGCTTTTCATTTACATTGCAGTCAGATATTTCCCTGGTAATAAATACCGTGACAAGCAAGGAGACTAGTTGATATGAGCACTTACTGATTCAAGTGGATTTGATTATGTTCAGATTGCAAGGAAATTTTAGCTCCCTTTAACAATGAACTATGTCACTATTTCTTGCAACAGTTACTGAAGAAACTTTTAACTAATTCTTATTTTCTTTCTACTTATTTATCTTATATTTTTTAAAATGTATTTACTTATTTTATTTGACAGAGAGGGACCTCCGTGTTACATCTGCTGGTTCACTCTCCAAATGCTCACAGTGGTTAGGGCTGGGCTAGGCTGAAGCCAGGGGTCGGGAACTCAGTTTGAGTCTCTCATGTGGGTAGCAGGAACTTGAGTATTTGGGGCATCATCTGCCCCTGAGGCACATTACCAGAAAACTGGATGAGAAGCAGAAGTTGGACTCAATCCCAGGTACTCCGTTATGGGATGCCAGTGCCCTACAAGGCAGGTTAACTCCCTGTGCCACAATGCCTGCCCCAACTATCATGGAATTTATTTTGGTAGGGTGAGATGGGGTCAAAGTTTCCCAAATTTTAGCTGTATCAGAATTACTTGGATGACTTTATAAGGCAGATTGCTAGGATTCATGCCCAGTTTCTGATTCAGTAGATGGAGCCTGGAAGCGTGCATTTCTAGCAAGTTCTCAGGTGACCCCAGAGCACAGAGAATCTTTGTTCTGCAGGCATGTTTAATTTCAAGTGCGCCTCCTTAGTCTGACTTGCTAGCTTTCTCATGATACAAAATGGCAGAGTATGTGCATATAAGCAAACAATTTGTATGAACTTGTGTTTACTCATTTACAGTAGACAAAGTCATCTTTACTACCAGAAACAATGGCTTATGAAATGGTTGTTTTAGTGAAAGATAAAGAAATCTTAAAATAAAAAAAAGCAGATAAAGTACTCCAAATAGAGATTTTGATTAGCTGAAAACTATTTTTAATGCCCACTATGATTAGGCTGGCAAACACTTTGCTCTCAATATTTTGTTCCTAATTTTGCTTAATCATACTTATTCCACCTGCCACAAAAGAATTCATTGATCCCCCTCAGTGTTCATCTCCCTGATGTATACAACAACCCCTCTCATCCTTCCTTTGATATTCATATTCGATACCTTAGATCTGTTTCAAGGCCCTGTGAATTCATTACTTTCACTTAAATTTTGGCAGATTCTTATTCAATTTAAGATATCATTGAACTACAGGGTATCTGATATATTGAATAAATTATCTAGGCTTCAAAAAAAGCTGTTTCAAAGTTAGGGCTACCTTGGATGGCCAAGGAAGCTGTGTGCCTCCATTGTATGGATAGTGTTGAGAATTCCACTCCCTGGAATCACATAGACACGTGTTCCTTAGGCAGACATATTAGGCCAGGTTTAATACGACAGGTGTAAAGTTCAAGACCTAAGTCCCAAATTCTTTGGGATGGAAGACATGATATAAGAATTGCACCTGTGATTTACAGCTATTTAGTTGACTGTGACTAGCTCAGTATGAGCCAATAGTAATTTGAGAATCCACAAAAGTTATGCAGAGCTTAGCATTTTGGTAAAAGGATATGGGATCTGGTATGAAGGAGATGAAAACTCTCTGTCTTCAGGGCTGGTAGATCAGAAACAGCCACTTTTCATAACTCTCGTGGTATCTACTACACTGTGTTGTTTGAGGTAAAACCAAAGCAACAATTATCCTGTTCACTTAGAAAAAATATTAAATTAATATCCACACTCAATATGGTAAGTAATGGAGACCCATAAAAAAGCACAAGCTGTTGTCAAACTGAATATTTTCAATTCCTTTCAATAATCCATGAATGAATGTGTTTGGTTTTGACAGTGAAATATGCTAAAATAATGTAGTCTGAAATTTGCCTGTAGAAATATGGAACCTTGAATCTAGCTTTTTCTTGAAAGCTTCCCGAATATCAGAGAAAGTTGAGAAAGAAATTATTCTAGGTTGACAATTGGGAAAATCACCATCTTGTCATTTCACTTCAGTCACTAATATCCAAAAATAACTTTAACCAGTGTTACAGATGCATTTCTGTCTGTCCAAATATTTTATGTCCTCTTAATTCAGTAGGTAAACTGTTGTGCTGGTACATGTATAGCTGAACTTTATTAGTCGACTCTTGGCATTTTAAGACCAACTTTCCCTCATAATGCCTGTTGACACCTGCAGATGTTTAGCAAACCCAATAATACAGCTTTCAGAGTACTTACTCTCTTTGTTTTCCAAACATTTTTCTGACACAAAATTTTCCAGAGTAAAAAGAATACACAGCCTGCCACACTTCATCACAAAGACCTCCAGTTTCTAATGTGCATATCCAAAGCACTGACATTAATGCCGCTCCCAGGGTTTTCAATGAGGAGGGTGATCCGTGATAACAAAATTGTATCCCTTCCTTCCTGCAATTACCTCACTATCCTTACAGCCCTGACATCTGGAAACCCACTGCTACTGTAGCAGCTGTGACTCCTGTCCTATAGCAGGAAGCTAACTGCACATTCCAAAGAGCCCCAATTGTTTTGATATTTTTCTGGCAGCTCCAACAGTTAGGACATTAGAGAACATACTGTTTTGTGCCAGCCATATTCTGGAACCATATACAGAGGTATAAAGTGTTACAATTGGAACCACTCCTGGGTGTTGGATGTTGGCCTTCTCTTAATGATGTATGTAACTCTACATTGTGGACATATTCCAAATTTAGCCATTCTAAATATAATGTATGCTAGAGGAGGAACCTCATACTGCTCCTATCAAAGACTCTCAATGTTTTATTGTATGACCCTGTTTCTGCCATCATTTACTCAAATGAACAACATGGAAGAAGATTTACCCTGTACATGCCCCTACTTAAATTGTTGGGAGGGAACTGACAAGTCACTGTGCTCTGAATTTGTTCATACGATGGCTCAGATAACAAAGATGTTTAGATATTTATAAATTTGGAAGAAATCAAGAGAAGTACAGAGTTATTAAGTTTTGGGCAAACCCACTTGCAGTTTGGCTTCACTCAGTGTCTGAAACTATTTTGTGTTTTTCAGCTGATAAAGTCTGTAAATTTTATATTCACATTGCTTTTATACATTAAAAATCAAAGGGAATGACTTCTGGATTGATAACTGTTCATTTATCTTTGAAAAGCTACAAATAATGATTATGTTCATTTTAAGAGCATTAGTGGTTTTTGTTCAACAAATTAAGAATGAAATGGGTTTTGGTAATGCCCTATAATTACTTTACTAATCAAAATGATTGCCAATGAGAAACTAAACTGTTTTGCTGCAGAATAGGTTGAGGATTGCTCTGATTCATACCATAACATCACAAAAAATACAACTGTGTATTTAGTTTACACATTTTATTTTTTATTTCTGTTTTGTAATCTTTCCTACATTTCCTCCAAAATATGACAGTATTCTCCACCTATTTCTTATTTAATTCCAATTTAATTTAATATTTATCTAATTCCAATTTATTTTAATATTTTTCTTTAGATTACAATTTCTTTATTTCGTTCTCTCTTTACTTTCTGTCTCATGATTTAATAGTTGATTTTAAATGATTTAAAAGGACATATGCGGACATATGCGGGCCGGCACCATGGCTCACTAGGCTAATCCTCTGCCTTGTGGTGCCGGCACACCAGGTTCTAGTCCCGGTCGGGGCGCCGGATTCTGTCCCGGTTGCCCCTCTTCCAGGCCAGCTCTCTGCTATGTCCTGGGAGTGCAATGGAGGATGGCCCAAGTGCTTGGTTCCTGCACCCGCATGGGAGACCAGGAGAAGCACCTGGCTCCTGGCTTCAGATCAGCGCGATTGTGCCGGCTGCAGCGCTGCGGCCGCGACGGCCATTGGAGGGTGAACCAACGGCAAAAAAAGGAAGACGTTTCTCTCTCTCTCTCTTCTCTCTCTCACTGTCCACTCTGCCTGTCAAAAAAAAATATATATATATATATATATATGCTCTTCTTTCATGGACTATAATCTCTGATGCTCTCTTCTGGTTATAAACTGTTTGGTAGTACAGCTGAAATATATTTGGTATGCTACTGATTCTGTGTGTGCTTAAGCATTTTGTGAGTTTTATACAACCAGAAGACTTGTGCATTCTCCTATTATTTTAATACCCCAATGCATACTGAAGATTTAAAAACTTGTAACCATAAAATAAATACTTATTTAGACAGGAAATCTTGCTAGACAATCTGCCTTGGGTTTAAATTTGTAACCATTATAAATTATGGATTCCAGAAAGATGCTGGTATGCGTTTTGTTTAAAGCCATTTCAAAATCATGCACTAAATATACAGTGCTTTCTCTAGGATTGTTTTTTGTTGCTGTTCATGCTGCTTGCCTTTTTTATCTTGACCATAATTCACTTTTCATCAGCATGTGATGAGACAGATGATATTCTGGATCAGTCTGGGGTTATTCTTGATCATTCATAAGCAGATAAATTATTTTCAGAATCAATAAAGCAGAATTGATCACATGCGATGGTGTTTTTACACAATGTACTTCTCATTGCCAAAGGATCCACTCCCATTCCAGGGTCATGGCCACACCATTCTGTGGTCAGGACTTCCATTGGCACTGGGGAAATACAAGTATGTCTGGGCCAAGACTCCCATGGAGGTGACCCCCTAGGATCTTTACTCGTAAGACACATATCATCACAACTGGGTGATAACAAACATGAGGTCTAATCTTTTCAACCAAAACATCTCAATTGGTCTCCAGTTTGACTGGTAGGGAAAAAAGCCTCTGTTTTGTTGAATACAAATCACTTCCAAATATTTAGACACACAAGGTCAATGAAGAGTTCAAGTACTTTAGTTTTGATTTTGTTTTCTTGCTGATGGGCGATTTGAACAAATGCCCAATGTGTTTGAATTATTTTCCTTAAAGCATAATTTATGCCAGATACGGTGCTTATTAACCCTTTTCTTGCCTTTTCTGATAGTTTTAAAGGACTTCTAACTTTCCAAAGATCTTGGGGTCAGAAAGTTGACTCAGAAAATTTTGTTACATCATGGTATGATAAAGTATATCAATACAGAGAAAAATAAAAGAAATAGATGATTTGTGTATACAGCACCTTGCCTTCAAACTATTCACACTGACTTTACTGAAGTTTATTATCAAGGTTTTTCCACCTGAAACCATAAATTTTGACAGGATGGAAATGTTATTTGGGGTCATTCAACATCATCCCCCAAATTTTCACCCAAAAAGCAACTTAAGTGTAATGAGATAACTTTTCACTTTTCATGTGGCACATGACATATTATAGACATCATGAATCTAAAATGAAAACCTCTGACATCATACTTCCCTTTCGAAAACATAATCTGTGTACCTAAAATTATCTAATGCCAAAATGCTGTTAACATTTCACAAATTGTTCAAAAATTTAGAGATTTGATCCGGAGAGCATTCAGTGTGGCTTTGCAAATGTCGTAGTGTAACTTGGATCATAGACTATTAGCTTCTGCATTTCCTCACATGGATCAAACATATGTGCCTGTGTTATGCTTGGTCTTATAATAAAAAAAAATATATTCTCTGTTGTTTAAAAAGAGGCATAAAAGAGAGAAGAAAACTACAGCCAAGTGCAACTAGTCTGTCCATGTCAAGACATTTGAAGTTAGAGTCCAGTTACTTTCAGCCCAGATGCATGTATTTTGGGCACATTTTTCGAGCACTGCATAATCATAATGTAACCTAAAATAACAATGGAAGAAAACCAAGCTCCGATTGATAGAACGTACTTTACTTTTTATGTGGTGCTAACAAAATAACTTAGATGGAAAATGAAATCTGTCTTCATTTAAGACAGAAGCACAAAGACTTCCTTCTGGACAGCAGACTTTGGCATTGCAAGATCAAAGGAACAACTTTATCTGCACTGTGACTACAGACCAAAAGATTTTACAGTGTCCCTGTCTCCATGCGAGAGCTTATGTGTCTCAAATGGCATTTAAATTATAGCCCTCTGTAGCCAGGCAGTCAAAACACGTGTCCTCTGAAGGGGCACCATATTATAATCTGTCAGGATGTCCCACTTAAAAGCTCTTCTATACTGTACTTGCCCTCATTTTTTTCTCTTGCTAGAAAATTTGAGCAAATTGTCTTCTCAAATAGAGTTATGAGTCGACCTAACCAAGATGGACAAAAGGCACACTTTACATTACTTTAACTTAATGGATTTAAAAACATTTATACGTATTTTCCCTTCAATTTTTTTCTGGAATACACCCCTCCACACACATTTTATTATTTTAGACTCTTTGTTTTCCATGTGGTATACAACATAGACATATATTACATGAAAAGAAATTGTGTCCATTAGAAGATTATAGGTACTTTTTCTCAAAACAAAGCATTTTATGTTAATCTGATACATAATAGAGTGACTGTTCAATATCGAGGAATTATATATCAGGAATCACTGAATTCTGGTGTAACACTCAGTACAGGTGGCGTGTTTCAGATGTCATTAAAGAGATGCCTTAATTAAAATATATACTTTAAACATAATGTTTATTATAGTGACAACAGCAAAGACTTCCTGAAAATTAGGATTACATTCAGAATATGCTTGCACGTATAAAACTGTTACATTTTCTGTAGCATTGAACTTTTTTCTAA
Source organism: Oryctolagus cuniculus (assembly GCF_964237555.1). Taxonomy (NCBI): domain Eukaryota; kingdom Metazoa; phylum Chordata; class Mammalia; order Lagomorpha; family Leporidae; genus Oryctolagus; species Oryctolagus cuniculus. The sequence continues at coordinate 15,103,243 of NC_091444.1, read as the reverse complement.
GATGGATATAAGTGGTATAGGTAATCAACTCAGTATTAGATAGATAGATAGATATTGATGAGGAATTGTAGGTTTTTTTGTTTTTTTTGTTTTTTTTGTTTTTTTTTTTTTTTGACAAGCAGAGTGGACAGTGAGAGAGAGAGAGAGAGAGAGAGAGAGAAAGGTCTTCCTTTGCCATTGGTTCACCCTCCAATGGCCGCCGTGGCTGGCGCGCTGATCCGAAGCCAGGAGCCAGGTACTTCTCCTGGTCTCCCATGGGGTGCAGGGCCCAAGCACTTGGGCCATCCTCCACTGCACTCCCTGGCCACAGCAGAGAGCTGGCCTGGAAGAGGGGCAACCGGGACAGAATCCGGCGCCCCGGCCGGGACTGGAACCCGGTGTGTTGGTGCAGCAAGGCGGATTAGCCTAGTGAGCCACAGCGCCGGCTGAACTGTAGGTTCTTTTTTTTTTTTTTTTTTTTTTTTTTTTTTTTTTTTTGAACTGTAGGTTCTTAAAAGAGCAAAACCTGAACTGTAGGTTCTTAAAAGAGCAAAACCATTTTTTTTCCTCGGCTACACTTGTAACAAATGAAACAAACACAAACTTTGTTTCCATGCTTCGGACTTCACACATTTTCAAGAGTATATTTAAATAATTAGAAAAAACGGATTTTAAAATCACATATTCATTTTAAGATTGAGATGCAAGGTGCTTCTTGAAGAAGAGTAATTTTAACCCACTCATTTTTTTTTTTTAAATTAAGGTGGTATGAATTTAGGTGAGGTTCAACTGAGAATATCTATACCAGAATATGTGTATCTCTTTTGAAAAGCTGTCAGTCACAACTGACTTGATTCTTAAATGTCCATACTATTTTCACAAATTCTTATTCCTATTATTTTTGTGTGAAAAACACTAATTTTAGAGTAGAAGCAATGGGAACTTCTGGGCGCTTAATAGGTTGGAAGAGTAAAGTCTTTTTCTCAACCTGGAAATACCACAGTCCTTTCAACATATTTTATTTACCTGACAAACCAGGTAAGGAAAGTATAGGCGGCTGGCGCCTTGGCTCACTAGGCTAATCCTCCGCCTTGCGGCGCCGGCACACCAGGTTCTAGTCCTGGTCGGGGTGCCGGATTCTGTCCCAGTTGCCCCTCTTCCAGGCCAGCTCACTGCTGTGGCCAGGGAGTGCAGTGGAGGATGGCCCAAGTGCTTGGGCCCTGCACCCCATGGGAGACCAGGATAAGTACCTGGCTCCTGCCATCAGATCAGCGCGGTGCACCGGCCGCCACGCACGGGCCGCGGCGGCCATTGGAGGGTAAACCAACGGCAAAGGAAGACCTTTCTCTCTGTCTCTCTCACTGTCCACTCTGCCTGTCAAAAAAAAAAAAAAAAAAAAAAAAAAAAGTAAAGAAAGTATAGGCTCTTTATTGAGAATGGGACCTACTTAACACTCATGTATCACTTTCTCAATGAATCAGGATTGGATGTCTTCACACCTAGTAGACATTTGACCAAAAATCATGACATATTTTATTGTCAGAATTTGAGGTAGCTAAATGGGGATATATAATGGAATGCTTTGATTAATTTTTTCTTTTATTGAGAGCAAAGAAAAGAAGAATGAAAATTTTTTCAGGGATAACAGAATAGAGTAGACAGAAACATTCTTGATATGTGGGAAACCGTCATTTTATATCTCCATTCTCCTCTATCTCCCAAGCCCAGGATATATCCTAGAATTACTTGGGGCAGGGGGCTATTGTTTAAAAAATACAAAAGATTATAAGCAAAGCAACAAACATCTGTAAATCTGTTACCCACTTTAAGAACTAGGGCAGCAACAGAAGTGAGGAAGCCAGCTTTGTGCAACTGCCTTCTCCCTCACTTGCACAGGGCCTCTCCATACAGTCGTGTACAGCGCGTGCGTAAGAGATGTAAGAGATGTTTACCTCTACACAGGCCTGATACTAATCATGCCCCTTGAAGGGTATCATGCTCACCTACACAGATTGTGACAGTGGCTCTGCCAGTTTTCTGAGCTGTGGGATAGTCTGTGTGTCTGTGTGCACTATATACAATAGTTTTGCTTATTTTGAGCTTTAGCGAAATTATAATATCTTGAATACAGTAATAATAGAATCAGCTTTTCTGAAGTTATATTTCTAAGAATCATGTACACTGCTGCTTATAATTACACACATATGCTTATTTACTTCACTTCTATACAGTGTCCCACTACATATTCTCAACTGATTTATTTGTTCTCTTGTTTGACGTGTGAATGAGTTGTAATCTGCTCTGCAGGCACACAGTTGCTGTCATAACTATTGTTATTTAAAATTTTTCTTTATTTATTTGAGAGGCAGAGACACAGAGTCATGAATCAGTACTTTAATTTCCAGATGCCCAAAATGGCTGGGGTTGTACCAGAGCCAAAGCAGGAAGCCAGTAACACAACAAGTGTGTGTGTGTGTGTGTGTGTGTGGCAAGAACCCAGCTCCTTGAGCCATCACCAGCAATTTCGAAGGTCAGCATTAGCAGGAAGCTGGAGTCAGGAACTAGCACTAGGAATTAACCCAGGCACCCCCATGTGGTTTGCAGAAGTCTTCACTGTTCAGCTAAATGCCAGCTCATGGGTAACCAGGTTGCAGATGTGTCTTGGTGCACCTGGACAAGAAATGTGCATATGTGAAAAGTGAAACTTAAAACTCTAGCAAGTGCATATAAAGATTATGATATGAAGCTAGAAAGACTTTTCTTTAGAAAACCTAAAAAGTCTCTCACACTTTCAGCATTTGTACAAGTGCTGTCTGTGGATAGGTATCAATTCCAATTTAAGTAGCTACATGAGTGGTTTTATAAAATACCTACCTGCCTTGCTAAATTAATCATTCTATCCAAATCCATTATCTAGCACAGGAGATAAAGCCAGAAACATCTTGGTTGTCTTGATATGGATTAAAAATGTTTATTTTAAACTTGGGAAGTGGGAATTAAGGTTAGAGGATACAGCCAAAGCAAATAAGGTTAATTTTACTGCTTTCTCACACAATTACAAATTATTTATGAAAACACTGAATATGAGCACCAACAACTAAGATTATAATTACAATCCTAAATATAAGGAAGCAGAGACATGTACAGAAGATTTTTAGATAGGATGTTTTTGTTGTGGATAAAACGTTCTTGATACAAAATTGATGGTCTGAACCATTTTAAAAGAGTGCACTTCAGGGCTGTTGGGCACATTTGCTGGCTTATGCAACCACCATTGCCAACTATCTCCAGAGATTTTTCATCTTCCTAAACTGAAACTTCCCACCCATTACATAACTACTCCCATCGCACCTCTCTCCATCCCCTCCCAACTTCCATTCTATTTCTGTGTCTATGAACTGGACTATTCTAGTTACCTCATATCAGTGAAATCATACTATATTTGTCTTTTTGTGATTGGCTTTTTTCATTCAGCACAATGTCTTCAAGGTTCATCCATATTATAGTAGCATAACTCCCCTTTGTAAGTGTAAGTACCCTCCATTGTGCTTATATACCGTGTCTTGCTTATCCATTCATCCCTGTATAGCCAGAGGGCCCCGGGTTGCTCCTATCTATTGGTGACTCTAAATAATGTTGCTGTAAACACAGGTGTGCAAAGATATCTTGAGTTTCACTTTCCACTCTTTCTAGGCATGAAGATTCTTAAGAATTCCTGTAAGTTGATGTCCTGGCCAGCTGCCACATTAGGTGTTAAATAAAATCTTTTCTGCCAAACTTTAGACACACTTTTTGCATTTTTTCTAATAGTCTTCTGATGCCAAAATGTATTTGTTCCTTCAAGAAACAAAAGTTAAAATTGATATAACATTCAAGTTGCTCTACTTCAGTATCATAAACATTTAATAATTTTAGCGGCCATTGGGGGAGTGAAACAATGGAAGGAAGACCTTTCTCTCTGTCTCTTTCTCACTGTCTATAACACTCTCTCTGTCTCTCACTGTCTAACTCTGCCTGGCAAAAAATAAAAAAAAAAAGAATTTTATCTATAGACATGAAATACAAATTTGGAGAGAATATTTTACAGGCAATTTTTTCATGCCACTCCCATTAACAATAGAAATTTTCGTGGAATACTCATCCGAAAACACTTTATTGATATTTGAAAAAAATAATAATGTGATGGTTAATTGACAGATGATAGATAGATAGATAGATAGATAGATAGATAGATAGATAGGGAGTCAGTCTGGCTCAACCCTTTGTGGCCCATTTTATCGGCTGTGAAACTAACATATTGAGAAGTTCAGTGTAATGAATCCTTCAATATGAAGTGGAAAAGTCAAAATTCAATCTCTGATCTTCATGATATCAAAATAAATTTTATCCAGTGTAGATTTTAACCTCCTTTAGCTAATTCTTGCCAAAACACCATGAAGTAGATTGGAGTGTTCATTTTTCTTTTGAAGAATAGATATCTGAAAGGTAAAATTATCTTGTAGGACTTCATAGCTGATAATGTGGTATAGTAAAAACTCAGGCCTTCCAGTTGTTCGTTTATATTTTTCCCATAAAGTATACTATCCAACTATTGTTGGAGTCAATATATCATATTTTTCCCCACATGATAAGTCAAAACTATACACATTGAAAACATTTTTATACAATTAGGAAAATTATGTAACTTACTCAGTGTCATGTTTTGTTAGGAAAATCAGTTACATTATAGATTTGTTGGATTTAAGGAAAATTGTCTCTTCCTGAGAAAGAGAGAGAAAGAGTGAGAGAGAGAGAGAGAGAGTCTTCCATCCACTGGTTCACTTCCCAGATAACCACAACAGCTAATGCTGTGTCAAGCCAAAGCCAGGAGTTTCTTCCGAGTCTTGCATGTGAGTGCAGGGACCAAGCATTTGGGCCATCTTCTTCTGCTTTCCCAGGCATATTAGCAGGAAGCTGGATTGGAAGTGGAGCAACTGGGACTCAAACCAGTGCCCATATGGGACACGGGCATCAAAGGTGGGGCTTTATCTGCTACACCACACCACAGAGCAGTCCTGTCCTCACCCACCACCAACAAATAGAAAAGTTCTCAATTATCTGTACTTTAATCTCATTGCTTTCAAGAATTATTGCAGGAAAGATTAGTGCTTTTGTTGTATTGAAAAGTACTTTTACTCTTTGACACAAATCCTACTTGTCCTGACCGGTGTAGTAGGAGTTGCTTAGGTGCTCCAGGTCAGGATCCCGCTGGGGTTGCCACCACAAGCTCCTCGTTATAAATAGCTCTAGACAACAACATGCATCTGTGTCTTCCAAAGTGCTAGTTTTTCATCCACAGAAAAGTTCAGTAATTGTCACCAGAACTGGTTGTACTTGAACTGCTTTTGTATTTTCATGAATAGAAATATCATTTCTACATTAACACACAGGGAGGAACCCCCAAAAAGGAACCACTCTTGTCATCTTCATTCATCTGGTTTCATGTCACAGAACCACACTTTCATTCTACACCGTCATCTGCAACTGTCATGAATTTACCCTTCTCTTCATGTGGCCAGAATTTCAATCCCTAGCACTTCATCATCTTTGCCCCTTTTATCACAATCTTCCAAACAGAAGAACGGCACAGTGTGTTTGAAAAGAAAGGCACAGACTATTTGAAGTAATTTTAAAAATTCAAAATTTATATAATAAATAATTCATAAAATATGAGTGAATGAAGCTCTTTAAAAAATCTCTGGCCTATATCTCTGTCAATTTCCATTAAGAAGACAGATATTACATCTCATTATTACAAGTACGTCTGTTACCTTCTATTACTGCTGGGCTTCGTTTCCATCTAGAAAGGTCTGTGAGTTAATGTTAACCCCATCAGTGATGCCTGTGCTGCAACGAGCCCTCAACAGTGTATGTAGAGTTCCTGGCTCCTACAGCACCAAATATTGGGTTAACTCTGCTTTTACCCAGTTAGTTTCACCTCCTCCACTTTTGCTATCATTAACAGAACAGATGAGAACTTAATGATTACCTAAGGCTAAAATAAAGAACAAATATTTTGTTGGTAAAATATAGTTGGAGGCCATCACAGCCAATTAAGCAGCTGTCTGCAGTGCCTGTATCCCATATGGGCACCTGTTTGAGTCCTGGCTGCACCACTTCCAATCCAGCTCCCTGCTAATGCACCTGGGAAAGCAGTGGAGGATGGCCCAAGTCCTTGGGCCCCTGTACCCACACGAGAGACCCAGAGCATGCTCCTGGCTTCTGGCTTCAGCCTGGCCCAGTGCTGACCGTTGCAGCCATTTGAGGAGTGAACCAACAGATGGAAGCTCTCTCTGTCTCTCTCTGTCTCTCCTTTCTCTCTCTGTAACCCTGCCTTCCAAAAAAAAAAAAAAAAAAAAGGTAATTGGTAATAATGTTAATATATTTCTTGCAATAGCAAAGCAGAGTTCACTAACAAAAATAGATACATAGCTTTGGTTATTATTGATATGAATACTAATTTGGAAATGCAAACCTTCTAATTATTAGTATAACAGTTTTATTTACAAAGGAGAATGGTTGTTTTCACGTTTTCCTCACATAAGGGAACAAATTTTTGTTTTTATTCATCATTGATCAACTAATTGCATAGATACCTTTCTATACATATTAGGGTTATCTCTCATACACAGCTTTCCAAAAAGCATGCCACTGGCCACTGACGTATTCATTTGTTCTGGAAAAGTTGCCTCCTGACTCAGGCAGGCACTGCTCCAGGGAATTTGTTTCGGGTTGGGAGGTGGTCTTTTATAAGGGCATTCTCCCTCTGTCCTTCAAATAGCTGCTGTACAAACACATGCTAAAAGGCAGGTCCAGAATGTTTTTCAAACCTTGAAAATTTTGAAGGTCCCAAAGACATATATTCTAAAATATTAGCTGGACCGATGAGGAAAGGAACAGAACAAAGATGATGAAATAATGGAAGATTTTGCAGTTCTCATTGCAAGAAATAGGAAGGCTTGTTGGGAAAGAGAAAATAAAGCTTATAATTGACCTATGAATTCATGCCTAAGGAAATTCACTATGTTAAATAAGTCCATGGTAGCATTTTATTAAGTTTTTATTTAAATTTATTTTTATCTTCTGAAAGCCAGGGTGAGAGGGAGGGAGAGAGAGAGAGAGAGATCAATATTCCATCCACTGGTTCACTCCCCAGGTGTCTGCAACAGCCAAAGCTGAGGCTTACTAAAGCCAGGAGCCATAAAGTCTGTCTCCCTCGTGGCTGGCAGAGACCAAGTATTTGAGCCATCACCTGTTGCCTCCCAGAATTCATGTTAGTAGGAAGCTGGATCAGTGGCAGCAGAGGCAGACTTCAACTCAGGTACTCAGATTTGGGATGCAGGTGCCCTGAGTGGTCCCTTAGCCACTTCACCGTAACTCTTTCCCTACTTATATATAGACATATGTAATACATATTTACATTATATTACAAATATCATTACAATTATTCTCTTGCTTTTTAGAAACAGTATAATCCATTTTTGAATTTTACTTTTGAATACAGTACATGGTAGACACTATATTCATTTCTAGAATTAGATCATTCTTCATTATGGTGGTAATTTGATTTGGGTTAATTTGCTTAAATTAAAAAACTGAATTTATTACTATGAAATAACTTAAAACTTTAGATTTGAAATGGCTGAAGTTTTCTAATTTGATCGAAGTCTAGTTGCATCAATAATTTCTATGATATATCTTTGCCTTTCTTAACTGCTAAGAAATTGATCTCTGCTAAATTTTCACTTCATTTTACAGTCTATTGGCTAGAAGTTATATATTGATTTATTTTAGATGTAGTAGTGTGCTACTGACCATATGATTCATATGCAACTCTGAGGGAAAAACACAATCTCCAGTTGAAAAGAGCACTCATGGGGCCCAACACGTGAGTCATCAGGAGACGCAATAGTGTGCAATGGCTGGTGAATCACGGTCTCTACAGGAAGCTTCTTGGGATTTTCACACAAGTGGCTGCTGCGGAAACACAAGTAAGAATGAGAAGGGGGAAATGAGAGAAAGAAGGGAGGAAAAATAAGTGTGTGTTCAGGGGACTTCCTACAAACATATTTTTAAAAATGTCTCTCCCTCCCTCCCTTCCTCCCTCCCTCCCTCCTTTCCTCCCTCCCTCCCTTCCTTCCTCCCTCCCTCCTTTCCTCCCTCCCTCCCTTCCTTCCTCCCTTCCTCCCTTCCTCCCTTCCTCCCTTCCTCCCTTCCTCCCTTCCTTCCTTCCTTCCTTCCTTCCTTCCTTCCTTCCTTCCTTCCTTCCTTCCTCTCCTCCCTCCCTCCCTTCCCAAGGCAGAATGACAAAGGCAACAAAAGAGAGGGAAGTATCTTCTCATCTACTGGCTCACTCCCCAAATGACTACAAGGGCTGGGGCTGAGCGAGGCTGAAGTCAGGAGCTAGGAGCTCCAGCTGGTCTCCCATTTGGGTGGCAGTAACTCAGCTATTGGAGCCATCTTCTGCTGCTTTCCCACGTATGTTAGCAGGGAGCTGCATTGGAAGCTGAGTAGCCAGAACTGGAACCAGCACTCCAATATGGGGTGCAGGTGTCCCAAGAGGCAGCTTAACCCACTGCATCACAATGCTCACACCAGTATAAGTGTTTTATTGTTCCTGAATTTCTTGACCATTTAACTGATGAATGAATGAATTAACTAATTTAAATTAATTCTAAGATACTTTTATGATATTTATATTCCATGTACATATAGCCTTTTGAAAATTATAAAATTGAGCACCTCCAACATACCTCTTTTAAAAATTCCTATAGCTGATACACTGCCAGATGATACAGGGAGTAAGGTTCTGTTGTTTGTTTAAGGCTGTCTTCAAGTCTATGAGAAGCTACATATGAGAACAGGAGAGAGGGAGGGAGGGAGAGAGGTCTTCAAAGTTATTTTTCCATCTTTGTAATTAATTACAACAACTTTTTAAAGCAATGTGTTTTTCTTCTCCACCACATTTTTTTAACAGTTCAGACCAAAACAGGAAAGTGTTTTAGAATAGGAATCATGATTTTTCATTGTTGTCCATACTGTTGATGCATCACTGTCCACATAAAATGTCAACAATAGGTCCGGTAACTTTGTGTAGAAACTAGGCAGACATTGCTACCCACAGATCTGCTATCCAACCTCCTGCCTAAAATGGTGTTGAAAACCCTCCATAGTCTGAATCCGGATAATTAGCAACATGAAGCATCCTCCTTGTATTGCAGCCACCTCAGTCTCACGGTTCTCTGCTGCTCCCCAAACACGGGAACAGTTAGAACAGTCCCCTTCTCTCACACCCTCTACCCCTAGGCACGCCTTTGCTTGGCTTCATTGAGTTTCTACCTGGCTGTTTGGTGGATAAGAATTGTTCAAATGTCTGTAAAGTAATTTTAGGGACTTGATATTTGTACAAAAGGCCAGAAAGAACAGAAAAACATTTAGGGATTATCTAGCCCATCCTCTTCAATTTGCAGCTAAGGAAACTGAGGCACAGAGAAAGGGTCCTGCCCAAAGTCACGGAGAAATCACTGATGCCCGAGGGGAGCTGTCCAAACCCTGCACATGTCACTGTGGTGATCACATCGGGCTTTGATTTGGACCGTTCTGGTTTTAGCCTTGGGAGATGTGTTAACTTGTCTGAATCTAAGTTTAAAATTGGGAATAAAAATAGATAATCCAGAATAGTTCTTTTCTTTCCTTCTTTCCGTGATGTTTTCCGATGCCGAGTTAGTTCACTTACTGAGTCAAGACACCGATGTTCACATTTCCGGACAACAGTGAAAGCTATGATAGCAACAGCAAATCATGCTTAGAATTCAGACTAAGGAGTTTGTTGTTTTTGTTTTTTGGGATTTTCTGCTGTGGCTGATTTTGTTTTGCTTTGGGTTCAAAGCTTAAGGCCACCATTCACTACCTGGGTAGTTTAGGCAAGTGATTTCACAGCCATGCCTCAATTTCCTTGTTTGCAAACAGATCAACTAAATCAATGCACTTAATGCATTCAGAGACACTGAGTCAGAGGTTTCTGTTCTGGATTGTAGGGATTCAGAAATGAACCACACAACATCTCTGCTCTAAGGCGGCTTCTGGTCTGGCTGTAGGGGGCAGATAATGAACTGGCCAACCAGGGAGTTCCCTACAGCCCTTAATCCCTGCCCTGTCTTCCTCCTGAAATTTTCTCCCCACTGATGACCAAAGGGTTGGATCCCAAGCATCCTCAAATTCTTACTTTAAAGTCACCTTCACTGTCCACCTATCTTAAATTGCACTCCCAGCCTTTTCACTCTTCATATTATATTTTCTGCTCTATATTTTTATTTAGAAGATTTATTTATTTATTTTAAAGGGAAAGGGAGAGAGAGAGAGAGAGCGATCGAGCAAGTGATCTTCCACCTGCCGCTTCGCTACCCAAACACCTGCAATAGCCAGGTTAGACCAGGTTGAAGGCAGGAGCCAGAAACCCTATTCAGGTCACCCACATGGATGGCAGAGGTCCAAGCACCTGAGCTGTCATCACTGCTTTCCCAGGAGAATCATCAGGAAGCTGGATTGGAAGCAGAGCAGCCTTGACCAAGATGCACGTGCAGATACGGGATGCTAGTGTCTAAAGCATGGGCTTAACCTGGTGTGGTACAATGTGGGCCCCGCTCCATGTTTATTTCCTATTGTATGCTAGGTGTTCGTTGCCTACTTACTGAACAACTGTATTCACACTTAGTATAATGTCCTGTGGTGATAGCTGCACTTCAGGCAAATGAAAGACAGTAAGTAGATCGGGAAAGTGGCTAGGGCACTGTTTTCAATCAGATGGTAAGGGAAGGCAACTCTAAGCGCTAACTTTCCACTAGAGACGTGAATGAAATGAGGACCGTAGCCATGGGCTAATAAACAGGCAGCATCCTAAACAAAGGCAAAAGCAGGTCCTAAGGCCCTGTGGCTGACCATGTTGAGGAAATTGATCAGAGAGTTCATCCTTGAGGATGGAGTTCCTGGATCTCAGGCATTTGCAGGATAGACTAGTGGATGGGAGCTCGCTCTCTTGCACTCTCTCTCTCTCTTGCTCTCTCTCTCTCTCGCTCTCTCTCTCTCTCTTGCACTCTCTCTCTCTCACCCCATCTATTTCTCTGTCTCTTTGAAAAGAAGCACATCCTATGGAGCGGTCACACTCATAAAACCTGAAACATTGTAGTCCTAGTCTGTGTTGTGGATTTTTGTGCACTTATATTAGTTCATAATATATAGCTGTGTTGTATTAAATAATCAGTCAATAAAATAACAAGTTTCCAGTCACAGAATTTGTTTATTTCAGGCAAGTGTTTGATGTTCCAAACACACCAAAAGTGCTAACAGGGCCATTCCAGCTCTTAAAAATGTCTTTCTTTGGAGCCGGCAACCTGTTATCGTTAATAACCTCAATCCACATTCTGTATGTGATTTCATTCAGCCTGAGCAAGAGAGTGAGTGGTAATATTAGACTGTGCTTCATTGTATAACTTACTGAGTCAAATTTCCTATTGTTTTCTGCATTCGGCACATTTTCTAGAATTTTCAATAAATATGATGGAATTGTTGAACGAGAGCATTTTCAAATCGCTCAGTAACTCACGGCGTAGTGATCACCCTTTCAACGTAAACATACCACAGTGTCTTCTTTCAGCCTTACCAGAAAAAGAAGACACTGCTTTCTCCAAAGACTCGCAATGCAAAATGGAGGGGATTTTTAAAAAGTTTGTACGTAAGCTTCATTACCTCGTTCAATGTTTTGTGTAGCCGTGAGCATCTGGTATATTTAGTGGGGTCTGTCCAGTTACAAACCACGCACTCTATTTAGTTCCAGAAAGAGTTGTAGAAATCGGTTGAGAAAAAGCACATGTACAGTTGGTAGAATAAGTAGGCCTTTAATTATTTTACTTGTCCAAAGGGCTCAGCTGTTGGGCACACTGCCTACTGTACATTACAAATTAATCGCATTCATTCTACGAGCTTGCTCCTCGTTTCCCTACTTTGCATTTCACCTGCCCTAATTAATCGCTGTTGTATAGTTCAGGGAGTGGAGCCTCTCCACGGGCCCCATTTGCTCCAGCTCGTTCCACACTTTAAGGAGGAGTCACATGCTGCAGACTATGCTCTCTGCTGCACTGCCTCACCCTCTGAGACAGACTTTCTGTCTCTGACTTATGAGCTGCGTGCTCCTCGAGAGGGAGGCCTGGGCAGGGACGAGGCACAGCCTACGGGAGATGATTTCTGGGAATCACCTGGGAGCTGTCACTTGAGCACTGGGAGGGAGCTAGGAGGCCCCTCGGAATATTCCCTCAAGGAATCAAACCCACCCCACAATCAGCCTCTTCTGGCTACGTCTGCTCTTCAGATCCCTGCACGGGACGTGTGCTGTACCCAGGCCTCTGATTCTGGACTTCAGGTAGAGGCCCTGCAGCCAGGGCACGTGGTGACTGAGCACTGCCCACAAACTGAAGGCAGCGAGGGCTGCAGGAGCCATTGTGCAATTTGTACTCAGAGTTCTACAACCTGACCCTTCCCTGTTCCCCGCCAGTGGAAAATATTGTTATCTTGGGTTGTTCTTCGTATAAAATATAAAATATATGTATTCTCTCTGAACTTTGCTCTTTGTATTTTGGGTTTGTTTCATATAACAATGCAGGGAAATTACTTACCAGAGTTATGTGTTTAACAAAACAAAACAAGACAAAACAAAAATTTACCAGTCTGTCAGAACATCATTTATCTCTAAGAAATCTCCCTAAATCCACATATCAAGAATCATAGAGAAAAAGCCAGCACCTTGTTCTGCTCATTGATTCTTGCTGTAATTACGACAGGAAGGACCGTGTCATGCTGGTGCCATAGATGCAAGCAGGTGTCCAGGACTGGTTCTGATGACTGACAAAGAATGCAGACTGTACAGAGAACTGCTGACTTTTAACAGGAGCTCTGCACCTGGCCAGACGGGGAGTCAGCGAATTTGTTTGATATGGACGTTTCACTTTTCATTTTCTCTCATTCAAGAGTAGAATTTTTTGGTAGGATCCAATTATCTACATGTAGTTGTATATCAATTGGGTTAGGAGTAGAAAGCAAGAGGGAAAACCAAAAGCCATAAAATTCAAAGTTGTGTAATAGTTAATGCATTACTTGAAGATCTATATAATAATGCGTTTTGACGGGCATCTCTCAGATTATGTTACATGCTTCCAGTGGATTTTAAACTTTTTGCTTGTTTGCTTAGGATGTTGAGTCACTAATTGGAAGGCATATCAAGAAAAGACAACTTTGAAGCCCCATATGTATTTCTGTAGATAAAATTTACTTCTGCATCCCAGTCTTTTTTATCTTTCTCCATTTAAAATATTGAAAAATAAAGTAAATATTTCCTTTAAGAAGACGGCAAAGAAGGGAAGGAGGAATGATAAGAGAGAGAAAGAAAGGGGATAAGGTACAGAAGGAAGGGAGGGACGGAGGGAGGGAGAGAGGAGGAAGGACATCAAGGGGTTTAAGAAGAGATAGGTTTTTATTAAAAAGTGTAAAGCATTCAAATCTTTGTCCTACAGGAATGCAATGAAGAAAAAAATCCGTTAACTGTCTTTGGTTTTCAGAAAAAAACAACCATGAATAGACGTTTATGTTTTGTGACATTTTGAGATCAAATGTATTTGCCGGTGGCTCTTTGGGAGATGGGAGGGAAGGGCTGGCTCCAGATTTGAAGGAACTGCAAAGCTGATTCTTAAGTGCTTTTGTTGAAGAAGAAAAACTAAATAAAAGTCAGAAAAATAACTAAGGGAGTAAGTATTCTAATGCAATATCAAAATCAAAGTGTTATCTCTGATGTGAAATAAAATGAAAATAAACTCATATGATGACGCACAAAAATGCAGCAAGACCTAGGAAAAAATCACTCTTGAAAGCTGAGATAAGATGTACAACCCAACCAAGTAACCTCACCGAGCCTCGTAAAGAAGAGCAAGTGATGATTTGAAATGGTCCCAGATTGCCGGCCCCGCGGCTCACTAGGCTAATCCTCCGCCTTGCAGCGCCGGCACACCGGGTTCTAGTCCCGGTCAGGGCGCCGGATTCTGTCCCGGTTGCCCCTCTTTCAAGTGCTTGGGCCCTGCACCTGCATGGGAGACCAGGAGAAGCACCTGGCTCCTGCCATCGGATCAGCGTGGTGCGCTGGCTGCGGCGGCCATTGGAGGGTGAACCAACGGCAAAGGAAGACCTTTCTCTCTGTCTCTCTTTCTCACTGTCCACTCTGCCTGTCAAAAAAAAAAAAAAAAAAAAAGAAAAGAAATGGTCCCAGATTACTCATTGGCTGTTGGCTCTGTCTTTATATTTTTATGGAGTTCTAAGGCAGCCATTTAATTTTTCGAATGTCTATAGACTATGAAAGGAAGTGACTTGATTAGACTAGGTGGTAAAAACACAAAAAACTGAAAATTATTTTGATAGAAAATATAATCTTATTCTTTATAATAAAACAAATATAACTAATGAAGAATTTTTTTACCATTACTTAATGGATAATTTTTATTTTAGACTAAATTCTTAAGATTTCTTTTTGCCACAGATTTTGTATTTTTGTGTTCTTAAATAAATGAGAAGTAATTCAAAATTATACTCATTTTCATCCAATAACCTGACATCAAAGTTGTATCTACCTGAACTATAATATAGGCTTTAATGGGTATCTATCCTTTATATTAACCTTCTCCAAAAATAAATCATAGACATATAATTTTCAATTTCAAGAAGGAAAGATAAGTAACTGAGTCCTTTTGTTTGATTCCCTTTTCATACGATAAAGTCTTTGTTAAATAGTATGTACTAGGAAAAAAATTAAAAATTAAAAAAAAATAGTATGTCCTAGGTAGGGTACTTCAAAGGTCTGTGGGAAAATTGAATTAGATGTTTATTTTGGTGCAAAAAAACTTTTGAAATCCATGCATAGTTTTTTATAATATGAAATTTCCATGAACTTTCTGAAGACTATTCATATATACCATTTCGACATTCTTATACCAAAATAAACGTATCTTTAAATGAATTTTCCATAAGCTTTTTTTTTTATTTTACCATAAATGTTAGCTGTTAGCTAATGACACATATATGTACTCTACAGTTGTCCAGATAGAAAACTGTGCAGGAGTAGAATAATACAAGAGAGTCAGATCTAACGCAAGTTAGATAGAATCTCAACAAGACCATTGCTGAGGTGACGGCACAAAAGAAATGCTCCAGTAAATAACTACATCTTAATGCATTCGTGAGAACATTCTCAACACTAGTGCAGGAACTGAATCTCAGAAGGTAAATGATGATGTGATTCAAAGTCGATCTTGACTTTAGCCCTCCTGTTCTTGGATGTTTATGGGCTCCTCCGGGCTGCCCAGCAGCGTGCCATCTGTTACAATAGAACCTGGCACCATGCCCACAGAGAATGCTCTTCTTTCTCCATCTCTCCTTCCTCTCTTCATTTTACTAAGAAAACATTTTAAGCAAGAGTGGCTTGACATGGAATTTGGGATGACAGCAAAAATATTTTATTTATTTGTATTTCAGCTTTGATGGGCAATTGTGAAGTTAGCAATGGAAGTAGAGCATTTGGTTTTCATGTTTACTTCTAAAGCTATGAAAAAATGAGTTGTTCCACTTAGGAAATTTGAACTTTGGATTCTCGAAGACTCCTTATGTTTCCAAGGTTTTATAACAACTATCTGAAATACTCTACTGAGAATTCCAAAGCAAAATATAAAGCCACTCACAGTTGATGCAGCCTCCAAATTCAACCATATCCCTGCAGAAAAAAAAGTTTGAAAATGACTCTGATCTATGTTTATATTATGTATTTACCAGTCTCTGAAATCATTAAAAATATTAAAGAAAGCAGTGAGGGATAAGCAAACATTCTACAATACATTTATTAAAATGTCAACATAAATCACTTTAAAGCTAATCACTCAACTTTATTCACTCACATGTTTCTTTAAGCGGAAACATTTTGTCATACCTGGAATAATTGTAAAGACTCAATCTTATGCAGCTTCATCAAATGTAGAACTTAAGATTAAATATGTCCCCTTCTCCACTCAGTCACATGTCCTTGTCCCAAAGAAGAAATGTCATGTTTTGGAAAGATATGCTATTTTACAAGCATGTAAATATACTGAATTTTAAGAGACATCTGTTTTGAGTCTCTCAGTATGCTGTGTATATTTTAATGCCATTATTTCTCTAAAGTTATGAAAATGAACATACATCTAACTTTGACATTTACTGTCCATTCCATTAAGATATCTTTAGAAACTATAGAGCCCTACAAAAGTGTATTTTCAGACAATGTTAACTTTAGCCAATGTAAAAAGTTACATTTAAAGGCAGATGGAAACTGAGCTTCTTGCCATTATTTCTGCCCATGCCTCAAGCTATTTCCCACAATAGACATGAAAGCTTATCTGTTGATGTATTTTCTCTCCAATGGACATTTTTGGCTTTTTGATATTAATTTTATCCCAAAGAAATGATAATATTTCTCTGGAAGTCTCCCAAATGATTCCAGTGTAGCATGAGAAAATGTTACTAGCTCAGAAGTGTTTAAACAGTATTTCATGAAACTGGCTTTGTTCTTGAGAGATGTAGTCTTACAACTTGAGTCTATAAATGGTGTGCTTTTGTGGTTTCTTTAAGTCAGTATAAATTAGCAAAATTTTGTATCATTCACATGATCTGGGCAAACCCCGGGCAGAATGCAGAACTGAGACTGTGAAAGGCAACTGTTTGTAGTGAATATTTAAGTAAAATTCTCTCATTTAGACAACAAATGTTTGCCTTAATTTTAAAAATAATTAAGAGAGGGCCGGCGCCATGGCTCAATAGACTAATTCTCCGCCTGCGGCACTGGCACCCCTGGTTCTAGTCCTGGTCGGGGCGCCGGATTCGGTCCCGGTTGCTCCTCTTCCAGGCCAGCTCTCTGCTATGGCCCGGGAGGGCAGTGGAGGATGGCCCAGGTCCTTGGGCCCTGCAACCCATGGGAGACCAGGAGAAGCACCTGGCTCCTGGCTTCGCATCGGCACAACGCACAGGCCACAGCGACCATTGGAGGGGAACCAACGGTAAAAGGAAGACCTTTCTCCCTGTCTTTCTCACTGTCCACTCTGCCTGTCAAAAAAAAAATTAATAATAATAATTAAGAGAGGATATTTGAAATATTGCCAAAATTATTTTTCCTTTTTTATCAGAAAATAAAAGCTAAAAATAAATTGAAGCATGATATATTTTTATAGCTCTCTCTCCAGAATGACAAAATTTCTCTGTAAATCTCATTATGTAAAATATGCCTTCTCTGCAGTTAACTATAAGCTGTGGAGAGAAACTAATTGGATTGTTCGAATCAAGTCAATATGTTTGAAACTATTTTGGGGATGCTTAGCCTTTTACGTGATTATATAATTAAAATTGTTGTTTGCTGGTCAGAATTTCTTCTTTTGCATAGTCAACAGAAATCCAACCTGACATTAAAAAGTGAAGTTTTAGTCAAAATATGATGACCTCAAACTATAAATAAATAGATGTTTCAAAGAGAAAGCTGTACTGAGAGATAAAACAAGACAGTACATGACAATGGAATATTTATCAACTTCACAGACTCTTATAACACTTTGATTTTATTTATGTATTGTTTATTCAGGAGGCAGAGAGAGAGACCTATAGAGAAAATTTTCCCCACCCAGTGTTTCGATGGCAACGACCAGGGCAGACCAGGCTGAAGCCAGAAGCCTGGAACTCAATCTGGGTCTCCCATATTCATGGCAGGAACTCAGCTCCTTGAGCCATCCCCACTGCCTCTGAGATTGCGCCTTGGCAGGGAGCTACCGTCGGGAGCAGAGCTGGGACTTGAACCCAGGCATTTCCACAAGAGGAGCGGGTGTCCCAGTCTGCATCTGCATCGGCACTGTGCCTAACCCCCACCCTGTAGACTGCACTTTAATAAAGAAAAAAGCAAGAATATTGGGACAAAGAAGACTAAAGTAAATGATTTTATATCATTTTAAATGGTCTTTCTAATGATATCTTCTGGGGAATGTATCAACTAGCTAAAATTATTTCAATAAAAAATTCAAGAATGCTAAAACATTTTCCCTTAAGAACATTACAACTGGCAGCATCCTTGCTATTAGGAAAAAGTCCTTTGAATTTCTTTAATTTGGCTGTGGAATACATTTTCCATTTGCTGAGGTTTTGTATCATGTCAATATTTATGTTAAATGACTGAGTCTGGGATAAACATATCCCTATATACACAGCTTGGCGCCATTGGCCCCTCACAGTTAAATGCCTTGGATGATGGCATGGAAGCTAACGATTCTGCCACTGATCCCAACGTTTTTGAAATTATCTTTACATCTAATGCCACTATTTTTTTAAAATCCTACTCTATTGGGCTGGCGCCGTGGCTCACTAGGCTAATCCTTGCCCTGTGGCGCCAGCACACCGGTTCTAGTCCCGGTCGGGGCGCCAGATTCTGTCCCGGTTGCCCCTCTTCCAGGCCAGCTCTCTGCTGTGGCCCGGGAGTGCAGTGGAGGATGGCCCAGGTGCTTGGGCCCTGCATCCCATGGGAGACCAGGAGAAGCACCTGGCTCCTGCCATCGGATCAGCGCGGTGTGCCGGCCAGCAGCCGTGGCGGCCATTGGAGGGTGAACCAAGGCAAAGGAAGACCTTTCTCTCTGTCTCTCTCTCTCACTGTCCACTCTGCCTGTCAAAAAAAAAAAAAAAAAAAAAAAACAAACCTCTTATTAATGTTACAAAGTTTGGTGCACTAAGGAGTTGATCTAATTGGTTCACAAGGATTGCAATTAAAAAAAAAAAAAAAACTCAGACGAATTCCCCCCTATACTCAGTGAAATACCCACTGAAGGTCATTTGGCAAACAGAACCAGATTGGTTGGATTTCTGTCCTAAGAACCTCGTTCAAAGAAATCCTAGAAAAGTAACAAGAGGAGAAAGTAATTTCAACCAACTTATCTCCATGAGGGAAGAGTATGTACTTCAGGTATTTGGATATTTGTTTGGGGGTAAACTCATTACCAAAGATATATTCTAATAAGAACAGAGTAGATTAATTAATTTCTAAGATGTTCTTTTGTCTAACAGAGCCTTTTGTTACCTTTTCCTCATTTGCCTTTCACTAAATAAAGCTTAGAATAATTAATGAACATTGTTTTGCATGTGAGACAAATTACTATACTTGCTGGGGCACTCACATGTCTTGATCTAGAGAGGTAATATAGAACCACAGTCAAAAGAAAAACTATTATTGGAAAGAATTTATATTTTCTCAATATGTGCTTTATAGGCAGTTAAAGTTTTGAACAATAAGTTTTAAAATTTGAAAACTTTGTTGTTATTATTAGAAGGAAGTGTAAAGTCCCTTTGAATAGGAGAGCAAAAATTCCTAAGTTAATGAAGTGTTTTATTAAAGGAAAAGAATGATTTGTCTGAAATTTGGTCTTGCAAATGATACTCTAGGTCCATAGATGACCCCAAGAAAGGCCAGGAAGAGAAACTTTGGTGAAATTCTTGCTGTACCTATTTATCGTTTTTAGAAAACACTTCAGAATGAAAAGCCTGCAGCACTGAAACGAGAATTCTATGAGGATGTCATTTTACTGTGCTTGTCCTTAATCCATTTCCCTATCCTATTCCCCTCTCATTTTAAAGATCAACTTGAATCATCCAAAGGCTTTTGTGACTCAGGGTGCATATGTAGAGCATAATCATCTTCTTGTACAATTTTGGAAGACATTCCTTAGTTAACAACTAGAAAACAAACAGGTATTAAAAATATAAAGTATTACAATATGTATATAGGACGCTAAAAATTAGTTGTGGTGGACTCACCATAGAATTTTGCCACTATCTGAATGCTATTCCATGTGATTCAGTGTTTTTGACTCTGTACCAATTGGAGTTGTCATTCAATATTTTTCAAAAATCAATATTTCTTTCTTCCTCCTTTGGTTGTATGATGTGTTCGTTTGTACTGTGATCATCACTTTTTCCACAAAGTATTTAAGGTACATACTAACACTCTTATGTCTGAAATTTCTAGATAACTAAACATGATTTTCAAAATATATGCATTTATAGACCTTCTTTTCCAGGAGAAGTTGAACTGTATTTGCATTTGTGTTATTCATTCACGGCCAAAGCACCTTAGCTTCCTGGTTGGAATGTTGCAGCTGGTTAACAACTTCCAGGCAACACTAAAAGCTAGTTTTAAGACAGGAAACTAGGAAGAGTAGTGCATTTAATTGGAGTTTCAGAGGGGATATAAAAAAATGTACCTAAATTGACTTTGATCCAAGATTATCTGGTTCATATGCTCACTGATTTAAAAATATAAGCTCTAAAGTCACTATATTTTAATGGTAAATAAATTGTTGAAAACAAATGGGTCATTGTATCAGTTTCCCTCTGCATTGATCTCCACTAACCATTTGTGATTAATGCAGGAGATTAATTGCTTTTAAATTAAGTTTGAATGGAATAATTCTGATAAATAAACAGCTATACTTTATCTTTACCTATAAACTGGGTGTTTTCCAGCTATATTAGTGGCAGTAGAGGTTGTCGCTACATTTAATACATTTATGAAGATGGGTTACATGAAATTACTGTTTTCCATTTTTACCTAACAAAGCCAAAGATGGCTTACCTCCATCTCTGATAGACTTTTATTAATGCCAGGATGCTTACTGAAAATTCAAGTCATTCAATTTTTTTACATATATATACTCATCAGTATAAAATGAAAACAGCTCAATAGCAAAGATTTGAGAATTTGGGTGAAGGGAAGCTCTCTTACTATGAAGTAACTTTCTCATACCACTATGTCTATGTCTCTGTGTATGGAAGCATGCT
The DNA here is from genome assembly GCF_964237555.1 of Oryctolagus cuniculus. Classification (NCBI taxonomy): domain Eukaryota; kingdom Metazoa; phylum Chordata; class Mammalia; order Lagomorpha; family Leporidae; genus Oryctolagus; species Oryctolagus cuniculus. Next base: position 15,082,300 of record NC_091444.1, on the reverse strand, counting down.
TTAACACATAATTTTCAAGGACTTTTGATGGAAACAAAGTTAAAAAGAATATAATGAATACTTTAAAATTGTTAAAATATCTGGATTACACATTCAATGAAGAATATCCTGATGTTGATAGAAGCATAATCTCTGAATGAAGTCTTTTGTCTTTTCTTTCCTCAATTATGATTTCAATGTATCAAGTTGTCCCATGATCCTATTGTTCAAAGAACAAACTGACCTATTAATTTTTTTAAAAACAAAAGGTACTGTGAATTGTTAAACTAAACACTGGGGTTTTGCCTGTTTGTTCTTTTAAAATGTAGACTGGAGGAAATATTAAGCCCTCTATAACTGTTCTCTCTGACTAAGCAAGATAAAAAATAGAACAGAAGCAATAAAAAATACATTCTCAGGACTAGACGAGGTCATTTATCAGAGTTCAAATCAATGCATAAATCCTTTAGACAATTAATCGGAACATGTCTTAATGGCATTACCTGCAATGGAGTGTTGGATTTCGACTGAAATCCTTGCACAGCCCACAAGCCAGCCCACAAGCCACCCGTGGAGAGAGCACAGTAGGTTGCTGGCAATGGGAAGGTGTAGAAGTTCTTTCTACATATTCAAGTCTGATTAGGTTATTTATTCTTAAAAGAGAAATTCTTACAAAAGCAGTTTTGATGAAGTAAACCATAATCCTTGTAAGGTGTCAAGACTCAAAATCAAAAATTTTATAAAATGTTCTAATTTCCAAAAATAGGACTTTGAAAAATATTAAAGGCATAAGAAAAAGACTTTAATAGAGATGTAGCTTTTCATGTAAAACTGTTCAGGTTCTGCTAAATCACTGAAAAATTTATATATAGTAGAAATTAAGGTACTTTTTGTTTCATAAATTAAAAAATAAGTCCCAGGGACTTTACTTTATATCTTTTACTTACTATTTTTCATCTCTCTCAACTCTTCCACCATCTTAATCATTCAAACATTTTTTAACCATATAGTCAGTGCTTACTAAAAGCTCATGGGAACTAAAATAGTATTATATACATTGTTTCACACAGATTGATGTAAAAAACATTTGGTATCCTGTTGATTGAAGGAACAGATGCTTGTATAATTTATGAAGCCAGAAATACATCCACGATATCTTCCCAAAATAGTAAGGTATTCTAATGACATGATGGAGCATACAGATGAAAAGCTTGGGAGACTCAGCTGTACACTGAATTTTGAATGGGGCATAGAAAACTTGAAAGATGATACCGTATTCTAAAAATACAATTATAATCAGTTGTCCTGTAATATAACACAATATAACAATAAAATAATATTGTGTTGTTTCACATGGAAAATAAAAAAGCCTAGCATGTGTGTGTGTGTGTATGTGTGCATGTGTGTGTGTGTGGGGGGGTGGGTGTGTGTGTGCATGTGCGTGTTTTGATTGTGTATTTCAGGTCTCCTCCACTGGAGAATTGCAACTATTTGTATAGACAAGGGATCTACTTCTTTTAAAAGACTATTATATTTGTTCCAGAAACATAACTATTTTCTTTAACACATATATTACTTCTAGTTTTCCAAGCTTAATTCACATTACTACTGATAACAACATGAATTGAAAGTATGTTATTTATAAAAATTAAAAGAAAAGGAAAGAGGAAGGAGGGATTGTATTCCCAGATCCTGACTGTTGTAGTCATTGAGGAAGGGAACCAGCAGATCAGCAGATGGGAGAGATTCATTCTCTCTCTCTCTCTCTCTCTCCCTCTCCCTCTCCTCCCCCAATTCTTTCTCTCCCTCCCTCCCTTTCAAGTAAATAAAAAATGTAAAAAGTGATGTTCATGTTGCACTTCTGGTGGTTCTTTTTATTATCTGTCAAATTCGATGCTTTAAATATTTGAGTTTGTGGACTGCTTTTAAACAAATAGTGTACAAACATTTATGTCTTCATGTACATAAAGAAAGTAAAGTGCAAAGATGGTAGAACATAGATATCTAAACCTTTCAGAGCTTAAATTTCTTGTTCAGATTTTCAGTATCAAGTGAATGGATTCATCATGGAAATCATTTTTAAATCATTCACAATCTATAAAATGTAGCTGATCACTTCTGTATTTATAAATTACATATATATAAATTATACATTTATAAATTATATGGAGCTGACATGAGTAAATTATATGTAAATCTAGTTAATATGTATATTAAAATCAGTCGGTTGTTTTTAATTCTTTTTCCATCATTGCTAACTCTGCCAAATAGTTCAAAGGTTGTGCTGGAAATTCTCCCCTTTTCCAAAGCAAATCCACAAGACATTGTAGAAAGTATATAATGTTTCATTTCCACAGTTTTCTGGGAAGGAATACCAGAAACTTTCAGCCCTTTTGCTGTCAGCAGGAGTAAGGGCTATCAGTAATTACAAAGCTACTGGAAAACAGAATCAGTGTCCCCTCTCGGATGCCAGCATTTCAACAGTAAAAGCTGTCTAATCTGAGCCAAGCCCTGGCATAACTTGTTCTGATTTTCCTTCTTACTCAATGGAAAGCCATGTCCAAGTTCTCGGCTTTCTATTGTATTTAGTCAGTTTTGACCTCTTTGATGTTTTTGCTTTTTTTGTTTAAGTAGCCAGAAACCTCAACAACGACAACTGCAATTACCCAGAAGGAACCTTTCTGTCATGGGCACTGTAACTGCATAACTGGGAGGGGGTGAGTGGTGAGTGCTGGTTCTGAAACATGTCCTGAGATTTCATGCCCTAACAGAGGAAGAAATTCTCTAAGAAAATGGACGTGGATTTGAGAAATGGGTCTGGGGTCCCCAAATCCCAGCCGAGCTGGAATTTCATTTATGATGGATTTTGAGATACTGTTCTTTCCTTTGGAATTGTAAAGCACTTTTTAATGGAACTTTTTTCGCTTTCATTTTGAAAAGATTCACTTCCTGGGATGGGCATTTGGCCTAGTAGTTAAGTTGCAGGTTAAGGCACCCACATCCCATATCAAAGTACCTGAATTTGAGTCCAGGAGTCCACTTCTGACTCTGGCTTCCTGCCAATGCAGACCCTGGGAGGCAGGAACTGATGGCTTAAGTAGTTAGGTTCCCACCCATTTGGGACACCTGAATTCAGCTCCCAGCTCTCAGCGTCAGCCCTGGACCAGCCCCAGCCATTGTGGGCATTTGGGCTTAATAGCCAATGGATAAAAGCTCATTTGCTCACTGTCTCTCTCTCTCTGTCTCCCTCTCTCCCTCCCTCCTTCTCTGTCTTTCTATTTCCAAAAACAATTTTAAAAATAAGTATGAATAAGGAAGATTCACTTCCATTACAGAAAACTTAGGAAACCATAGATCTATTTATGGATATAAGCTGTCCCGAAAATTTCAAGCCAGCTAGCTGGAGTGAAGGGTAAAACGTGTGCAGTGGCAGAACCTCCTTCTTCTTCTTTTGTCCAGATCAATGCCCACATGCCCAATTTAGGTCAAGGCATCAGGCAGAGGAACGGACTGGAGACACGTTGAGATGCTCTATTTCACACACTTGCCCTCTGGAAGGACTTGCAGAGGCAGTCACTTAAATTACATACAGGTCATCAAGCAAGATATATAATCTATCTCTAAAACAGACAACTTCAGCATCGCAAGTCCCCGTGGCCTTTTACTGGGGCGCACTGCACGACTTCCTCGTGTTCCTCTGTCAATTCATGTTAGAGTGCGCTTTGTTTAAAAGTGCTGTTTCGTGTAGTCTCTGACCCTCTTGCTCAAAGCAAAGAAATAACTTTGGTTTATTTATGACCTACTAACCTTAAGCAAAACTGAAGTACTTAATGTTCCCACAAGCCCAAGGATGAACAGGAACAGCTAAAATAAATCTGGTCTTGATGCAGATTGGATTTATCCTACCCATACCACCCTCCAAAACTAGTGAGAGGATGCAGGATGTATCTATCAGTGGCGCATGACTTGCAGTCGTCTTCAGACAAGGAAAACTGCAAGAATGCAGGTGACAGCCACCTACTTAAAACTGTGCAATTATGAACAATATTTCTAAAAAACATACCGCACACTTCTCACAGAAAATGTAAATCTCAGTAACGTTGAATCTCAATGTCTTAAAGATGAATAATTTATATCGAGGACTAAGTCATGAAAATAAGGAAGTGGAAGAGAGAGGTTGAGAAGATACAGGAGAGTGGCAAGAAGTCCACAGGAAATAGCAGAAGGCTATGTTGAATCAGCAGCTAGCACAATTTTTCCTTACAGGGCAAACCACAGGGTCCACACAGAGAACCCTGAAATTGGCTGTTTTTCTTGGCACTGGAGTAACTACAAGCAAGAACAGAGAGGGCCTATTTCCATTGTAGACAGTTGAAACCGTTAAGAGATAAGGTTTTATCCTCAACAGACCATGACTTTGTGAACATGCATCCAGCTTAGTCCAGGGATGCAAGGCAGACCTAACTACTGTATTACTACGGCTGCCCTATAGCAGATGACGAGACATCGGATGTAACTTCTCAGAGTTGCAGATGCATCGTTTAAAAACTTTGTAAGAATTGTAAAGTTTGTTATATGTGTGTGTGTGTGTGCGTGTGTGTATGTACATATGATGTTTATTTTAAGCTTTTAAGATTTTTAGTTTTAAGTTAATCATATTCTGCAGGGACTTCTAGGGGCATATTTTGTAAAACAGATAACGACATGGCTATGCACTGCCATTAATTGAACTGCCTTAGAGCTTTGCTTGTTAGTAGACCAAATGCATATTTCGTGCTAAGACAAAATACATGGTGTGGAGTCTTTTACAATACCATCCCTGTAAACAAATGTGATCAGATGCAGCAAGAGTTGGATAGGCATGATTGAGAAGGATGGAAATATTGACCTGACACTAATACCAGACAGGCAGAGAATAGAACAGGAGAGATATGCCTTCAGTTGTAATTGATAATGCAAACAGATGGATCCTCAGTCCCGTGATAAGATTCTTTCCTGCAGCGACACAGAAATGCTTACTGATAGAGCATTTTTTCTCAAGCATTGTATTTTGTAGGGAAAAAAGTTCTGCTTGTTTCAAAAGAATGAAACACACAAAATTCAGATTAATCACTATTTTCTATGCTGTGACTATTTGTCACCTCGGTACATGGTTCCAATAGCCCCCTTGTCCCTGCTTCCTCCAATAGAATCAGTTAGAGCAAGTTTTCATGTAAATAATTTATCTAGATGATATTAAGCCATTACTGGCTTTAAAATGTTCCAAGTGAATGAAATATCAGAATGTGCAAACACTCGGAATACAATTTCACCAGTATTTCAAGAACAATTGTCTGGACTTACGTAAACCATGATCACTTCCACAGACAGTATTCCTAAGTCTCATCTACAGAGTGTTATAACCATTTTGGATACCAAGTAGTTATATGAAATAGTGATTTTTTTTCTATCCTTATGTTCATCCATTTAAGTGACCCTTGCTTTCATTTGTATTTATATATAGTTTGGAAGACAGTGCTAAAATATCATCAATGGATTTCACAATAGTTTAAAAATAAATATTCATCATGACTTACTCTAAGAAAAGAGGAACATGAAAAGAATCTCCCACCTAATTATCCCTGGCAAAGTATTAGGCGTTTTGTATCCAAATAAACAGGAAATGATTGGTTTTGTAATGTATATCAATCGTGTTTACCTTTCCCTATGTTAAAGAAATCTTTGTGTCATAAGCTGATTTTTTTCATTTATACTTTGCTCAGTATTTTCTAAAAAACATTTTTAGGAAATTATACTAATTTTAAAGCACTATTGTAGAATAAAAAATATTGAATGTATAATAGCAAAAATAACATTGCCATGAATTTGATGAAATATAGGAGAATTCTATTCAACTTTAATGCAATTTATGGATATCATAGTTCACCTGCTATAAACATAATGACATTTAAATTATACGATATTGTTCTCATTGGATACCTAAAACAACTTTGACTAACAAATTCTCTGTTTTCTTAACAGTGAGATACTCCTGCCTCTGGAACTAAGCCAAGATAGGCGTTTTGTAGCTCAGTGAAGCTTTTCTTTCTTAGGATGTGATATGGAGGCTGGCCGAACTCTTGATAGGAGGAATTATAACCATTTTTCTCGTCTCTCTTATCCGTTTGAAATGGCTTAAAATGTATAAAATGTGGGACCCAAGGTACTCTGTTGTTTCTATCTCCCATCCCTCTAGATACTTACGGATACAGTTAAAGGCAGCAGAATTCAGAGTCTAGAGGTTGCTTCAGTGAACATTCAACGCTGTCGGTGAGTTTGGAATTAAAATCAAAACCATCGACCGTTGATTGTACCCTATGGCTAACCATCATCTACTCCGTGGCTCTCAGAATTCGCTGAAGACAGGAAACCAAAGCAAGACACACCAGGACTTTCTCTTCCCCATGCAGTGATTATTTTTAAAAAGGTCACAATCAACATTCATTGCTGTCGGTGGGTTGAACTGTGTGGACAAGCTCACTGAACAATGAATGCAACTGTGGCCCCGCTTTTGGCTGTCACAATCAACAGACATCCCATCTCTCAAAGGTGTGTGGAAAGTAGTCATATTTTTCTTGAACTTTTCTAATCTGTCTGACTCTTTAGGTTTATTTATGCAATTTATATTGTATGATCAAAGTTCAAAGAAAAGGACACTAGTTTAGCCCAGAATAATACTTCTCTGCACATCTCCATGATATGTATGTATGTTCTACATTACCTTTATAAAAGGGACGATTTTGGTCATGGAATATCTGTAACATTGCCATCCAGGTTAGCATGTGTTCTGTTTCAGTGTGGATGGGAAGCAGATATGCAGAAGCAGGCCAGCATGTGTGTCACTGGCACCTCCATCTTGACAACAACAAGTCCTGGAAAATACCCATTGTCTACACCCGCTCTCCTGCACATGGAAAGCTCCTGGTAAAGTGGGACAGAAACACAGAAGTTTTATCTTCTTCTCTGAGGGCAGATTCGCTCAAATAGTACTTCCTCTTACCATGGAATTTGCTACAAAAAGAAAAATACACAATATAGGTAGCTAAGTAACTGAGAACACTTATAACACTCATTTAAAAGATTGATTTCTCAAATCAGATTTCATCTTTAAGATGAAATTTTAACCACTTTCTTAAGTTTTTCCTTTCAACGCTGATCTGCCTGATTATTAGCCTTATAACCATGCCACATTTATTGACTCATAGTCACTAATCTGATTTTCTAGTAAAAGGTTACATGTGCCATTTTTAGTTAATGCTGCTCTATATTTTTACAAAGAATTTTTTCATTGAATTTGATCACAGCAATTTTAAGTTTACCATTTATAATGATAATCATAGCAATATGATTACTTATAGTAATAAAACGCTTCTAGAGTGCGTATGTCAGAGCACCCACAAGGCTTCACTGTTTTATTTTATTTTGTTTTGTTTAAATCTGTCAAATACATTTTCCTACCCCTTCCTTGACCATTTCCATCTCTTTTACATTCAACTCCCATGGCAGAAACCCATGATTGGGGTCCTGCTCTACATAACCCTAACATATTTTGCTACAACTAATATTTCAGCTGTCACATCCAACTTGATCACTTTCTACCACTCATTTTATATGTTCTTATCCTGAAGGCAACTATCCTTTAGCTTCAGTGTTGCTGAAAAAATAAATAAGGCACGCAGTCATATTGGTGCACCATCACACATATTCATGGGTCTCCAAATGCTGGAGTCCCAGTGCTGACCCCAGCACTCCTTCCACCTCACTACCTGGACGTTAGGCTAAGTGTTTGTTCCCTCCTTGGCAGCTCCTCTCTTCCATTGGATGCTCCTCTCTTCCAATGGATGAAGGGACTTCTCATGAAGAAGTTTTAATCCATCTGGTTGCTTCTTCCGCTCCCTTGTTGGCCAGCTACAGACCAATAGGCGTCTGCTCTCCTTTCGTCTCTGCAGATCCTCTTCTGTCTCAGCACACGGCTTTCTTCATTTAATGTGGTTTTCCTCTGTCCTCAAACAGAAAACAAAATAAATTTAAGAAAAAAAAAAGCCTTCCACGTAATCTTCTAGTTACTTATCCCTTTCTTTCATTCTCTTTAAAAGCTGAAATTTCAGAAATAGTACTTGAATATAACTTGCAGATATACTTTTTAGTTAAATTCTCATTTCCCCTCAGTTACCTGAGTTTGACTTCTTCTACCAGTCTTCTCTCCTATGTGTGCATAATGTCACTTTACCGAGCTGCTCTTGACCAAATCACCAGTGAGCTCCATAAGTCACACTTTACCACCAGCTGTCTTATTGAAACCCTTCTGACATTGCACACCTCTGACCACTTCTAAATTCCATTCTCTCTTAACCCTTGTAACTCTCTACTCTCATCTGGATTTCTGACTTTATAACTATGATTTCCTCCTAATTATTATTTTATTTCTATTATTATTATTATTATTTTGCTTTAGTGCCAGTATCCTCATGAGATACATCCTTAGCTTTCTGACATTCCTAGATTTCTGTTCTTCTCACAATATTTGAAGGAATCTTGAACTCATGTGTATGTTTATGTCTGCCTAGGTACTCAAGACTTTATCTCCAGTTAGATCTCCTAAATACGTATCTGTCTTCTGTTGTTTGTAAAGCTCCAAGTCCAGCTGTGACCGCAGGAATCTCATCACTTTCTCCCAAAGGGATACGCCTTGAATTGATTTAGCAATAATTCTTGCAGTCATCTTATGCTCCTGCTCTTATTTCTTACCCTTTCCTGCACATAGAATCACAAACTCCTGAAAGAGCTCATTTCTGTATATCTTGCCAATATTCTAATACTTCTGTGTACTTCTGCTGTGGGATTCTCGTACAGAAACAAGACACAAAGACCTTTTAACAGGAAATATTATTTTTATTTTATTATTTATGCACAATGCAGTGTGGCAAGGGTTAACACCATTGCTTGGTACTGGCAAGCAGAACCTGAAATGGTTGCATCTCAGCAGATAATAACTACAGTTGAAGCATTCATAGGCAAGCAGATAACAACCACATTCCATTTTCAGGGTGTTTATTTTTTCTGTCTGACCTTGGGAGGTCTCTACCAAATATTTGATCACGTTAGTTAGAAACAAGTTTAATTAAAAGACAAAAGCTTCTACCAGGGGCTGGCACAGCAGGTTAACGCCCTGGCCTGAAGTGCCAGCATCCCATATGGGTGCCAGTTCTAGTCCCGGCTGCTCCACTTCCGATCCAGCTCTCTGCTATGGCCTGGGAAAGCAGTAGAAGATGACTCAAGTCCTTGGGCCCCGGCACCCACGTGGGAGACCCAGAAGAAGCTCCTGGCTCCTGGCTCCTGGCTTCGGATCGGCGCAGCTCCGGCCATTGTGGCCAATTGGGGAGTGAACCATCAGATGGAAGACCTCTCCCTCTCTCTCTCTCTCTCTCTCTGCTTCTCCTCTCTGTGTGTAACTCTGGCTTCCAATAAATAAATAAATATTTTTAAAAAGTCTTCTACCAATCTTGCACTAGTTTAGTTCAGAAATGGATCCTTCTTACTTGGACTATTCCAATAATCTTCTACTTAACTCTCTGTCTACCATGTTCAATAGTTCCTTCACAGTCTTTGAAAATAGTATTTAAAAAATTTTAATCATGTTTTCAAACCCCGTTATGCACCCTCAATAAAATATCCTAATATGTTTTTTAAATATTTATTATTTATTTATTTGAAAGGCAAAGTTACAGAGAGAGAGACAGACAGAGAGAGAGAGAATCAATCTACTGTCCACTGGTTCACTCCCCAAATGGCTACAATGGCCAAGGCTGGGCCAGGCCAAAGCCAGGAGCCAGAAGCTTCACCTGGGTCTCCCACGTGGGTGCAAGGCGACAAGCACTTGGGCCATCCTCCACTGCTTTCCCAGGCACATTATCAGGAAGCTAGACTGGAAATGGAGTAGCCAGGACTCCAACCGGTGCCCATATAGGATGCCAGCATTGCAAGCAGCAACTTAGCCCAATTACACCATAATGCCAGCCCCTCTAATATGTTTAATAGATGAATTGGTCTGTTGGGAAAAATATTATGAATATTAGTTAAAAAGAAAAAAATAAAATTTTATCTGGAATTTCACGTAACCTCTTAATACTTATTTCAACATATTAATGAATTAAATGTAGTTTTATAATTTTCAAAAAGTCTTAAAAGTTTTGTTAGTTTTTAGAAGTTTATTTGTTTATTGTTATTTATTTGAAAGGCACAGAGAGAATTTAGAGAGAGAGAGGGAGAGAGATTCCATCAGCTGGTTCACTCCAGGCCCAAGCCAGGAGCCCAGAACTCCATCCAGGTTTCCCACATGAATGAAGGAGGCTCGGCTGCTTGCGCCATCATTTGCTGCCTTCCAGGATCCTGTTATCAGGAAGCTTGATCGGAAGCAGGGGAGATGGGATTCAAACCAGCACTCCAATATGGGACACAGGTGTCCTGAACAGAGGCCTAAATGCTGTGCCACAATGCCTGCCCCAATAAAATGTAATCGATTTTTTTCTAAAATAAATGTAGTTGAAGATTTACTAATACTGAAATGGTGAAGAACTTTTTCAATCTTAATACAATCAAGACAAAGAAAAAAGTAAAAATGATTTGATTGCATTAAACTTCAAACTGCATATCGAAGGTAACCACGTTAATGAAAAGGAAGATGGCCAAATGGTAAATATATATATGCAACAGGGAAGACAAATAATGAATATACTTAATATATAAAAATGCAAATATTTTAATATAGAAAAATCAGTGAGGAAAACATTAATTCAGAGGTAAGTGAACAACGGAGAAGAACAGAGTAGTCAGGAAGAAGTGTAAATGAGTGACAAGGCAGTGCAGATGTGATAGCAAATTCTGCTGTTCTTAGGGAAATTCAAATTTGAAACCACGAGATACAATGAATCACTCATGAATGTTCTCAGTACAGCACTAGAGATGGATGTCGGTGCTGCTGATCCTCTGGGGGCTTGATCCTGCTTCCTTTGTTGAACAGGCCACCTCACACCTTCCGGCTGCGGCTAGGGGTACACAACCACCGCAGAGGAACCAATTTATAGGCGTGGAAGGGACTTTCATTGTTTTTAGTCTTAGGAGCTACACTACGTCATCCAGGAGGTGTGTACATGATGTATACTGTCTTGAAGAGGTGGGGTGGTCAACATTCTTCTCTGATTGTGTGGCAGTACACCAGAGCAGGCGATCAGTCGAGGGCAGAGGTGAGAAGCAGGTGTGAGGTAGTCTCAGTTCCCCGCGAGAAGGACAAAGTAGCTTTGGTTTGAAAATGTCCATGTCCCGAGCCTGTCCTCAGCTATTCTGCTCTGCTTTTCAATAGCGGTTTTGGATGTCTATGAGGTTTTTGATACCTTCAAAAAAATCCTACTTTGTTAGCTAAGATTGAAAACTCTTTTCCTTTAGTATATGACAAAGATCATGTGGGTATGAACTGATGTGAACTTTATGGAAACAATTTTGCATGGTTTGTAAAGAATTTGAAAATATGTGTAACCTTTGCATCAATAATTTTATTTCTGGAAATATTATTTATTTTTAATGACAAATAATAATTGTGTTATTTTTGTAGTATAACGTGATGTTTTGATCTATACATACATTGTAGAAACATTACATCAAGCTAATCAAGATGCCGTTACCTGGCCAGCTTATATTTTTGTGCTAGGGTCCTTACAAATTAATTCTTTTAGCAATTTTGAAATATATGATGCATTATTATTAACTGTGATCATCATGCAGTACAATAAATCACTAAAACTTACTCCTCCAACCTCACTGAAGCTCACAGTCTTTCATCAACATCACCTTACCCCACCCCCCTGCCTCTAATTAATAGTCTTTCTACACTCTATTTCTATGAAATCAGCTTCTTTAGATTCAGCATATACTTGGGATATCATCAGTATTTGTATTTTGGTACCTATCTTGTTTTATTTGTCATAATGACTTCCATTTTCTCCATGTTGTCACAAATGACAGAATTTCCTTTTTTTTTTTAAAGAAAGTGTGCCCTGTGCATCTATATTATATCGCATTTTCTTTATCCATTCATCTACTGATGCACACGTATAGCTTGCCCCCTCCCATAACTTGACTGCTATGAATAATGCTGAAAAAAAGAGAGACATACCAACTTCAACTCCTTGTATATACACTCAGATGTGGAATTACTGGATCATATAGTAGTTCTACTTTTAATTTTTTGAGGAGCTGTCATATTATTTTCCAAAATAGCAGTTCTAATTTACCTTGCTCCCAACAGTGTGCAAATGTCCCGTTTCCTCCACATCCTCACCAACACCTTACCATTTGTCTTCTTAATAGCTATTTTAGCAGGTATATACTGATATCCTCTTATGATTTTAATTTGCATTTCTTCATGATTAGAGATGTTGAGCATTTTTGCATGTATCTGTTGGCCATTCATATCTCTTTTTTTGAGAAATATCTATTCATATCTTTTGCCCATTTTTAAATTTATTTTTTATTTTTATTTTAAATGTATTGTTATTTTCACTCATTTTCTTGCTGACAAGTTGTTTGTGTTCCTTATATATTTAGGATAGTAGCCCCTTATCCCGTGTGTTTTCTTCCAGTCTTCAGGTTACCTCCTCTTGGTAACTGTTTCCTTCCTGTGTAGAAACGTTTGAGTTTGATGCAGCACTATTTTCCTATATTTATGTTTGCTGCCTACGTTTTTGGAGTCCCATCCAAGAAACCATTGCCTAGACCAATGTCATGAAGCTTGTGCATAGGTTTCTTCTAGTAGTTTTGCAGTTCCAGGTTTTATATTTCAGCATTTTATCCATCTTCAGTTATTTTTATATAGGGTATGAGGTAGGGTTCAGTGTTACTGTTCCACATGCTGATATCCAGCTTTTCCGACACCATTTATTGGAGAGACTGCCCTTTCCCATGGTGTGGCCCTGTCACCTTTGTGGAAAAGCAACTGAACAGAGATATTGGGGTTTATTTTTCAGCTTCCTATCTCATTTCATTGGTCGGTGTGTCTGTTTTCATTCCAGGACCATGACTTTTTAAAATTATAATAGCTTTTAATTGTGCAAATAGGGAATGTGATGAATTTTAATGTTTGTAGGTATGTACATGTAAAGATATTAAAGCAGAATTATTTTTAAATTAATATCAGAAGCAAGCCGCTTGTGCAAAAATAGAGTGGGACAACAATTGCAACCCATAACATAACAGGAAATAGCACCAACTCAAAGATGTTCTAATGAAAGGGGAGCCCGCTTATAATTAAGTACAAAGTTTTTAGAACTCAGGCCAAAGGTGATTTTCCAGCTTAGCAGAGAAGTAACCATGGAGAAAGTAATTAGCTTCCCTAAGCCTCAGTTTTCTCAACTGTATAATTGGTATAATATTCCTTGCCTGATAGTGTTGCATTAAGGATTAATGAAATAATTTATTTGATGAATTTATCATGGTGTCTGATGCTTATTAAATATTTAGGAGGTTAGTCAACTCAACCCTCAAATGTGATGGGATCCCATTATGAAAAAAGTTTCCATTTTTCTTTGTACTGGGATTTCAGTAATTTTTGTCCTCATATTCATATTGTTTTTATTTCTAAGGTAAAAACCTGTTACTTATATCCTTTTAGTGTCAAGCCACTAAAAGATTTTCATTTTTATTTTTTCAATAACTTCATTATTAAATTCCAAATGCCTTTGTTAGAATAAAAGATTTCAGACTGCAAGAACTCCAAAACACTGATGACAGCATTTAAAATTTTAAATGTTACAAATGTTACATATTCTGATTTAAATACAAAGTCACTTAGAGTACTGAGATGCTTGATAATAGTACTTTACTTTCACTTTACTCCAGTCCTAAATCTAAGATAAATTAAAATCTAACCTTAAGTTAGACTCAGATAAATATAATACAATGAAGAGCTAGTTTGAAAATTTGTCAACTCTATTATTATTATCCTTTATATTTCCTCTGACGATTTTAGAGTGCTTTTTACGAAATTAATTCATGAACAATCCTTTTAATAATGGTCTTTCCTGTCCAAAGGCTTGCATTCATAACATAAGAACCATTAAAATTTTAATTAACTACATTTTTTGCTTCCCCTGGTTTCCAAGAATGTACCTTCGCTGTTATCACAGGAAATGAGTGACTAGTATTCCCATAACTTTATCAGTTACAAATTTTGTCAGTGTTTGGATAGAAGGGACTTGCTCCTAAGTGGCAGTGGAGGTCAGTTCCCAGATGATCCAAGGCAGTTACAAGGAAAATTAAACTGTATCTCAAAAATTGAGAGGAATTATTCAGTTGCAGTAGGTATGTTTTATAAATAACTGTCTTTTTTTAAGATGTATTTATTTGAAAGGCAGAGTTACAGAGAGGCAGAGGCAGAGAGAGAGTCTTCCATCCATTTGTTCACTCCCCAGATAGGCGCAACAGCCATCGCCACACTGATCCAAAGCCAGGAACCAGGAGCTTCTTCTGGGTCTCTCACACAGGTGCAGGGGCCCAACGACTTGGACCATCTTCTGCTTTCCCAGGCCATAGCTGGGAGCTGGATCGGAAGTGGAGCAGCCAGGGCTTGAACCGGTGGGCATATGGGGTGCAGCACTGCAGGCAGCAGCTTTACCCACTGTGCCACATGCCAGCCCCGCCCTTCCCCATTTAAGATTTATTTATTTAGTAACCATCCTTCTCTGGAGAGTTTGGAAAGAAAAGATGTTCTAATTTTACTTGGGATTTTTCTCTCAAGACCAGTCTTTACCAAATTGCTTAGTTAAGAAAGTCCTTAGATTTATCACTAAATTTTATGTTTTTAATTGTCTCTTCTTTTGCTCTAAGCTTTAAGCAAAAAAAGACACACTTTTTTACTGTCCTAAACGATTCGAGGTATTAGTTTGAAAAGTTCTAACACAAATTATATTTAATTTTGGTTAATTTGCAAAAAAAAAAAAAGATAAATGGCATTACCATTTACTTTATTGAACTTATACCAGGAGCTAGGTGAATTGTCTCTTTTATTCCTTACAAGAGCAATTTAAGAAAGAAAATTCTATTTTAAAGATTGGACAAGACAATAATAACATGCCTGGTGTCACAGAGCTGATGGAATGATTGCTCTAAACTGTAGTATCTAATATACATTCAAATTCTGCATATCTAGCCTGTAGCAAGTAACTATTTCTGACAAAATAAGAATAGAATATTCTTTTCAAAATAATTGCTCAACCTGAATTATATTTCACTGGGATTTAGATAAAATATAAAGGCATGTTCCTAGAACAAAAATTTCTACCCCCAGACTCCATAATTTGAAGGGTAACACTAGAATTTAAATAATTTGAGACTTGATTTTTCTAGTTCATTTCAAAGAAAATAATCTCCCATAGTGTGAGGCTTTACCTGTTGTCTTTTCTGCTCTAAACTCAGCACCAGAAATAATGTTAATTTTATGATGGGAGCTCAATACATATGCGTGAGCCAAGAACACACCTACTTAGAAAGCAGTATTTTTCAATAACTGCCTCATCTAATTAATGCGTTAGGCCAAATGCTGAGTCAAAGTTGAGTTATGGATATCTCAGAAGAGTACATGGACAACAGTGGTATTTTCTTCTTAGCATGTGGAGTGCTAGCATCTTTTATATATTTACCCTATGTTAATTTAAGTAGTGTATTTCTTAAAATATGAGAAATCAAATCTAAGAAAGCACTACTGGCAGGACAAATGTTCGCCGTATTAAAAAAAAAAAAAAAAAAAAGGAAGGAAGGAGGAACTTTGGTCATTGTAATTTCAAAGTACCATTAATTATAAGATGCAAACAAGAAAATAATTATGGAAGGGTTTGGGAAATGATTTCGACTTGTCTCACTGTTAGCCACCAACAAAATGAATGGTTGGACTCGAATGGTCTTTAGATGTTTCGGGTTTATTTGGATAGAACTGATTTTACCCTAGGTACTGACTTGAAAGCCTAACTCCTTGTCTTTAAGATAAGAATAACTTCCAGGTATAAACTGTAATTTCTATAAATTGTAGCTAGTAAGAAGCGATTGCATTTATGTTACAGTCAATTTCTGTTTTTATAAACTTTTACTTTACAGGATGCCGTCTCAATCTAATATGTTTTATTTGGTTTTAACCACATTTACAGTCACTCTTCCAGCCTCTAGACAAATTCTTTCATACTTTCTGCTCTTGCTAAGAAAGCAGATTGTGAATACATTGAGAGTTCCTTCAGCAGCCTCATGTCACGCAAATTTTCTGAAAAATCAACAGCAACTAACAGGAATAAAAGATTCCACTGTGCTCACGGCCTGAGTCTCTTTAAGCCCTGGACAGGCAGCTTGGGCTTGTGAACCTAAAGCCACAGCTAGTGGCTCCAAATCACACAAAATCATTTTAAAGATGCCTGGTCCCTGCTATCCATCTGCTTACCTTAGGCAACCCCCTCCTGCTGGTTAAGTGCTAACACATGCCGTATAACTGATGGAAGGGGTATGGTTTACAGATTAAAATTAGATGCAGAATTAAATTGCTTGGACACAGCAAAATAGAGGAGAGGAGTGTATGGGTGGAGAAGACAATTTGGAGATGCCAGTACTCACACACACTGAAGTTTCCACGCAATTCCGTTAGAATTCTTGGGTTCAGGTTCTGCTCTCATTAGTGAGCCATTCGTAGATGAGTAGCATGGAGAATCTGTCAGAGAATAAGCAGCCCCATGAAAATTCATGATCAAATGATGGAATTTACAGCCAGGAGAGACTGCTGAGTCAGATATCACAGCTCCTTTTAGAGAGGCAAGCGGGTAACTTAATGACTGCTGATGATATTTGTAACTTTCTAGGCTACTATAATAAGAGTAATCAGATCTCAGGCTTCTGGGTGGAGCATGATCACCTGTGCTTTTGAGAAAGGAATTTCTATACACATTGGCCTGCATTGCACAGCTGGCCAGCACATTACTGGTAGTGTCAGAAGAGGGAGGAGAGATTTCCTTTTTCCAAATCATTAAATGCCTTTGCAACTGAAAAAATACAACTAACATAGCACTTATGCAGTCCAAAGTGTCAGCCATTGCCTGAAAATCTAAGACTTAAAAGAGTGGAAAAGAAAGAAATAAGTTTACAACATGTACTTCATTAGTTTAGAATATAAGGCTATAAAATCAAAAGTTATTTACTTATTATTTCAATCAACAAATGTGTTGGGAACCTTTGTATTTGCTGGCCTTTTGCTAAGGGTTGGGGACTATGCATGGTAAGGGCAGACATAGTCACTACTACCTAAGAACATGAAGTCTAAGTGGCAGAAATACAATCACACAATTCTGTGATTAGAGGGCTGTAAAATAAAGAGCTAGAGAAGAAAAGGGAGACCAGCAGAACCTCGGTACAATAATCATATCATAGCTGATTCTTTGTAGCTGACAAAGAAAGGGAAGCCATCCACATCATGCAGGAAAAGTCACAGATTTTAAAGCACCAGACAGGAGTTTGCAGGACAATGAACTGCAGAAGCATTGACCACTAGTTCTCTGGGTCACGTGAGTGAACACGGTTGGTTAAATCTCCCAGTTCATTTGGTTTGTAAAGAGTCTTCACTGAGGTCCAGTAAAGGGCTTTTTTTTTAGTGTATTTATTTATTGTTTTTATTTATTTGAAAGAGCAACAGAAAGGTGGGGGTGGGAGAGATCTTCCATCCACTGGTTCACTCCTCAAATGCCTACAACACCCATGGCTGGGCCAGGCTGTAGTCAGAATCCCGGAACTCCATCTAGGTCTCCCACAGGGGTGTCGGGGACCCAGATATTGAAGCCGTCATCTGAGGCTTCCCAGAGATATGCATCAGCAGGAAGCTGGATAGGAAATAAAGGCAGGAATCAATCCCAGACACTCTGATATGGGCTGCAGGTATCCCAAGTAGAGACTTAATCTGATGCACCAAACAGTCACCAAGGTCCAGGAAAGGTTTAATGTGCCAAGGTCATCCACAGTTCATGGTCATTTATGTGCTTCATCTGGTTAGAGCTGGAAGTGATGTGATACTGTTTTAGTATCTCGCAGGCAGGTGCTACGTGAGTGGACTCTTTACAATTAAAGGTGAAAAGGATAACTGGCAAAGAAGTCTGAGGTGTCACCGTGGCAAAAAAAAAAAAAATGACCTAAATGAAAGATCTCTGTGAGTGAGATCCCAGCGGAAAGAAAGGGCCATCAAAGAAGGAGGTACCTTTCTCTGAAGGGAGGCGAGAACTTCCTCTTTGACTATGGCCTTGTCTAAATAAGATCAGAGTTTGTGAACTCAAGAGGCTTCCATAGCCTTGGCAGCTCATGACAAAAGCCTCGGGTGATTACTGGCATCATGAATAAGGGTGTCAACTGTTAAATCAACAATGGGAGTCACTGTGCACCTGCTCCCCATGTAGGACCTCTGTCCTTAATGTGTTGTACTATGCGAATTAACGATAAAACTGCTACTCAAACAGTACTTTATACTTTGTATGTCTGTGTGGGTGCAAACTGTTGAAACATTTACTTAGTATATACTAAGTTGATCTTCTGTATATAAAGATAATTGCAAATGAATCTTGATGAAAAACAGGATGGGAGAGGGAGTGGAAGATGGGATGGTTGCAGGTGGGACAGAGGTTATGGGGGGAAAAGCTGCTATAATCCAAAAGTTGTACTTTCGAAATTTATATTTATTAAATAAAAGTTGGGAAAAAAAAGAAGTTGGAGGTGTCAGGTCTACAAAGCAGGCAGAGAGCATCCCAGGCAGGGAGTATCATGGGCAGGTGTCCAGTACTGGGAGAAGAAAGGTGGTCCAAGGGGACAGTTGAGAAGAGACCAGCACGGACTGGAACACAGCCTCCAGAGGTCTGCTGGTTCTTGAAATGGAGGTGAGATGTGGAAGGGCCACATAGGAATGTGTACGCTGGGTAGAAAATGCAGTCTGCTGACCTAACAGCATCAGAAGTCCCTCAAAGTGTTCTAAAACAAAGGATAAATGTAAGTGGGGTTGCAAGTGATGATCTGATTGGTGTTCCCAGTTTCTCACTCTGGGAGCAATGTGACAGCTGAAGTGTTTACCAGCAGAGCTGTGTAGACACCACTTAGGAGGCCATTATCATTACCCAGAAGAGAGAAAATGGAATTAACAACTAGAGCTTCAATAAATGTGATTTATTTCCAAGCAAAACACAGTGTCAGGGGGAGACAATCTCAAAGTGCCGAATAATTCATAAACATAGTGTGTAAGCATTGATCCAGAGCTTTCCACTTCTTACTGATCGTGACTGGCAACCTCTGAGATGGGCTACGGTGACCCGCATCTCTGGATTGTTGTGTTCTGTGTAACCCCCTCCCTCCGAGAATGGGCTGGGCCCAGTGACTTGGTTCTAACAGAGTGCAGCAGAGGCCGTAGGGTCTTCCCACAGTTAGGACAGAAAGCAAGGTGGCTTCTGTCTTGGTGGCTCTCTTTTGCTTATCCTTGGGTCATTCTGGGGCTAACTTGCTGCTGTCACAAAGCAGTGTTTTTGGAGAGGCACATGTGACAAGTGTCCACCAATAGTCATGTGTGTGATGTTGCAAGTGGGTCCTCCCTTAATCAAATCTTGAGATGACTGAAGCCAAACCAAAACCTCAGTGACAACCTTTGAGAGACCCCTAGCCACGAAGACCACAGCCAAGCACATCAGATTCCCGGTCCACAGAAAATTGTGAGGTAAGAAGTCTTTCTTCTACTAAGCTGCAAACATTTGGGATGATTTGTTACACAGCAACAGGAAACTGACAGAGAGCTTGCTGATTAACCAAGAAGTTTGTTCCTCTTATATCAAGCTCACCTTTTTTTTTTTCTTTTCAATGTGAGAAGAAGAGAAAGAGAGACAGATAAAGTTAGAGAGAGCTCCCAGTCACTGGTTCACTCAACAAATACCCACTACATCCTGGGCTGGGCCAGCTGAAGTCAGGAGCCAGAAACTCAACCTAGGTCTCCCATGTGGGTGACAGGGACCAAGCAACTTGGACCATGAATGCTGTCTCCCAGAGTCTGCATTGGCAGGAAGCTGGAATCAGGAACTGGTATCAAATCCTGCTTTTCCTATATGGAAGCCCGGCAGCCTCTTGGGCGTCTTAACCAATAAGCCAAATTTCTTCCCCCAATTTTTTTTGTTAAATCTCCAATTGAACCTTTTACCCCTCTTTATAATTTATTCCTTTTCGTTTTACTTACTAAATCTTTTATTAAAATATTATTTGATAGCAATCCATATAGAGATAGATAAAATAAATGATTTCAGTTTCAATTTCCTAGAGATTGATAAAGGAAAGAAGAATTGAGATATTACTTCTTTATAAAGGTATCCTGCCTCAGAAAAATGTCATTTTCAATGAATGGCTAAATATAAAACATATATTTGCCTTTTTTTGTTTTATTAATTTCAGTAAAAACCAGTTGCATTGACTAAGATAACTGCCTTCAGATGTCTGTGGTTATGTAATGAAAGGAGAAAAGCCTGTCACATATCTTACTCATCGTATGGGCCTATACAAAATAAGAACGACACTGGGCATATATATATATATATATATATAATATTAATTATTTCTGTGGAAGCCATCCCCATGGACACAGCAGAGCTTCTGTCTTCAGTAATTCCCTCTGCGTCTCCACCCAGCCCCCAGAGTGTCTGAGAGATCCCGGGAGATTTCACAGTCCAGTACACCTTGACACTGCCCCTCCCTGTTGAACTACAACCCTTCCCACCCAGCAGGCACTGCCCCCTGCTGCCGCCGGGAGCAGCCGCACTGAGCAACAACAATATGGCTGCCAAGTTGTGCTGATTCAAGCTGCCAGCGCTTCTCCTGATGGGGAATTAGGAGAGAAAGTCTTGTATCACACAAAGCTGTAATAGAGAGGTTCTGTTTTCAAGGAATAAAGCATGAATGGGTAAGGTAGAGCGAGTGGACTCATCATCTCAATACCTGGATGAATTCAGAACCACCTGTCAGAGTCACACTGAGCTTTGCTAATGGATCTGAGCCTAACCCCTGCTTGCTAATGATGTATGCTCCTCTGTCCTTAGGTAAAGCTGTGTTCAAGGGATTCTTCAGATAGTGGGTTCCTGGGAGGCCATGACCAGAATCGCTCAGACCAGTGCAAAAGCCAGCTCTGAACTGGCTGCACATGACAGCAAAGCAGACTGAGCCACCTCTTTCATTTATTACTGTTCACAGCAGCAACGACAATGACAGCAACGACAATGTCTCGCAATTTTGTGGGAAAAGCACAAAATTAAGAAATCAGAAATTCTATATTTCAGCTCAGTCCTACCATGAACTACTCTTTAACATGCAAATCAGGCTGATATGCTTCCAGGATCTTCCATGACAAATAATTTTCTCATCTCTAAATTAAGTTTTCAGAATAGTGAATCTCTAAAGTCCTTTGCAACTCAAGATACCTACAATTGAATTGGGAAGGTGAAAGCAAAGTCATCCAAAAATCATAAAAATCTTAGAACTTTGTTTCACATTTGCTTTAATTGATATTGGGATTTTTTAAATGCTCAGCAATTTCAAGACACTTATATGACAGAGGGGAAAGCATGGCTGCTTTGTTAATGGGTTGATCAGCTTAAAATATAGAGATGCATGAGAGGCCGGCGCCGCGGCTCACTAGGCTAATCCTCCGCCTAGCGGCGCCGGCACACCGGGTTCTAGTCCCGGTCGGGGCGCCAGATTCTGTCCCGGTTGTCCCTCTTCCAAGCCAGCCCTCTGCTGTGGCCAGGGAGTGCAGTGGAGGATGGCCCAGGTGCTTGGGCCCTGCACCCCATGGGAGACCAGGAAAAGCACCTGGCTCCTGGCTCCTGCCATCGGATCAGCGCGGTGCGCCGGCCGCAGCGCGCCGACCGCGGCGGCCATTGGAGGGTGAACCAACGGCAAAGGAAGACCTTTCTCTCTGTCTCTCTCTCTCACTGTCCACTCTGCCTGTCAAAAAAAAAAAAAAAAAAAAAAAAAAAAAAAAAAAAAAAAGAGATGCATGAGAAAAAATAAACCTTCGAAGAAGATGAAACAGAAACTATACATTAAGGCAAGTATAAGGAGGCATGAAGCAAATGCTAATAAGAGAAGGAAACACCGGTAATCCTAATGTTTTCAGTTTTGTTCCATCTCATTTTCACTCTTTGAGGAACTCAGCGGCAGCTCACAGTTTCTTGCTGTTTCCCTTCACACTGGTAATTCCCAATGAGGTGGAAATCTCATTCCAAGCCGACTGAAAAAGCAGAGGGACTGAATCAGAGTTCTGATTTTTAGCAATGGCACCACTTTTCTCCCAATGCTTTTATTACTAAGTAAATTATATTTTCCTAAGAGCATCCCCAATGTAAATAAAATATGCCAAATGATTATGCATGCAAGCAATCAGGAAAGACAATTTCATTGCTAAATATTTGCTTGATCTTGTGTAGCATTAGTATGGGTATACAAGATCTCCATGGGTAATAAAAACTCTGTGTGTCTTCTATTTTATTTGGTGTGATGCTGTCAGTAGGGAGTTCCTGGCACTGGGAATCAGATGGCACTCTGAGTTCATAAAAATGACCTGCTCTTCCTTGTAAATGTTCACTAAAATGGGCAAAGGAAACTAATACTAGAGGGAAAACAACAAAGGGTGATATTCATATTTTAAAACTTTGAAGAATTCTTTTACTAAATATAGGTTGATAAGTTGAGATTGAGGAAATGTTGGCACCCTTAAATGTTGCTGATGGGAATGCAAAAATGTACAATTACAGTGAAAGGGAATTTGGCAACATCTAATATGTTAGCTTTTAAATTCAGCAACCTTACTTCTAAGAATCTACTCGAGTTCTACTGGAAAAAAAAATAAGTACACAGGCAAAGTTATTTTGTTGTAAGATCATTAAATGGGAAAATACTTAGAGGCAATCCAAATGGCCATCAGCAGGGCACATAATGAGTAAATGGTGCCAGTTCCCAAAAATGAAATAGCAGGATGACTAAACAGAGGGAAACTCATTATCTGGTGAAATGATATGATGTCCTGAATATTGTGTTCAGTTAAAAATTACCTAGGGGCAGATTGCAATTTATGCATATCACCTTTTGTGAGACAGGTAGGAATATTATGTATTGGGATAACATTGCAAAAATAAACAGTAGGAGTCTAAGTGAAAAATCACAATGTTGGCTGGCGCCTCAGCTCACTAGGCTCATCCTCTGCCTGCAGCGCGGGCAAACCCGGGTTCTAGTCCCGGTTGGGGCACCGGATTCTGTCCCGGTTGCCCCTCTTCCAGGCCAGCTCTCTGCTGTGGCCAGGAAGTGCAGTGGAGGATGGCCCAAGTGCTTGGGCCCCAGCACCTGCATGGAGACCAGGAGAAGCACCTGGCTCCTGGCTTCACGCCGGTCGTGGCGGCCATTTGGGGGGTGAACCAACAGAAGGAAGACCTTTCTCTCTGTCTCTCACACTGTCTAACTCTGCCTGACAAAAAATAAAAAGAAAAGTAAATAAAAAAGAAAAACCACAATGTTTACCAACAGGTTAGAGGGAGCAGGGATGGAAGTTGCACCTCTCTGAGCGTGCCTCTTGGGTGTATTTCCACATTTGTGAGCACAGACTCTTAGGTGCTTTTACGTACTCAAAAAGTTAAATCCTGTTAAAATGTTAAACAGCTAATTCAGAAGTTTAAAAAGAAATAGAAATAAATGAAGCTAATTGGAATATCCAATTTTTGTTATGCATAGAAACAATTATTCAAATGGTCTTATATAATATCTTTTTTTTTTTTTTTTTGACAGGCAGAGTGGACAGTGAGAGAGAGAGACAGAGAGAAAGATCTTCCTTTCCCGTTGGCTCACCCTCCAATGGCCGCTGCAGCTGGTGCGCTGTGGCCAGCGCACCGCACTGATCCGATGGCAGGAGCCAGGTACTTATCCTGGTCTCCCATGGGGTGCAGGGCCCAAGCACCTGGGCCATCCTCCACTGCACTCCTGGGCCACAGCAGAGAGCTGGCCTGGAAGAGGGGCAACCGGGACAGAATCTGGCGCCCCGACCGGGACTAGAACCCTGTGTGCCGGCGCCGCAAGGCGGAGGGTTAGCCTAGTGAGCTGCAGCGCCTGCTAGAATATCTTTATAACTGTAATACATTTACCAATAATGTTAATAGCTGTAAATAAGTGTTAAATCTCATTCAGTGATTTAACCACCAGTCATGATACTGTTGTAAAACTATTTTATGTGTATTATGAATAATGTAAATAAATTTCAATAGTGCATAATAATAGTATCACTAAACCCAAGGTATTCAGTATAAAAGAAATGAGCTATACATATATGGCTAAAGTCAGATACTAATTGAAAATTATGTAGCCATATATTTTTAGAAATATATTTATTTTGATTTCATACTTAAAAGGCAGAGAGAGAGACTGAATGAAAAATTTTCCATCCACTGGTTCACTCCCTAAATACCTCCAACACAAATTGGCCTGGATCTGACTGAAGCCAGAATCCTAGGCCTCAATCCAGGTCTCTCACGTGATTAGCAAGGCCTAACCAATTGAGTTCTCACTGCCCTCTCGCAGGGTGAGCATTAGTAGGAAGCTGGAATCAGGATCAGAGTTGGAACTTGAACCTAGGAACTCATGGAATGTGCATATGTGCATTCCAACTGATGTCTTAAGCATTGTGCCGAGCCTAAAACTGTATTCTAAAGTCAACAAGAACACATATTTTAAACAAGAAACATATTTCCAAGTTTGTCCACAGCAAAAGGCTAGAAGTAATGACAGCCTTGCTAAATTGTATTATTTGAATTATTTCTTTTTTAAAAAGTACTTGAAAGTAATGGCAAACCTGCCACAATGTGGGCACCAGGAGGGGAATTACAGAATAGAAATATAGAGGCTTCTGTATCTTTGGTTAAATAAGTGAGGTGTGCAGATATCCTGTTAATAATCATGGAAGAAGAGAAAGAGTTTCAGTATATTGCTAGAAGTTAAAAAATTCCAAACAGAGAAGCCATTACCAAAAGGATTTAGAGCCAGTAGGGAGAATCATAGCAATAAATCCATAAGTTATGCCAAAAATAGATAGATCACTAGCTGCATACGTAGTACCTAATGTATAGGAACAAAACAATAAAAGAAAGAAGTGGTTATTTCTGAGAAGTGAGACAAGGGGAGGAGATAACAGTTTTACTTGGAGACTTCTCTGCACAATTTGATCTTTGTAAACCATGAGTATATACAGTTTCGTGAAAAATGGCTTTTAAATTATCAAATGAAATGAAACTAGTGCCATCTGTGTTTCCCCAGGTCTCATTGGAAGCAAATGTGCCACAGTCATTTTAATAACCTGAGTTGCATGGTGTTGTGCACATTAGCTACAGCAGCTTTCCTGGCCCCACGTGCCTCAGTTCCAGACCTTCACAGAGTGGTTTCTGAGAATTCCTTGAGGTATTTCACAAGATTCCAATCGCTGCAAAGTTTCCTATAGGTGACTCTTCTCTTAGACCCCTCGCTGTTAATATCCGCCTTGAAGCGCGCTGGGGTCCTTCCGGGAGGAGCCATGGGAGAAATCTACAGCGTGTGGCAGAAGTAGACTCCTGCAGGCAGGCGCCGTGATGGCTGCGCTGGCTGCCCAGGCTGCTGCTTCCAACCTGTGGGACAGCAAGGGTGTGGCTGGCCCCTGCACTTGAAGGCAGCAGGATCCACCAACAGCCTCCTAGGAGGTAGATTCTTGCCCCGCCCCCAGCACACGTGCATTCTCTACAGAGCAGATATTGTGATCTTGTAGAAACCAAAGCACACATCCCCCAAATTTTCTAATAGAATGAGACTAAAAGTGATCCAGACTGGACTCCAGTTCCACCATGTAAAGAAAGGATTCCGGATGACGCAGGAGACAAAGGGCACCCAACATTCACCTTCTCCTTGGCTCAGGGGGCCAGCATCACATAAGTCCCTGTCTGCCCAACTGAAACCAGGCATTTGCAGCTAATGGTGTGCGGAATGCCTTTTCCAGAATGGAGAGGCAGTGGTTTATTAGCAGATAAGAAGGGCACTTGGGAACAGGAAACACAAAGGCTGGGACCTCACAGAATGGACTCTGGTTGGGGAGAAGTTGAGCAACTTTTAAGGTGAGTGGTTTTAGTCTGTGACCTTCACAGCCAGCTGAGATGTGTGTGTGCACTTGGTGCAAACGGATACCAGCAAAGTCAGGACTGTACTCACCCTCAATCTGAAGACGGAACCAACACGTTCTATAGCTACTTAGTGTTTGATTTAGGTAAAGGCTGTTATTAAATATCAACCTTGTATAGGCATGAATGCAAAGTAGAAGAGTAAGTTATTCCATTAGAAACTTTTAATAACTTCCATTGCCTGAGTTTCTGAGATTGCCTTTACAGTAAAGGAAAGACTTTGATGGAGTGAGTTATACAGCAAGATGCTTCTTACGCCTATTTTCATGGTGCAATGCCTATGGAATATAACAAAAAAAGCATAAAATTCTATTGACAGAAGCCATTATCCCTAGAAAAGAATAACTTGGGAAACACGAAGCTTGTGGTAAGGTCCAAGGTGAGCAGGCCTGCAGCTGTGACCTGAGAGTAAGTTCGCTGGGTAGGAACCCCAGTGTTGTCAGTTTGAACAAGTTCCTTCACTCTCTGCCTGGTTTCCTCACTCCTAATCTACAACTACTTTTACTGCTAACTGGTGAGGTTGCTTAGAATTTACACAGAGATACATAGAGTGGTGCCTAGCACATAAGGCTCAAAAACTGCCAATAATTATTAGCAGAAAACCTTGGGCACTAAGAAGCAGGAGGTTTCTAGAGGTGGTGGAAAACACAAGAGGAGAAAGGACATTCTGGAGCCCAAAGAGGCACCAGTGGTGGAATTTCAGTTCAGGGCACCGTTTCATTCACTGTGATCTGCAGTGGGGACTAATGCAAGCTAAATTTGACTAGAATCTACGCATTGCTATTACTTTGCCAATTGGTAAGAATTTGGTATAAATAATTTAAGAGAGGGAAAAAAACGGGAGTTCCACTACTCCTGTATCATGGAATAGGAAGAGCAATGTAGAGAAATACACACAACACACACACACATACACACACATGCTGGATTTGGGGTCATTAAGATGAGTTTCTGCTCAATCCTTAACAATGGTGATCTTGAACTTGTCTTACACCTTTTGGACCCTTAGTTTTCTTGTCGGTAAAATCAACAAGCATAAAAGCACATTTGCTTGCAGATGCTTTATTCACGTTACCAGAAGTCCTGTGTGTAAGAGAAGAAGGGTTCTTCTTTGATTAAAATAGGGAGGAGAGAGCGGAGTCCTGAGAAATCTGGTCTCCATCCCTCTGTCACCGGTCGCGTGCCTCAGGCACAGTTACAGGCTGGACAGGAGGACTTCCCGGGCCTACTTCTGTTCAACCAAATACCTCCTCTACTTTACTTTTACTGTACTTCTTAAATATATTTTTAAAAAATATCTTGGGGCCAGCACTGTGGTGCAGCGGATTAAAGCCCCAGCCTGCAGTACTGGCATCCCACGTGGGCGCCAGTTTGAGACCCAGCTGTTCCACTTCCCATCCAGCTCTCTGCTATGGCCTGGGAAAGCAGTAGAAGATGGCCCAAGTCCTTGGGTCCCTGCACCCACGCTGAAGATCTGGAAGAAGCTCCTGGCTCCTGGCTTCAGATAGCCGCAGCTTCAGCCATTGCGACCATCTGGGGAGTGAACCAGCGGATGGAAGACCTCTCTCTCTTTATAGCTCTACCTCCCTCTGTAACTCTGTCTTTCAAATAAATAAAATAAATCTTTTTAAAAAATGTCTCAGTGGATTTTAAATAGGATAGACAGTAGACTACTCCCAAGAAAGCATTTTAAATAATTCTGAAAGTACAAATGTGTATTTGCCACTACTTTCTACCCCTTGTTACTTCCACAAAATTTAACAAAATTGTTCAACTCTATAAGCCACGTGGATGGCGCAACCATGTTCTCTACTGTATTCAGTTGGCTTTCAGACACTGCACTTTCTTCATCAACTTCAGTTTATCCTCTGCTTCCTTTGTCATTCTGCAATGGTTGGAACATGTCCTCCAAAGTCCATGTGTTAGGAGGTTGTGCCCTCCTCAGTGAGTTAATGCCATCAATCAGGTAGTGGGTTAGTTATCGTGGGAGTGGGTTCCTGATAAAAAGATGAAGTTCTCTCTCTCTCTCTTTCCACTCTCTCTCTCTCTCCACTCTCTCTCTCTCCACTCTCTCTCTCTCCACTCCCCCCCCAACACACACACACACACACACAGGTGCACACATGCTTACCCTCTTGCACTTCTGCCCTGGAGATGACTTAGCAAGAAAACCCTATTCAGGTACAGACATCTTGACCTTGCACTTCCAGCCTCCAGAACTCTAAGAAGCAAACCTCTGTTGTGGTCTCGGGTATTCTGCTACGGCAGCACAGAAAGGACTAAAAGCACTCCTTCCAACTCTCTTAATGGTCCTGCTTCTTCCCCACCTTGATCATTGCAGTTCCCCAGGGCCCAGATCTCGATCACTGTGTCTTCTCTATTTGTACCTACTCTTAAATAATATCTATATGCCAGTGATTCCCAAAGTTAATCTCCAGCATAGCCCTCCTTCCTCACTCCAGACTTGTATGCCCAACTCTGTACTTGACCCTGTTTGTTGGCTGGCGCCATGGCTCACTTGGCTAATCCTCCACCTGCAGCGCTGGCACCCCAGGTTCTAGTCCCAGTTGGGGTGCCAGATTCTGTCCTAGTTGCTCCTCTTCCAGTCCAGCTCTCTGCTGTGGCCTGGGAGTAAAGTGGAGGATGGCCCAAGTGCTTGGGCCCTGCACCCGCATAGGAGACCAGGAGGAAACACCTGGCTCCTGGCTTTGGATCAGCGCAGCACACCGGCCGTAGCGGCCATTTGGGGGGGGGGGTGAATCAATGGAAAAGGAACTTTTCTCTCTGTCTTTCTCTCTCTCACTGTTTAATTCTGCCTGTCAAAAAGAGAGAAGAAAGAAAGAAAGAAAGAAAGAAAGAAAGAAAGAAAGAAAGAAAGAAAGAGACACTGTTTGTTGAAGTGTCCAATAGAAATCATATTTTCAGCAGGTTCAAAACCACAGTCCTTGATCTCCCTTTCTTTTCCCCAAACTTGTTCCATATGCACTTTCTCATATCAGTTATAGTGGTTTAAGCCATAACCTTTTCTTAAAGTTTTATTTTGTTCACTTGAAAGGCAGAGATAGATAGAGACAGAGATAGAGAGAGAAAGAGAGAGACAGGTTTTCCTTCCCTGGTTCACTCCCCAAATGGCCACAACAGCCAGAGATGAGCTGTTCTGAGGCCAGGATCCAGGAGCTTCCTACTGGTCCCCCATGTGGGTGCAAGGGCCCAACCGCTTGGGCCATCCTCTGCTGCTTTTCCAGGTGCACTAGTAGAGAGCTGGAGCAGAGGCAGAGCAGCCAGGACTCAAACTGACACCCATATGGGAAGCCAGCTCTGTAAGCTGGGGCTTTAACCTGCTGCTCCACAGTGCTGGCCCCACCACAACCTTTGAGTCACCTCTTCTAACCGCAAAATCAACTTAGGAAGTTCTATTGACTAGTACATTACCCCTCTAGTGAGGGCCACTATCATCTCTGGCAGAAATGTTTCAATAGCTTCTTCCATCTTTTCCTCAGTCCCTTGAGCTTTCTGCAGTCCCTTCTTCATAAGGCAGAAGGAAGAATCCTTTTGAAATGTAAATCTGTTACTCCTGTCCTCCATAGTCAACAATGGTGCCTCATTGCACACAGAGAAAACGTCCCTACAGTAGCCTCTCAGACCCCATGGGACACTGAATTCACCTCCTATTACTTTTCACCCTGCCCGTTCTCCACCAGACACACCAGCTACCTTGCTGTAATTCTAATAGACCACGTTTCTAACTTCAAATTTTTGCAAAAGCTATGCCCTGTGGTGGTACCGTCTCCCCACAGGGACCTTCATAGCTAATGTTCTTTTCTCATTCAAGTCTTTGACCAAATATCACCTTCTCACTGAGACCTTTATTGCCTGTGATATTTTATGAGGCAAACTGTCCTCCACTCCAATCCCTCTTACTCTTATTTATTTTTTATTCCATAACATTTAGCCTCACCTACCATATTACATCATTTATGTATTTGTGTATTTATTGGACACTTTCTCTCTCCCACGAAAATCTAGCCTCCGTGAGTACAGAGGTTTGTTTTTCTTGCTGATGCATCCCAAGGGCATGGAGTCATGCTTGGTACATGGCATGAGACCAATAACATTTTGGCTGCCTGACCGACTGAATGAATGAATGAATACATATTTTCAAGTGATTTTGTGGGGCTTAAACAAAACAGTTTATCTCATGGCACCTAATATAATCCCCAGCACAGAGAGATCACTAACCACTTGGTACTTTTGCTCTTAGAATAAATTCTCTTAGAATAAATTCTGGGGACATTGGATGACTGAATACACTGTTTTCATCATATAGAAGAAGCTGCCTGTATGAAGTTCTGTGTGAAACTTGAGATTGATTGGGTTACAAGCAATATTATTTGAGAGGATTTTGTTTAGCAAATCCCATGTTTGATTGCATGATGATACGTATTTGTTGTAAAAAAGATAGTTCAGGATCATTTTCTCCAAACCAGATTGGTTGCTGTGCCTGTTTTCTGCATAGTGGTGAGCCGCACGTCACCATAGCTGCCACACAGGCTGACTCCGTCTGATCTTATTTGAAAGACAGTGTCTCTGCAGAGGTCACCACACTTTATTATGAAGATTTTTAGAAATTTCCTGTCTCACCTTTCTGACTGGTATTTCATTAGGTGACTAACAAAAATGTTTCACATTTTATAGCTAAATAAAGAGATTTTCTTAAATTCAAAAATTGCCTAATTCCTTAATGCTTGTCATGGGCAATGTGTATCAGTGCAGGAATCATTACACCAGCACTTCTGGAATTTATAGGCCTTTGCTTTCCAAGTTGGAAGCTCACGATTCCTCTTCCTGGCATATGTAAGACTTTTATGAGTGAATCAGATTCCCATGTTTATTTTTGGGATTAACATAATACAAGCAGAGCAGATAAAAAAAAGTAAAATCTTAGCAGCCTCAATAAAGAGACACAAAAAAACCAACTCACAATTGTTTCACTGTTGCTACTAATATTTGATTGGACAGATGCAAGTGAGATATGGAAAACAAAATTCTGATCTAAAACACCTTATTTCTGAAAAAGCACATTTGTTACCTGTTTAAAGTAACAAGGCTCCAGTGCAAACGCGACCTAACCATGCAGTGCAAGGTTTACAGCAGTGTCCCTTCCAGCTGCCAGCAGGTGCTGCTCTGGGTGTCAGGCTAAAGCCTCGATTCATTAAGTTCTGCCACTCCAGTACTGTACTCTTTATGACAAGAAAAACAAGAAGGAACAGTGAGTCTCTTATATTTAACCCATAAAACTTAACACTCTGACCTCAACCGTATAAACCAGAAGTGAAAGAGGCAATTGCAAATCTAACCAATAAAACTGGTAAAGCACTCCCATGCTGGGATGAGAAGAATCTGTGGCTATGTACAAGGGGAAAGAGCTATCTGCAAATGCCTGTGTGTAGGTGATCCCAGAGCCGGTGTAGTATGTATCCTTTGCAGCATTTCAGACATGTTTGTGCATGCTTGGCAGACTGCTGGGTGGCCCAACTGGGAGCCTGGTTACACAAGAGACTGGGGAAACTCGCTGGGTAGAAAGACATTATATGGAATAGGACACTCCACCAAAGCCACTCTTGTCTGGGGCATGTAGAAGTTCATGTCTATTCACTTCCTGTCCACAACAAGCCTGAAAGAGTCATGTGTATCCTAGGAAGAGACTCTATTTCATACTAAAAGCCATATGTGAGGGCACAGGCAGTGCTACTTTGGACTTCGTGCTACAGCAGAGTACAGGAAGGAGGCTCCCAGGCCTCTTGCAAACCTAAGATGCAGACGGGTTTCGGCTTGTGCTGTTTGGTGTCGGTGCTGTTGGGAATGGTGAGTTTATGCAGAAGTAAACAAAATGGTATAGCACTTTGGGGCTTTTTGCTGTATGCAGTGCTATGATCTATCTTTTTAAAGGCTCCTTTCCATAGTCTACTGAATGAGATGAGATGGAAGACATCGATTGTGGAGATGGAGACTAGCTGAGAATGAAGACCTGGGTGCTGCCTCTTTTGCTAAAGAAAATTCTAGCATGAGTGCGTGGTAACTTGAGATAGTTTGGGGGTAAACTATGGTGCTGTCTTGCAAAGGCGGTCACAGATGCTAGCACAGATGAAGATGGACAAAGTCTTTAAGAACATAACCTTAATTGCTTGATGAAGAAGAAACTATCATTTTCTCAAATTCCTGTTTAAATGTCCATATTTATTACACTCTAGTCCAATTTCCAATGATATTACAACTGTTTGTAAAAGTGTGCTACGCACAACAGCTTTTTATTAGTTACACTCTTGGTGAATTATGGAAAAGATGTATTCATTACAGAGTAAAGTAGTGTGAAGGAAAGGAGAGAATAGAACAGGTCCCCCAGAAGAAAGAAGCAAGAAAAGATAGCTGGGGTGCAGTCCCTCAGCATACCTGGCATGGAAGGCAGCACTTGAACATGATTCCTGACAAGTATAATGAGATACCACATGCTGTGCATACCACGTATGTTACATAGACATGAGATCGTCTTTGCAGAGATGCATGGGGAGAAGCGGAGAGACCTAAAAAAAGATTTAGAAACCATGAGCGACTCCAGCTGATAACAGGCAACAAGACGGGACTGTCAATCCTGCAAACACAAGGGACTCAATTCTGCCAACAGCTTGAAAGATCTTTGAAGCAGATTCTTATCCAGAGCTTCCAAAAAACCCTATCTAGCCAACACTTTGGTTTCAGCCTTATGAGTTGTTAAATCAATAACCCAGCTGAGCCCTCCTAGCCCCTGACTTCCAGGAGTGTGAAATAGTAAATGGGTGGTGTTGGCAGCTGCCCTTGAGGTTTGTTATACAGGAATAGAAAACTGACACTCCTGGGAAACTCAGATGGGAAAATGCTGGATTCCTTGCATAAGTGGCATGGATGGGATTATGGCTATTTAAAGGTTGTTTCAAGAAGTCTGGATGACATGGGGCCATCCTTGTGTCAGGCAATTAAACTAGGGACAGCATTTACTAGGTATTCTGATCATGTTAGCAAGGATATGGACATATTGTGTTAGCTGGTGTGGCAGTGGTGGGAAGGTGCCTCTCCACCTTCAAGTGCAAAACCCCAACTGTTGCCCTTTGAAATCCATCACTGATTTGGTACCCAAGCTATGCCTTTCAAGGAGCTGCTCTTGCTAACATCTCGAATACTGGAGCACAGCCATCCCTGAGCAATGTGGGCCATCGCTTGTGACTCATTTCAGCTTGAGGAGTCCTTCCCAGCTTCGCTGAGGCTTCCTTAAACTGTACAGAAACCTGTACAGAAACCACTCTCCCTCCCCTTTCTCCTTCACAGGAATCAGACTTGCATCATGATCTGACTTCCCTACCTGCCTTTCCTGGCTGCCTTATCATCCCATGTCCCTTCACACTGCCATTTTCCCAAATAAAATCCTCTGAGCTTGATCTTGTTGTAGAATCTGCCTTGGACTAACACAGCTTTATCTTTCCTTCTGTGGAAACCCTCATTTCAAAGTGAGCATGAGCCCAATGCTAGTGACACACAGTAATAGAATATCATTGATTGGACTTTGGGCCTGAGTGCTAATGTAGAACTATTGTGAGGAAGACTGTGTATCTCACCAACACCCCGCTTGCTCTCAGCTGACTCTTACTCATATTGACTGGAATGGCCAAGACCAGAGGATCCTGTCGACTCCAACTTGATTTTCAGATTCTACCACCACAACAGGATGTCAGGTTGGGTCAAAAGATCTCTACCAATGCAGAAGGAGGTAGAGGAAGATCCAGCACAAGTGTATGGGCTCCTGCCTATAGCCCACTTGGCAGTGACTCTGGCATGGATGCCAAATGGGTCAAAAAGACAGCATCTCAGGGGAGCAAGAATGACTCATGTCTCTTTGGCAGATTATCCTGGCTTCTGGGCTGATTGAATGGAGCGAAGACATAAACTATGACTAGAAGAGCTTGCATTTTCTTTAAAACATCTACCCATAAAAAATGTAAGGAAATTAGTGCCCTGGAAGAAGATGTGTCTACAAAGATTACTCCTCCTTGGGGGAAGAAAATAATGAAGTGAAGATCATGGCAGAGCCTTGAAGGCTTTCCCCAGGAGACAGTGGCTCACTCAGGGTGTCCAGCACATCAGCAGTGTCAGCAGTAGAGATTTCTGGCAATGGCTTTAAGAGGCAGGACCTCTGTCAGGGACCTCAGCCTTCTTCCTCTGCCAACAGCAGTGTTAGTGTTGAGATATTTGCATGAGCTTAGCAAACAGTGGGGATGTTAGGAACCTCCTCACCTCAAGGGACCTGGATGGGAGAGGAAGAAGTTGGCAAATCTTGGAGGATAATCCAAGACGGGACACCCATAACCCACCCTGGGGTCACCCCAATAAACTGGATGACATTTTAGAGGAAACCTAAGACCCAACCTTCAAAAACAGAGGTTAAAACTAGGGTTACACAAATTATAAATATATTGAATAATCCCTGGTGGCTATAAATGTATTCATATGCCCATAAAGATGCTTGAATTTCATGAATCTCACACTTGAAAACAACTCAGTAAATACACTTTCAATACTTACTCTTTCATTCAACATAGTCACAGTAAGGAAAACGTTATCCCCGGAATAAGATACACGGCTCAAAAAGGCCTACGATATGGAATAATCTCATTTATCATCTCCAAGTCTTCTTTTTTGCAGGCTTCCTCTGAGCATTTTATCACTCTAGCCTCGCCCCAACTCCAGAACTGGGAGGCTGCTGGCCTCCAACAGGCATCATCCCACTAAACCCCCTAGAGGTGCTTTTCCCTTCAGATTTAGTTGAAAGTCAACTCTTTTCCCTAAAGTATTAATACCACATTTCCTCAATAACATATATGTAGTAACAAATGATTTGCCAACCACTGTAATTTTGTAAGCTGTAAGTAGAGATTACACAAATATGTCTAAATGGTAAAGATTTTGAGACATGAAATTTGTGACTAACATCTATGCCCAACTCTAAAATAAATTCACCATATTGAACTTAGTCCTTCTTGTTGTGTAGATTGGAAACTGCAAAGAATTGAGAATTGAGAACTGGTATTGTGGTAGAGGCCTTTGTCCTTTTTTAAAAGATTTTATTTATTTGTTTAAGAGGTAGAGTTATAGATAGTGAGAGGGAGAGACAGAGAGAAAGGTCTTCCATCCGTTGGTTCACTCCCCAGATGGTCGCAACAGCCAGACCTGTGCCGATCCGAAGCCAGGAGCCAGGAGCTTCTTCCAGGTCTCCCACGCGGGTGCAGGGGCCCGAGCACTTGGGCCATTTTCCACTGCTTTCCCAGGCCATATCAGAAAGCTGGATCAGAAGAGGAGCAGCCGGGAATTGAACTGCTGCCCTATGGGATGCTGGCACTGCAGGTGGAGGATTAATCTACTGCACCACAGCGCCAGCCCCGAGGCCTTTGTCTTTTAATGAAATTTGTTCCTAACTGACATGATTAAAGTTGTGGTAGCAGCCCTCCCAAGGTCAGAGGAAGAAAAAGGGAAGAACCCGTCTTAGGAATGCAATGTGGCTCTTCACTTGCTTATGAATGCTTCAACTGTAGTTATTTTCTGCTTATATGTAACCATTTCAGGTTCTGCTTGCTGGTACAGAGCCATCATGGTAACCTGAGCTCAGTATGTGGGTGAGAAAAAACATCATCAGTAACTATGTAGTACTGTAGCAATTCCTGTGGCCACCATGTAACGTTAGAATAGCCAATCAAATGTATGCATGTAACCATATAAGGGAGACAAAGAGGCTAAAACCATATATAAGAAAATACCCCTCTTTGTTCCAGGCTCAGGCTTTTGGATAAGAAATTCCACCTGGGCCTTATGCAGGCATAAATAATAAGACTACTTCCTATTAAAGGCCTTGATGTCTTGTTTCTGTACACAAATCC
This sequence comes from Oryctolagus cuniculus, assembly GCF_964237555.1. Taxonomy (NCBI): domain Eukaryota; kingdom Metazoa; phylum Chordata; class Mammalia; order Lagomorpha; family Leporidae; genus Oryctolagus; species Oryctolagus cuniculus. The sequence continues at coordinate 15,046,056 of NC_091444.1, read as the reverse complement.
CACTGCAGTATCACCAGCAATGAACTGTGCCAACTTGAACGAATAATTTAATGTTTATCAACCTCAGTTTCTCCCTTTATAACAGTAAGAATTAAATAATTAGTACCACACAAATATTAGTTTATAATTTAAAAAACAACTGTACAGTTTAATGATGAATCATTTCATTATTCAACAATTGTTTTCTGGGAAATAGTTAAAATATTCTGCATAATTACTTTAGAAAGGTAGTATGCTTAAACTACTCAATGTGTAAAATTTTCCAATGTGAAAAACATGAAAATGTGTATACTATACTTGTAATGGAATGGATGTTTGTGCCAAGTCCCTAATTCATGTTGAGTCCCTGAGCCCTGAGGTATTGATAATGACCCTGTGACTTTGGAACACAAACTTTGATAGCGGAGATTTCAAGAATGGGATTATTGCCACTTTAAGTAGAGTCACAGGAGAGCTTGCTTCTCTCTTTTCCTTCTCTCCACCAACATGCAAGAAGACAACTGTTTGCAAATCACAAAGGGGGCCCTCACAAGACCCTGGACTTACTAGGACTTTGACCTTGGACTTTTCTGGCCTAAGTTATTGTTGTTGACACCTCTTTGTGGTGTGGAGAGTGGGAGGAGCTCAGGCGTCGTAATCTGGTCTACATCCCAGCTCTCTTTGCCAGCTCCTGATACCCTCTGTGGGTCAGTGTTGCTGTGACTCATTTTGACAAATCAAAGAGTAGATGTGAGAATATGCCACATATTATGTGTGTGGAGTTAACAGTAACTAGGGTGTATTTTTCAGATAATATTATTTAATGATGCTTTCAAATGAGTTCTTCGGTCAACTCTCAATTCATGGCAACAGACCACTTTGGTGGGATAGGCAGGTGATAAACCATCAGGGAAAATCTGAATAACTGAAGTAGATGGCTGCTTTGTTTCTCTAGATGTTGTTTTTATCCAAGCTTAAAAAACAACTGACTCCCTTGTGTTTATTTGCTTTCACTCCACTTCCCGTTCGCTCTTGCCAACACCAAAGCACAAACCATCAAGCCAAAACAAAAACAGAGACAACAACAAAATCTGAGACAGGGGTGACATGAAGGGGGAAAATAGAGTCTGTCTAATACACAAACTGATTATTAACCCTGAGCATTTGACACTCGACTGCATTCCTACGCTTCTGAGGTGCTGCCGTGCCAAGTAACTCCCTCAACATGAAGCAACCTCTACAGATTTGAAGAATTTTGTGGGGAGCCAGGAGTGAGAGTTTAACTCAGTATTTTTTTTTTTTGCATAGAATGGGGCATGTGTAGAATTGCTTCACTGTAAGACACTGAAGTAATTTTATGAGTTTCATGTTTGCATAAATGTCAGTGGATTCAGAAGAAATGATCAGAGTTTGTACATAAAGGAGAGTGAAATCTGTAAAGTTGAGACTCCTCTGTCTCTCCCTACTTTCTTAAGTGTGACAAGACATCTGCTTTGAATTGAGCCTGTGTATGTTTTATAGCAGAGATATTATAAAGGGTTCCTTGTCCCTTCCTTTCAGGTGTTTTAAAATGTTTTTGCTTTCTGTTTGAGCAATTCCAGGAACCATGCACCTGCAGTTCGTAGTATTGACAGGTCTGTATAATGCAGCATAACTTTCGGGGAGGTTGTGAATTTTCATATTTTTTCTGAGAAATCTCTACTGTGGCTGTAGAACCTGCCTATTGCAGTGTAGCAGTGAGTACTCAAAACCTGTGTAGGAATGAAAAGGAAAATGTTTGAGTGAGCAGATTTTGTGCTGAAGTGACACACAAGAGAGGCTACTGAAGTGAGTTATCAGGGTTCGCTCAATCTGAGGCTGCTTCTGATCCAGGCTGACCCTATAGAATTATAAATATAAACCCAGAACAGGGAATCTCTGCACATAGGCTTTCTGCTTCTAACAACTGTGAGAGCCTTGTTAATTATACTCAACTCCTGTCTTTCAGCAAGCCCAAGCAAAGACTGTTTTCGTAAAATGGGAGTCCAAGAAACTGCCTCCAAACAAGAGAAATCCAGACTTTTAATAAATGATGAAAATAGAATCTCATTCTGAGATTAGGAAGCACGGTTCTAGGTTAGCTTTTGTTTGGTCACTTTTAACTTTAAAAGTAAACTTGGGATTAATCTAAGGTTGGGATTTAATTTTTAAAGAAATATTGATAGATCTTCCTGTCCCAGTATATTTTAGATCTTCTCAAACTATCATGTAGACAAATGCTGCTATTGTTGAATCCCAATTTGCCAGTTTAGTAGGGGCTGAGCCACACATGCGCTGAGCCATCTACAGCCCTCTACTCCACTTGATTCCTCTGAGTTTGCAGTAACTCATGAAAGCCGTTGGGATTGATGACACTGTCAGGGAGCCAACAGACTGTGATTTTTAAGAAGGCGAGTAGCTGGTCATTCTTTCATATCTGTGATGTGTACAGACCCCCCTGAGAAGGGAGCTTGTACCATACTTCTTGAGGTAGCAACTGCCTTCTACATTATGAAGTCTCAGGCTTGACATGACAGGGCTAGCAAAGATCCAGCTAATGTTTCATGGAAATAGTTCCTAATATGGTGCTAACTACCTAGCAGAGAGCACCATATATTCAGCTCTTGGCAGCACTGAAGAGCATATTTGAAATAACTCAGTACCCTGTATGCAGAGGCGGCAGCTAACTAAGTATTGTAATTAGAGGGGCAGCAAAATCAGGCCTGTTGCAAAACATTTTCCCCTTTTGACCCTAATGTAACATATATTTCTTATATTATCCATTGTGTCTACTTGCCAGTATCTGTGTGTGTGTGTTTGTGTTATGTTGATGGAGTACAATAAACACTGTATCGTAGCATTAAATTCCAGCGCAGACATTCTTGAGGAAAAGGTGACATTCTAACTTTCCTGTCACTGTCATGCTAGCTAATACCTGCAGTGATGGTAACTGGAGTGGGCACATCTTTATAGACTAGACGAAAGATAGAAATACTTTGGAACAAGACAGGAATTTTAAGCTGTCTCATTGCCATTTGTTTACACTCTAAGAGAACCGTAAGTCAGCACATCTGAAAACAAGCTGTTGTACTCCTGCCACCTTCAAACCTGGTTACGTCTTTTGCATTCTTCCACCTCTGCAGTCACAAAGGACAGAAACCTCAGGGTTGTCCCTGGCTCCTCCTTGTTCACTTATCACGTTATGTTTGTTGACTGACTCTGAACGCCTCTTCTTCTTCTTCTTCTTCTTCTTCTTCTTCTTCTTCTTCTTCTTCTTCTTCTTCTTCTTCTTCTTCTTCTTCTTCTTCTTCTTCTTCTTCTTCTTCTTGACAGGCAGAGTGGACAGTGAGAGAGAGAGACAGAGAGAAAGGTCTTCCTTCGCCGTTGGTTCACCCTCCAATGGCCGCCGCAGCCGCCATGCTGTGGCCGGCACAACACGCTGATCTGATGGCAGGAGCCAGGTGCTTCTCCTGGTCTCCCATGCTGGTGCAGGGCGCAAGGACTTGGGCCATCCTCCATTGCACTCCTGGGCCACAGCAGAGAGCTGGCCTGGAAGAGGAGCAACCGGGACTAGAACACAGTGTGCTGGCGCCGCAGGCGGAGGATTAGCCTATTGAGCCGTGGCGCCAGCCCTTCTTTTTTTTTTTTTAATCCCTTTGCTAACCCTATGCCTTCCTGGTTCAGGGCTAACCACTGCCCATGTAGACTGCACTGGCTTGCTCATGAAGCTGCCTGCATCAACAGTAAGCAATTTGTTTAATACTCTCCCCTCTATTGTCAGTTGCTCCAATGTAGAAATCATGTTGTATTCATGTTTTTACATTGATTCTGCAATGTCCAACACAGTCTACTGCCTAGCATTTGTATTTATGTTTTTGTATATTCTAGTGAATTTAAATGTGTGTATCCTTTGATAAAATTTAGCATCATGTAGAAAGGACCAAGTGTAAGTCCAGGTGAGTCAAGTAACAACATTAGTGGTAAGTACTATTTTTTGAATGCTTAAATAACAGCAGATAGTTGAAATATTTTTAAATATTTTTAAAAAGATTTAGAAGTGATTACTGATGCCATAAACAAGAGTGTCAATTTGCTAAGTCAACAGAAGTCACTGTGCACTTACTCCTCATGTAAGATCTCTGTCCTAAATGTTCTGTACATTGTGATTTAATGCTATAACTAGTACTCAAACAGTATTTTACACTTTGTGTTTCTGTGTGGGTGCAAACTGATGAAATCTTTACTTAATATATGCTAACTTGATCTTCTGTATATAAAGATAATTGAAAATGAATCTTGATGTCAATGGAAGGAGAGAGGGAGTGAGAGAGGGGAGGGTTGCGGGTGGGAGAGAAGTTATGGGGGGAATAAAGCCATTGTAATCCATAAGCTGTACTTTGGAAATTTATATTCATTAAGTAAAAGTTAAAAAAAGATGATGCATTCCATGTTTTGCAACTAAATTGGGTATAGGAAACTGACGCAGAGCTTATTTGGAGTTGAATTGTGAAGTTTAAGTTCAGTGGCAAGATCAGAAGAGTGCATTCGCAGCAAAGGAAGCAACCCTGAAGCACAACGGATAGAAGACACTGGACAGGCAGAATGCCTGGTCTGAGTCCTGGCTCCCTTTTAGAACCAGTTTTCTGCTAATGAACACACTGGGAGGCAGCAGGTGATGGCTCAAGTTTTGGGTCCCTGCCACCCACATGGGTGGTCCAGTCTGGCCCACTCCCTCCCTGCAGTCATGAGTATGTGGGACTGAATCAGCAGTTGGGAGCCAGGAGTAAAACCCAGGCATTTTGATATGGGATACAGGCATCCAACTATGCTTTAACTACTGTGTCAAATGCCCATTCTTTATCTGCTGTTCCAATGATTTTAAAGCATGGGGAGCCACTGGAAAAGACTTAATTATATTTGAACTTGTGAAGGTTTTAAAAATTGCAGTTTCAAGAAGTGGAATAAGAATGAGAAGCAATGGTGGCAGTGAAGATCCAAAAAGCATAGTATCTAACAAGAATAGTATAGAATATGCACACCTTTATCGGAGCCCTAAGATGGGGCCAAACCGTAGCTAAGGTGAGGGCTGCAAACCAAAGGGAAACTGCTTTGAGCCCTGATTTGATCTATAGCAGCCAAGAGCTGGTAGGATCATAACAACTGTCCAGTGTCTTTGAAGACCCCTCCTCCTCCACCCTTACCAAAGAGGACACAGGAAGAGTAATAAGTCGCAAACTTTATTTTGTAAAAGTAGCCTTAGCAGTACACAATTTAAAGCTTTACTGTAGTTCAAGGAAAATAATCCTACTTATAATTAAAATTCATGCATATCACAGGCAAATTGTTAATTTTCAACTTACCTTAAATTTTAAATAGTTAACCTAATTCTATTTTTTCAATATGTGGTAATAAAATAATAAAATGTTACTTTGACAATCTCGGAAACACTGACGAATGCCCATGAGCATCTACAAGGTCCCCCGGGAAGGCTTTGGGCAGGTGCCACCATATGCACAGTGATGGGAAGTCATTTGTCTTCACCACACTACAGAGTATGAATCTTTGGAAGAGTTTCTCTCGTTGAGGATATTTGCAAGAATATGAGATACTGAGACAGGCCTTATATTCATTGTATTAAACTATTTATTCACATTTATTTCCTGCCTCTGAAGCCCAAATCCTTGTTTTCAGTCTTTTGCTGATTTCCCAAAATGCATTGGCACAGAGAAAACATCCTCAACTTCCCACTCAAAACTCACCTCAAGGAAGAGATATATTTGTGATGCTCTGTGGGAATCTTTAACTTGAATTTTGAAATTTACTTATCAAATTCTGTACATTATCTGAATATTCTGTCTCTCCTTTCCATACAACTCGTAAGCCTGTCTTTTCACTCAATAGACTTGTAGAAGCAGCCACATGGGGAGCCTCAGTCAGTTCAGCATGCTCAGGAGACCTACAAAGAAAGTGCCAGTGGAAACAGTGTTTATTATATCTGCCCAGAAAGATTTCTCCTATTCTGCAAGTCTCTGCCAACCATTTTAAACCCTCTCAGAATATTTCCTTTGCTGAAAAAAATTGATGTTACAACCATTTTGCCTAGGCATGACAGAGCTATAACAAAATGAATTAGGCCTTATTGTGATGATTTTAATCTCATAATAATGTTGTAAAAATGATTAGACAGACAGAAAATTGCAATTGAAAACATGTGGGCACCATGTCTCTGGTTCTTGGATTGCTGTCAAGTTCTCTGGGAGCATTGCTTGTTTGGTTGTCTTAATTGTATAGTCCTACTAGACTCTGAAGAGCAGCAAACACACTTCCCCAAGAGGCAAGTCCAGCTTACTTCAGCCCCTCAACAGAGAATAGCCAGATCTGAAGAGTAGTGTCGCACTTGAATTTGAAATACCAGTTTCCTATATGGTTTTAATGAAAATGAACAACTGGAGTAGGCATTGTGTTAAGCCAATGGGTGAGGTAGATGATAGACAAGAGAGACAGATAAATCACCCACTGGGGCCTAGTGGGTGTTTTGAGTTGGTAAAAATAGGATTTTTGTCATTACTATCAGTTTATACTATAACTCTTTTCTTATGTTTTTCTCACTAGACAATACTTTTTAAGATAACTAATAAGAAAATGTATTTTTTTAAGATTTATTGATTTATTTGAAAGGCAGAATTACATAGAATAAGAGAGATGCAGAGAGGAGGAGAGACAGAGAGAGTGATCTTCCATCTGCTGGTTTACTCCCCAGATACCCGCGCCAACCAGGACTGTGCCAGGCCGAGTCCAGGAGCCAGAAGCTGGGAGCTTCTTCTAGTCTCCCACATGGGAGGCAGGGGTCCAAGTACTTGGGCCATCTTCTCCTGCTTTCCCACGCATATTAACAGTGAGCTGCATCAGAAGTGGAGCAGCTGCATTCAAACCGGAGCTCATATGGGAAGCCAAAGTCTCAGGTGGCAGCTTAACTCACTGTGCCACACTGCTGGCCCCTTAAAACAAGTTTTTAAATCTAATATATCTAAATTTGGGTGCTAGCCACACTGCTTTTCAACTTAGCAATTTTGGCTAGATTATCTGGTTTTTAAATCTCACTTTGGATACAAGTATTTGGTGTAGCATGTAAGATGCCACTTGGGACATCCATGTCCCATACTGGAGTGCCTAGGTTCTAGTCCTCGCTCTGATTCCAACTTCCTGATGATGTACACCCTGCGAGGCACCAAGTGATGGTTCAAATGATAGGTTCCAGAGAAGATCCAGGCTCAATTCCAGGTTCTTGGCTGAGCCCTGGTTGTTGTAGGCGTTTGTGGAGTGAATGAGTGGATGACAGATCTTTTTCTTCTTTCTTTCTCTCTCTCTCTGTCTCTCCTTCTCTCTCCATCTTTCTGCCTTTCAAGTAAATACAATACATTTGTTTAAAAATTTTATATCTGCTTTCTCATTTGTCAAACAGGAAAATCAGCATCCTCCTGTGGAGTCCCTGTGAGGTATAATTAGAGAATATGTTGAGTAGTAGAGTTTTGGTGTACGTCTTGCATTTCTTTTGGCCTCAGCACTTGGGCAATGTCTCCAGCATTGTCACTTGAGGCATTGCTGTGCTTGTGTACATGGAAGTTTATGTGAACATGAAGGCCAGCTACCTGGTAAGCATTTCAGTGGTAGCAATACAAACCAGGCATGTCATGAGATTTACTATTAATATCTGGACAGTCCTCCTGATGTATATGCAATCTATAAATAATTTGTATTGAAAAATCTCTTTATGTGTTATATGCATTGGATTGCTATTAATCAATAGATATATAAAATGATACTAGATAGTAATTAATGATGGCAGAATCTATTAATTTTATGTGTATAAAAATTAAAATTTTTTTTTCTGGTGTAATCAATGGAATAGTGACAGTTAGTACAAATCTTAAGGTAGCTGTTAGCAGAACACCCCTAAAGCAAAGGATCACCTGCTGAAAGCGAGAGCTGCATGGCCCTGTTACCCTCATTGTCTAACTAGAGTTAACCCGAATTCTGAGTGGGAGCAGAGATGTTCTGGGCAAGGTGGTTCTCCTGCCCACTGACCATAGACATATGTGAAGCATCAAACAAGCACAGACAAGAGTAGTAGACTTTGACTCAAATAAACATTTCCTAATTAGGCCATTGAGTTTTGAGGGAGTCACTGTGGCCTATTGTAGCAATCGATATTATATACAGGAATTGATGTCCAGAAGGAATGGAACTATAGCAAAAACCAAAGGACACATATATGATATTCGTTTTGGAGTTGATGGCAGGAAGAGGCTAACTAAATGGTCAGCAAATCATCAGCAAAGGCTGAAAAATGGTGAAGCAGATACAATAAGACTGGAAAAATGGGTATGTGGGTTATATCATAACAAAGAAATATATGTTCACTTTTGGATTCAGTTGAGAACTTCAGGTAGAATACTAACAGTATCAGCTGGTTGCTTCTAGTTATGAATGATGAGAAATAGAGATGAGTTGAAGACAGAACTGAGCAATTTGCAAAAAGCAATTATTTGGAGAAAATGTAGTCAGGAAAGGGGTTACTGGTTTGGAAAATGAAACTCTGCCTTATAAGTGTTACGTGCTACCAGTTGCATCACTGGAGTGAACTTATTTCTAAAGGTACCATTTGAAAATGTGCCATGAAACTCCAATTCCCCTTAAGTTGGGTGATAAAAATACCATCTTAAGTGTTAAAGTGATCATATGGGCAGGATTAAGGTTCTGGTAATAATAATAGAACTAAAAAGAAGTGAATGCTCCAACATGGGAAGCAGTCCACATAGCAGACTCATAGAATTACAATTGCTTTAAATAGCACCCTGACCTCAGAATCAGTCCTTAAGGCATTCAGATCTGGCTGAAAATCCCACAAGAGTATTTCAGGCATGGAAAGCCAAGACACTGAGGCAAAAAATGTCCTACATGAAGGGTCTTGGTGGGTAAGACCCCAGTGGAAAGAAAGGGCCATCAAAGAAGGAGATACTTTTCTCTGAAGGGAGGAGAAAACTTCCACTTTGCTTTGGCCTTGTCTAAATACTGACAGAGTTTGTGGATTCAAAAGGCTTCCATGGCCTAGGCAGCTCACGTCAAGAGCCTCAGGTGATCACTGACATCATACATAAGAGTGTTAACTGTTAAATTAACAAGAGTCACTGTGCACTAACTTCCCATTCAGAACCTCTGTCCTCAAAGAATTGCTATAACTACATCTAAGCACTCCCTAAAGATGTGCCATTCTTGGGTGCCTCATTAGAGCTAATCAAGTTTCTAAAAAAAAAAAAAAAAAGTGAAATTAACTTCAAGATGCAATGACTTTGAACAACACTTGTCTCAACTGTTGAGGAACAGGGTTGTTTTCTTTTTTCCATGCAAATTGTTGAACTCTTTACTTAGTATAGAGTTGATCTTCTGTGTATAAAGTTAATCAAAAATGGATCTTAGTGCATAATGGGACTGGGAATGGGAGAAGGAGGAAGAAGAGGGACGAGAGAGAGGGTGGGAGGGTGGGTATGGTGGGAAGAATCACTATATTCCTAAAGCTGTATTTATGAAATGCATAAAGTCTGTATTCCTTAAATAAAAGGCTTCTTTAGGGGAAAATAAATAAATAAAAAAAGAAAACGACACTCTTCTTATCCAGGCCTCTATAGCCAACAAAAGATTATAAAAGTGAAAAGCAAACTACAGAGACCAACTGATAGAACAACTTTTTCCAATAGTTCTGAAAGAATGGAGGATTCTGGTGGGTGCTTTCCACTAGGAAATAGAGTGGGTTCTAGAAACCTGAAGACTGTGATCCCGTATCAGTCATTTCTCAGTGTTGCCTTCATAATTAGACTTGGATGAAATTGGATTCATGGAAAGCCTAGTATGTTTTTAAGGGAGTTATAGTCAAAAGTGCTGCCAGATTGAAAATGAAGTTATTTGAAAACCAAAAAGTCTCTGGATTTCTAATGTTCTATAGACAAGGGAAAGCTGAGGAAAGTATCAATATATTTTTTAGTATTGTCTTCAGAAATGACCAAGGAGGAGGAAAAAAAAGGAAGTTTCAGAGGGCAAAGCCAATAACTCATAGTTGAGCCAAAGAAACAAGGAAAACAATTGACTCCGGGACCGTTCCCAGGTAAGAGAACCAGGATGCAAGCAAGAAACATTCTTGTCTTGGGCATTCATTCAGCAGGATTTCAGACTTCCAGGACCTAGTGCTTCTGCCTCTTGTTTCTCTCCTTTCCACATTCCCACCAGTCTATGCTAAGGGCATGTGTGATGGTCAGCTTGACGTTTTGGTACTTTTTTTTAAGATTTATTTATTTACTTGAAAGGCAGAGTTACAGAGAGAGAAAGAGAGAGAGAGAAAGAGAACAAGATAGAGAGAGAGAGAGAGAATCTTTCATCCAAATGGCTGCAATAACAGGGCTGGGCCTGGTGGAAGCCTGGAGCCAGGAGCTTCTTCTATGTCTCCCACACGGGTGCAATGATCCAGGGACTTTGGCAATCTTCTGCTCCTTTCCCAGGAGAATTAGCTGGGAGCTGGATCAGCAGAGGAACAGCCGAGACTCAAACCAGCGCCCATATAGGATGCTGGTGCTGCAGGCCAAGTCTTTTTTTTTTTTTTTTTTTTTTTTTTTTGACAGGCAGAGTTAGTGAGAGAGAGAGAGAGACAGAGAGAAAGGTCTTCCTTTTGCCATTGGTTCACTCCCCAAATGGCTGCCACGACCTGCGCGCTGTGCCTATCCGAAGCCCGGAGCCAGGTGCTTCCTCCTGGTCTCCCATGGGGTGCAGGGGCCCAAGCACTTGGGCCATCCTCCACTGCACTCCCGGGCCACAGCAGAGAGCTGGACTGGAAGAGGAGCAACCGGGACTAGAACCCCGCACCCATATAGGATGCTGGCACTGCAGGTGGAGAACTAACCAAGTGAGCCACGGCGCCGGCCCCAGGTTAAGTCTTAAACACACTGCACCACAGAGTCAGCCCCAGTCCTTACATCTCTGGATCAAGAGGAATCACATCAGGTCCTGATGCAGAATTCAAGATCCGAAATTTTGAGCTTCATGCTGAAATTGGGAGGGCATGAAGGATTTCGCATGTGGAAGGGCTATGAGGAGCTATGGCAGAGTAGACTTGGGCACTGATGACAACCGATGTCCGCCATTATTCACCTTCCCTTCCATCCGGGCCCTTTGCAATATGGCTTTGCAGTGCCTCCCATCAAGACACCCTTGAATTTGGCCTGGCCTTGCAATTTCCATTTATTTAACCGTGCATGTCTTCATGCCAGTGCTACACTAACTTAATTTCTATTGCTCTGTAGCAAATTTGGAAATTGGTGAGTATGAGTCCTTCAATTTTATTCTGTTTCAAGATTGTTTTAGATTTCCAGTGTTGAGTTGTAGTCTGAATATACAATACCCACAGTATTCATTTAAAAGCAAAATCAAAATCTCATCAAAGATATGCAATTAGCACCATACTTAAGTAGTGTTTAGTATTTTCCCTATAAATATGAAAGTGTTTAGCATAGTACTATGAGAAAATATATGCCTAGTAACTGTTCTTTCCCATTTAACTTTGCTTTAGTATAATAATATTCTACAGACCAAGATAGATTTTGATCACTGTTAAGTATTTGCTATATGCAGTGAAAGATCCTCTGTCCTCCAAGGCAGTATGTGGGCACAACCTCTACTGAACACTTGCAATCATGAAGTTAAAACCTGGGCACCTTGGAGAAACGTGGTGGGAACTTCAGTCATCTGGTGTAGCTGTGCAGTACCCCACAGAATCAGACACCACGATGCTCACCAAGCCCAGAATGATCATATCTGACAAGCAGGGTTGCTTCACTTGTCAATAGGGTGATCCCAGGAGTGCTGTTGGGCATTTTATGCCTGATGAACTGGAGAGCAGCCTGCACTTCTCTGACTGTGTTTTTCCAGTCTGGGATGTGGGCAGTGCTCACTCTGGCACCACATATACTAAAATTGGGATGTGGGCAAATAACAGACACAAACCCCTGGAACCTCTATTTAGTGGCCTGGAACACGGAGTTTCTTCCTAGGCTGATTTTGGGGTATTGCTCAAATTTCTTAGAGAAAATAAGGGACACTTCAATCAGTTAACCCTGTCTGTCAAAGGGTTTTTCCTCAAGTCACCTCCTCTCACCCTCAGTTCTCATTAAACATCGTGTTTTGCGTTCCTTCCTCTTCCTTGAAGCTTTGTGTATCTTAAAACAACTTTTGCTGAACTTGGCTGTGTTCTTGCTCTGTATCCCTCTCACTAGAAATCCTCTGGTTCTCTGTTTTGTCCCACTTCACCACACTTTTGCCTCATCATCTCTATGCGAAGACTCCCAGAAAAGGAGTGTATGCATAAGGAAATCTGAAGATGTTTGAGAATAGTCAGACACTAAATATGCATTTGAACGGATCTTGTATGCTAGGCACATCGTGGAGACACAGCCATGGACAAGAGAATGCTTCCTTTCCGCACCATTGAAAAAGCACTTCTGTATGCGGTAAATGCTGGAGACAGAGTGAGCTTCTTCAAGGTGAAGCACTTGGCCAGAGATGCACAGAGGAAATTGAGATCCGAAGGAGGAATATAAGGAGGTTGTTGGAGAGAACATCCCAGCCAAAGGAAATACTGCATGGAAGCCCTGGTCGGGGAGAAAACAGCTGGTCTGAAGATGTGAGAGAAATCCAGCAGAGCTGGGACTTAGAAGACAGAGGGATAATGAAGCTGGGAGTTGGGAAGAAGAGACACAAAATCACTACAAGAGGCCACTGTAGGACTTTATCCTCATATGTCTAGGAACAGATGGATGGTTTATACAAAAGTCTGTCATGATAAGAAATACATTTTCTTTTTTTGACAGGCAGAGTTAGACAGAGACAGAGACAGAGACAGAGACAGAGACAGAGACAGAGAGAAAGGTCTTCCTTCAGTTGGTTTACCCCCCAAATGGCCGCCATGTCTGGCGCTGTGCCGATCTGAGGCCAGGAGCCTCCCCCTGGTCTCTCAGGCAGGTGCAGGGCCCAAGCACTTGAGCCATCCTCCACTCCCCCGCGCTGGGCCACAGCAGAGAGCAGGACTGGAAGAGGAGCAACCAGGACAGAATCCGGCACCCCAACCAGGACTAGAACCTGGTGTGACAGCGCCGCAGGTGGAGGATTAGCCTAGTGAGCCAGGGCGCCAGCCAAGAAATACATTTTGAAAAGATGAGCCTATGGATTGGGAGTGTACTAGAAGGGGACAAGATTTGGGGTGGTTAAGAGATTGTTTCTCACATGTAGTGGAGAAACTGCAACATGTGAGTGCTTCATGCGAGTGAGTATAAAGAGAAAGGACTCGTTCATTGAGGTTCAAGAGAGATAGAAACTGCAAATATGAGGATGAAGCCTGAGAGAGCAGAGGCATGGAGAAATTAAACAGGTCACACAGTGGAGACTGCTGGATGCCAGAATGAAAAGGGCGTGCATATTATCATAGGCAAGTCGGGTCATTTGTAGTTTGGGGTGTGTGAAGTGGTACAGTTGGAACACTACAATAGGAAGGAAAAGCACACACTTTATATACTTCCTAAATATTAGTCTACTGGGCTTAAGCTTTTGTTAAGTGAGGAATATTTTCTTAAGTTAGAAATGTCATCTAATCCTGGACTTCAATATACTGTATCCACCAATAGAGCAATAAAACCAGTCTTGTAGAATCCGAGCACAAATTTTCGCAGGTCTTAGAGTAGGGAAAGACACGGCGTAAGCCCGGGTCCTTGAAAAAAATCAGAGGGGTGGTGACTAAGCAGCCTCTGCAAAACACATCAGTTTCTGGTTTTACCTCCAAACGGGACCTTGAAAGGGAGGCCACAGGAGCAGGGATGAGCCAGAGCAGTGCCCTTAACCGACAGAGTTTGGGAGCTGTGGCCATGGGCTCTTAATGGATCTATCAGAGTGAGTCTCATGCTTTGATTCTTTGGAGAGAGAAGCAAACTTTAAGGGCAGCTTTGTTCACTCTGTGAAGGATCAGGGAATGGAGAAGGCTGGGAAAATGATGTTGCCAATGTGTCTACTTCATCAGAGTCTCGTTTCCCCAAGTGAAGTTTTCCCTCCGTGTGCATTTATCTGTGCCACCTCCTTTTTCTTTCGTGGAAGAGATAACGCTTTGACTTGGGAGATTCATAGGCTCACAGGCTCTGCATATTACGTTTTGATGAGGATCTACTATGTGATCCGGCAAGGGTAGGTAGCCAAGATCACGGGCCTCCCTGCCTCCTCGGTGTCTCCTCTCAGTTCTTGGACACAGGCTAAGCAGTTATAATTCGGTTCCCTAAATGCTCCGTGCCTGTTTTCCTGCTGTGTCTGTTATATGGATATGAGTCATTTTCCAAAAGTTTAGAAGATAAACATGCTGTGTCAGAGCTCACTGTGGCATTTGAAATTCCTTGAAGAGACTGAAGTCTCTAATGGAAACTGCCCTAACCAGAAACCTTGATATTAACTTTCTAGTTCACTTTGTCACTCCCTGCCTGCATGAACTTGGCAAGCCGATGCGGGTCTCTGGACTTCAGTTTGCAGGCCTATGGGCAACAGAGCATTGGATTAGATTATCTCAACCACGTTTCCATGATTCTGGGTCACGTGTGTGTGAGGACCCCTGTCCAGCTTTGTTAGATGTGCTCAGGGACTCTATCTGCACCAACACAACGGTTATCACTCCAGAGCTCTTGTCAGAAAGACTTGAGCCGGCGCCGCAGCTCACTAGGCTAATCCTCCGCCTGCGGTGCCGGCACACCGGGTTCTAGTCCCGGTCGGGGTACCGGATTCTGTCCTAGTTGCCCCTCTTCCAGGCCAGCTCTCTGCTGTGGCCCGGGAAGGCAGTGGAGGATGGCCCAAGTACTTGGGCCCTGCACCCCATGGGAGACCAGGATTAGTACCTGGCTCCTGCCATAGGATCAGCGCGGCGGCCATTGGAGGGTGAACCAACAGCAAAAGGTAGACCTTTCTCTCTGTCTCTCTCTCACTGTCCACTCTGCCTGTCAAAAAAGAAGAAGAAGAAGAAGAAGATGACTTGAGAGGGCAAATGAGAGAGAGAAGGAAGGGACAGAGAAAACTCTGGAATTTGGATCATGTGACTCCTTTGGGCATTTGAACCTTATTTCAGTCAAATAATGGACTTCATTTAAGATGTGGCATCAGTCAACTTATGCCAGATTAAGCTGCAGTAACAAGAATTATAAAATTATCAGTATCACACACAATGTTCTATTACTTTACGTTATATTTTCAGCATGATTTGGTTTGATGCTACTCCAGATGTAGTCATTCCTGGGCCCCAGCTTAAGGAGGAGCCCCTATTGAGGATTTACTATTTCAAACTAAAGGCCAAAAAGGCCGCGTGGAGATCACATGCAGGTTCTTCCAGCTCTGCTGAAAACGGCCCCTTTCACTCACACACCCTTTGCATTGGCTGAGGCAAGTCCCATGGCAGACCTGCATCCCACCGCGGTGGGAGCACAGTGCTTTTCCAAGGATTGCCACCACAGTCAGGAACAACAATGTAACTGACTACAACTGGGTATTTATGAAAATTGAACAAAACTCAGCAGTCCCACAAGGAAAGGGAGGGCCTCTGACCACTGACACACTGGATAAACTTTAAATCATCACCTGCTTGGCAAAATGTCTTCCCGGTACAGCTCTGTCATGGATTCTGGATACATCATAGACAAATCAAGTATGAAGGAACCATGTACTGCTCACTGCGTAGTCCTCAATGGTTCAACAATCCCTACTAGGCCTGTCCTTGATTTTTTCCCAACACTAATGACTTTATTTTCATTCTACTCTTGTCTGTTTTTAGTTGAATTATTACAAAGAAAACTGCATATGGGTTTTTAGAACTCAAGGTTGTATAGCTTTTGAGAAATTTCTAACCCACTGTATTTGTTTCAGTAAGTGTAGAAAAATATACTTTCTACAAAGTAATAGCAAATTTGTCCCCATTGGAAGATACACATACACTCTGGAAAACATTCTTAGCACACAAATTTACTTATACACCAAAAGCGTAGATTTTCCTCTCAATATGTATCCATCTATAGTGTCATTTAACTAGCCAATTACCAATGTGGAATAACCAGAAATTACAATTTCTATAAAAAAATTCTTTAGAAGAGGTAGGATTGGAAATCATTAGATAGTCATGGTCCTTCTACTCTTATTCCAATACTGAAAGTGATACTGATAAACAAAGTTCTCTGGGGGCATTGCCCCACTGTGCTAAATCTCCCTTTAATGATTGTGTTGCAATCTTTCCTTTACTGCCTCATTTTTCTTCTTCTTTATGCATCAACTCCTCTCACAGATACAAGGTTATTTAAAAAGTTTGTAGGAAAATGCAATTAAGACTAAGAGCTTATTTTGGTGAAGAGAAATTTTAAACCATGCATAATTTTTTATAATACATATTTTCTATGAACTTTTTGAAAACACTCTGTATATTTAAAAATTAACAGACAAAATATGCCACATCCTTCCTCCATTTTGCTTGTATTATTTAAGTACTTGCAGTGTGCTGCCTACAAGGTCAAGGTTAGAAACTGACTCACTGAAAAACTCAAACACTGCCTTCAATCAAACATCCCAACTGCTGTTTTCCAACAACTCCTTATTCCTGGCTTTATTATGTTGTTATTTTTCTTTTAACTTCCTTTAAACTTTCTTTTATCTTATTGCTATTTTTAGCCATGTGTGCCTGAACCATTTACTTCAAACTTTTTTCCAGATTTCATATCTGTAAAATGAGGAAAGTAAAAGTTCAGCATATTTGTAGTTCTAATAAAATACTTGAAATAGCATCTGGCATAAAGTAAGTGTTCAATAAAAGTTAACTATTACTCTGGAGATAAATACTTCTAAGAATGCTGTTTAAGAAATGCAGGTCCCTGTTAGTGCAGTGCTTTCTGTTATAGCTTTTGAAAGTAAACATACTTCCGATAATGTAATAAGTGTATCTAACAAGTTCATTTACAAAATAGTTTTTGCAAACTTGGTGAGGGTAGGGATCTCTGGCTGCCTGTCTCTATTGTGTTTTGAGATATTTTTGCTGTTGCCTGAATATGAAACAGAATGGTGTCATTTTATCCTTACACCCCTGAGGACTGAAGAAACATTGATATATGAAACTAATTGGATTAGTTTGTCCAAATTTCCATAACGAAAGAACATAGACTGGGTGGTTTAAAGAACATATATTTATTTTCCCACATTTCTGAACGTTAAAAGTCCAAAACCAAATTATCTACAAAGTTGGTTTCTTTTTTTTTTCTTTTTTGATTTTTGTTTAATTGAAAGAGAGACAGGTGGAAACACACACACGGATCTCTCATCCAGGGTCACTTCCCAAAAGCCTGTGATGTCAAAGGAGGAGCCAGGCCAAATTCAACAGGCAGGAACTCAATCTAGGTCTCACATGTGAGTGGTAGGGACGCAAGGAGTTGAACCATTGCTTTGTTTTCCAGGGTGTGCATAAGCAGGAAGGTGGGCTCAAGAATGAAGTCAGAACTTGACCTCAGGCACTCCAGTATGGGATGCAAGAGTCTCAAGAAGTGTCGTAACCACTCACTATGACACTCACCTGCCCCACAAGTTGGCCTCATGGATGCCTCTCTCTTGGACACCCAGTGGCTTCTCCCTGTCTGTGATTTAATTGTTTCTCACAAACAAACCTCTCATGTTGGATTAGGGACCTCCTGAAAAACGTCAATTTAAGTTTACTCATGTCTTTAAAGGCTCTTTTCCTCCAGATACAACTATATGTTATTCTGCACAGGGGGTTAGAACTTCAACATACGAATTTTGGAGGAACTTAATTCAGCCCATGGCATTTGTCTCTCATGTTGGAGTAAAAGATGCAACCAGACTTTCTGTAGCCATCAGACTCAATTCTCTTCCTTGGAAATGTACATATCATGGTGTCAGAGGCCATGGGTGGGCAAACACTTGGCAAAACTAAGGCTGGCATGAGTGTCTGTATCTATATTCCTGTGAAACTCAGACACAGGAAGGCATAGAATAGAGGCAGTGAGGTCACTGTCACGTAGGCTTAAACATCATGGAAAAATTATCAATTGAAAGGCAGTAAGGAAGAAGGAAGAAAGGACCTTCTGGCCAAATAATTTATTTTGTGTCTTTAAAATATTGCTTTTTTTTTTTTTTTTTTTGACAGGCAGAGTGGACAGTGAGAGAGAGAGACAGAGAGAAAGGTCTTCCTTTGCCATTGGTTCACCCTCCAATGGCCGCCGCGGCTGGCGCACCGCGCCGATCTGAAGGCAGGAGCCAGGTGCTACTCCTGGTCTCCCATGGGGTGCAGGGCCCAAGCACTTGGGCCATCCTCCACTGCACTCCCTGGCCACAGCAGAGAGCTGGCCTGGAAGAGGGGCAACCAGGACAGAATCCAGCGCCCTGACCGGGACTAGAACCCGGTGTGCTGGCGCCGCAAGGCGGAGGATTAGCCTAGTGAGCCGCGGCACTGGCAAAATATTGCTTTTTAAAAACATTAAAAGGCTACCCTAAACATGCAAAAGAAGGTTGTGATATGCCAATCACCCAAGAATTTAGGCAGAAAGTAACTTTTTTTATCCTATTTAAATAGTTTTACTTACCTAGATCTTGAATAGTGCTTAAGAATTGGGAAATCAAGAGTAATTTATCTTTTAACTCTGTATACAGCAAACAATCAACAAGAAACTGAAAACAAACTAATTGGTAGGGTTTATTCGCTGCCCTAGTACTGGTTGCAGCTGGGTTGGCCAGGACCCTGGCACAGCGACCACAGCAGCGATGTCCACATCGCACTGCAGAAAACCTCAGCTTCTGAAGCAGTGCTCCACACGCTCCCTCTACATTAATCCATAAACGTAACAAGCATTTGTCTCCGTGGTGGTGCCTCCCTGTCTAACGGAACCTCTTACATGCTGGCAATTTGCAGTCTGTTTGACTTCTAGAAAACAAAGCAGTCAGGCTTGCCTGATCACATCAGTTTAATCTTAGAATATCTAAGCTACTCAACAACCCATGTATCTTTATGTTAAAAAAAAAAGGAAGAGAAAAAAAAAATACTGGCACAGCGAGAGCTGTTATTAGAGACATGTGTTCCAGGCTGTGATCAGAAATTGTTAGTCTTTCTGGATGAGCATGAAAATATGAACATAATTTATTAAAGACGAATGTGGTTAATCTGTTACTGTGTGCTGAGGTTACCACAGTTTTCTATTGTATGACATCCTTGGGGTCTTAAGTACCAGTCAAAAAAATGTGCTTTTCAAGGAAAGTGACTTGTCCAGAAAGTCATAAATTGGTCAGACAACCCAAGAGAGTGAGTATATGTAAATGCTTCTTATATTAATTATGCTTTATACTTTCATCTGGAAGTTTCTTAGCTCTGAGAATTTAAGTCTGAGAAGCCAGGAAATAGCATGTGTCAATCAAAGGGGATTTATCCCAGAGATATTTGTGAGCCAAATTGTACCGTTTTTGTGAACTGCATCCTTACTGAGGCTTCCTACGCTCGACGTTAGGCACACGGGTACCCTGACCATATAACGCTGCAGGAAGCTGGCACCATGTGAAGGCACGCTCATCACAAAGAAGAAAAGTAGTGCTTCTCTTGCCATTGGCAGAACAACCCAAAATGCCCTTCCCTGTTTGGTACTTAGTGCAAAGAACAGTAAGAATTGGTAGCATTATCTAATACTCTATTCCAATCACATGACTGATCAAATGTAGCCCATATTTTATCTTTCTGAGAATTAAATGCAGTCATCATCTCCACTTAAAACCAGAAGAAAGAGGGGTTCCATAATCTTCTAAAGGTGTCATATTCGGTGAGTGGCAAATTTTGGACTTGGACTCTGGTCTCTGAGTGCCATAATTACTCACCATGCTACATGGCAATGTGGGGGAAAGCTTCTGGCTAGTGAAGACCTAAACCTAAGCAGAGGGAATATTGAAATGGGAATTCAAAATGTCTGGTGTCTGCCACTCTCTGCAGCCAGTTAGCCACCTGTGAACGGGTCTGAGGGGCAGGAGCCATGTGTCTTTCCAAGAAGAAATAATAGTAAGTCTCAGAGCAGGTGCGGAACTTCCTCCATGAACGCGGCGGTTATCTTTTGAAGAGTAAGGTCCAGATCATGGGTTCGAGTCCCTCACTGCCTTGCACTACCCTGGACAGCACTGGGACATTCTTCTAATGTTTCTAAATTTCAGTTTCTTCACTATTTGTTGTAGATAAAACAGAATTTATCTCAGACATTTGAAGATGTGATCAGAATTTCTCATTTAATTTTCTGAAAAATCATATCAAAGTATTGGAAGACATACATTGTTAAAATCCATTTGACAGGTGAGAAAACCAGGAATTAAGTTTTAAATTGAACTCAGTACTTTCTGAATTCTAAAATCGTGATTTTTTCCTCCTAAATGATGTAACTTACCATGATTTATTTTTCCCCTAAATTTCTAAAAGGTCTAATGAATTGTTAGGTAGTAACACTACGTTCTCAGTTTATGGGGGAAGTTGAAACAGGGCCTGGAGACCATCTGGCAAGGAAGTAGCAGTTAGTTATGGTATTAGATACTCAGAAGTCTCTGCTGAACCTTAGCTACCTTGATTTTATAACCACTAAATGTCTGGTCCTCCCTGATTCTGACTTCTTAGATTTCCTGTTCTATCATCGAATGTCTCTCATATATGTGAAAGCCTGCTGTACAGTGTCTCTGTGATTGGCGTCTTAGTTGGTTATTTTATGCTGCTAATTATATGGAATTATTACATCCAGGAGAACATATTTACTGCACTGTGAGTTGGTAAATTTTGTGTTCCTTGACCTAGGGTTAAATCCCTAGATTCATCAGGATTCCTTGAAACACAAATATGGATGGATGAATTCCAATCCCTTTCCAATTCTGGGAAACAGATCAATATATATGCACTTTTATAGGCAGCGTAGTAGTCATACTTTTGAATGCAAAGGATATCATGAGTACTTGGGAAGAAACAACGCACTGTTTAAAAAGAAGGCTAGATTTTGTTGAAAGTTGCTTAAGATCTGTCAGTCCTAATGTAGGATCTGTGTTCCTGAAATCTGAAATAGACCTTCCAGTGTCTGAGTTTATTTGTAACTACACCAGCCATGTAAAGTGAGTTCATTTTTAAACTGAGCTCCTGAATGAATGAGTGACAGGCCCACACTGGAACATATCTTTTAATGAAATAATCATTATAATACTACCTGCTGCCTTTTGCCTTCATTGTGAATATTGGAGACTAAAGGTTAACTAAGGAAGAAACCGGAATGCTCTTTGAACTATTTTATTGAAACTCAGTATTCTGCTTCCATTTGTTATGTAGAGTTTATATAATTTGTTTTTGAAGAATCAGATCTCTCCTGAGAGCTTTACTTCCTTTAATTTGCATTTATTTTTATGCCTTGTTCTTGCTATTTTTCTGCTCAAAGAGCATACTTAGTTATCATTTCAAATAAACAATAAAAGAAGAAAAGATCAACTTGAATAAATTGAAATGGGGAAGAGATGTGCATATAAATGCTACTTAGCTATTTACCAAGATGCAGTGACATAAACTTTGTTCTAACTTTTAAAGGAGATGAAAGTAAGATCCTAATCCCTCCCCACAAAAAATAAGAGGTGAGGGAAGGCAAACTCTTTAGATAAATTCCATGATGTAAATGGGAGTTGTCAGGGTTCAGTCTATCAGACATAGCATCCAACAACATATGTGTTTCCATTTCCACTTCCAGACATGGTGGAGTAACTATTATTGGGCTTCCCCAGTCACCCACCCCATACTACATAAAACAATCTTAAAATGGACTAAAATATGCGAGACAATGTTCTGAGGAATTGGACAAGCAGCAGGCACAATGCTGTGATCCTTGAAAGAAGGAAATACATAAAATGATTCCCATATTCAGCACAGATTTATGCCTGGAGGGACATTCCAGACAGCAGTGCAGGGAGGTAGTGCACTAATGGAGAGCAGGGTCCCATGCTGGTGACGCTGGAGTCTGGGCTGGTCAGACAGCTGCAATTTGTGGCAAGATTTCAGAAACAGGGGGACTTCACAGAGGGGAGGCCACTGAAATCTTTGTAGGGAATGGCTGGCATACACAGCAGGATTCCATAGGCCAGGAGGGTGTGGCTTTGGGGGGCAAAGAGCTGGATGAAGACACTGGATGTTTTGCAGTGCTGGGGGACAGGGGATTTCTGGCTCAGTCGCAGGGAATGAGGCTCTCTGAGCACACTGGGCATGTAGCTGAGGTTTCAGAAAGTCGGCTCCCTAAGGATAAGGACCGCTCTCCAGAGTCAGGGTTGAACTCTAGAATCAAGATCAAGTTCAAGTTTTAGGGTCTTAGCTCAGCAGAATCTATCACTTACCTAAAGAGTACTTCAGAAAGCTTATGGAAAATATAATATAAAAAGAATGAGTTTATGTTGGTGCAGAATAATTGTTTCATAATGCACAAAAAATTTTTATTATGAAAAAAGCAGGGATTTCAAAATTCTTTTGTTCCAAAATAAATTCATAATAATTTAATTCTGTTCCCATGAACCTTTGAAAGACTTTCACATTTCTATAGTTCTTTTCATTTAGTATACTCATCCTTCACTTCTGATTCATTTGGTAATTTTAATAAACATTCACCAAGCTTCTGTTAGATGTACCAGGACACCCTGGTAGGCACCTGAATTTATATATAAATGTATGTCCCATACATTTTATGATAAATATATTATTTAAAGTAAATTATTAAAATATATTATAAATATATTTTATTGTAAATATTATAAATGTATGTCCCATACATTTATATATATGTGTTCTGAACATATAAAAATATCTCCTTGATGCTGATCATCTCTCATTTCCTCACTATCCAACAAAACCCAAAACAATTTTTCTGAGCCAACTCTCTGTATTCCAGTGAGCGCTATCCCCAAACCAGAATGCACAGGCATCACACTGACAGGAGGGAAGCTGGGTAGCTGCAGCTAATTGGGAAACAGTTGAGCAATCATAAGACATTGTTGGTTTAGAGGATGTAACATCAACCTGATTTCACTATTATTGTGCCAGACTGTGAGAAAGCAAGCTTTTGCTTCTAGTCCGAAATCACAAAACGAGAAACATAAGCCAGTATTTTAACACTATTCAACTTTTCGTAGTAACATACGGGTGTTGATAGTTTGAATTGACTCAGATTCTTTTAGTCATCAAAGGGTGTTTATTAAGCAGATCTATTCAGCAATGTGCAGAGCGGCTCGATAGATTCTCTCAATGTGTAGACACATAAAAGGAGCTCAACACAACAGAGCTTTTTCTTTTGAAAGAATTTAAGGCATAGTTCACATATTACAATGATCACATTACCACTCTAAATATATCCAAAGTAGATATTTTTACCATTTCACAGATGGAAAAACTGAGATTAATTTTACATTAAGTAATACAATCCAGACTTTTTAGATCCTGCCCAGAATGCACTGGCTTCCAGCAAAACAGCTGCTTGAATTTCCGTTTTTCAAAAGAGCTGCTTTTCATTCGAGGCTTACATGTGTCTGTTGGTGGAGAATTTCAAAAAGGCAAAACACTCTTCATGTACAAGCTTCATTCTGGCAAACACATCAATTCCTTTTTTCCATAACGTGGGGTGAAATTTAAGAAAAAATGGGGCCAGGTGTGTGGCACAGTAGGTTATCTTCTTCCTTAACACATCCCATGTCAGAGTTCCTGGGAAGGAGTGGTACTCCCACTTCTGACCCAGCTATCTGCTAATGTGCACCCTGAGAGACAGAATACGATGGATGAAGTACTTGGGCCCTGGATAGAGATATGAGCCCTGGCTCCAGCCTGGCACAGCCCTGGCGGCTCTGGGCAGTTGGGGAGTGAACCAGTAACTGGAAGATCTCTACCTATCAACTATCTATAAACTATCTATCTATCTATCATCTATCAACCTATCATCTGTCATCTGTCTTTTTCTCTCTGTTCCTCTACCATTCAAATAAACAAAAATTCAGTTTATTAATCTTTAATTTAATTTCAGTGATAAGAATTGGGGTAGAAACTACATTGAATCTGTTCTGTTTGTATTATTATTACATTAACATTTTAAAAAGTATTAGATAAAAAAAGAATTGGGGTTGAATGCCCTTTATAATGCTCTAAAATATGGTGATTATTTAATAAAAAATAATAAGGCTAAAATTTCATAGAAACTCAAATGGATTATAAGAATTTATTGTGAGAAAAGGTAAGGATATGTCTATTTAATAAATAGTTCCCTAAATTTATTAAACTTTAAAAAAAAGATTTATTTATTTGAAACCAGAGTTAGTTACACAGAGAGAGGAGAGAAGAGGCAGAGAGAGAGAGAGGTCTTCCATCCGCAGGTTCACTCCCCAGATGGCCGCAACAACCAGAGCTGCGCCAATCTAAAGCCAGGAGCCAGGAGCTTCTTTCGGGTCTCCCACATGGTTGCAGGGGCCCAAGGACTTGGGCCATCTTCTTCTGCTTTCCCAGGCCACAGCAGAGAGCTGGATCAGCAGAGGAGCAGCCGGAACTACAACCGGCACCCATATGGGATGCCAATGCTTCAGGCCAGGGCTTTAACCATCTGCACCACAGCACTGGCCCCAAGAACTGAAATTGAACTGGCAACTTTCACCTTGCTGAAGCACATGTCCTGGGACACCCTGACAGTGGCGATGCCACGGGTGAAGGCAGCGTAATACACTGGACACTAAAGACAGAAGCTGCCAGGGGACAGATAGTTCCCAGAGGAGATTTGGTGAAACCTGAAGACATTTGTGACTGGCACGGCTTGGTAGTGTACCCAGCATTCAGTAACTAGATGACACAGACACAGCTAAACATCGTCTTACCTATAGGAACTCGTCCCATGCCCCTGCCAACATCCACACACAGACAACAGAGCATTATCCAGCCCAAAGTGTCACTGGTGCAAGAGTTGAGAAATTCTGAATTCAACTAGTTTAAAAAGTAATCATATTGTTAAAAAGAGCGGCCTAATTTAACATGTATCTTTCTTTGTTTTGTGCTGCTAGAAGACAGTGCCTGAAATGAGGTGATTCCTAAAGAACAGAAATTTATGCTTCACAGGTATGGAGGCTGGGAGTTTAAATCAAGGTGCTGGCAGATTTCTGGTCTGGTGAGGCAAGGGCCCAGTCTGCACTTCCAAGGCTGCACCTGCAGAGGGAGAAACACCCTTCCTTGCATAGCACAAGAATAGAAGGGGAAGGAGGGGCCAAGAGAGCAAAAAGGAGCTGACGTCACCTTTTTGTAGTGGCACCAATCCCATCCATGAGAATGCAGCCTGCGTGGCCTAATCATTTATTACAGACGCCACCATTGTAAATACTGCCACCAAAGCAATGAAACTTCAGCATGCATTTCAGACGGGACATTCAACCCGTAGAAATGCATCAAGTTATTTGGAGGGGCACATTTTTACAGACTTCTTTGCTGGTGATTGAAATGTTACCACTTATAGTACAGGGATTAGGCACTTTGGAATCTTCCTTGACTGCAATTCAGCAAGCTAGCTGTGGTCAGGGTGTTGCAACTTAGGGCTGTATTTAAATTCATCTCATTTAAAATTTCAAGAAAGCAGAGTCTTTAAATATTAATCATAATTTTATGCATTTGATTCCTCCTAATGTGCTTTAGCAGACCCAAGTCTCACTAGAAGTGTCAGAAAATTAATGCAGATAGACTAATACCAAAAATAAAGTAGACATACTAGCCAGTTGGAAGTAGGTTCTTGCAGTCTGGGCTCTGCTCAGATGTCACTCAGAGCGCATTCTTTGCTAATGTGCCCGGTGCCGTGTCCTACTCATCATCATTTGCTGGTGAACATGGTGTTAGCGACCATTACTTTCTGCTTATATCTTCAGAGCCACACTAAGTTATTCTATCTGCACCGAATATTGCACACGTCAAAACAAAGCCAATGAATGTTAAAAGGTTGTGGACATTCTTTTTTAAACTGCTCCACATTTATGCAGGCTGAATGAACACTGATTTTGAAGCTGAGCGTAATGATAGTGACATGAGATCCACGTGAATTTACACCCAGCTTATGAATGCTGATGAGGGAAGAGCAGAGGTGCTGAGCTTCCCCTGGGCCGGACCCTCACATGCTTGCTTCTCCTTTGAGAAACTCTGTTGTAAGGGCTGATCTAAATTGACAACTTGCTTTATAGTAATACAGTTTTATTCAGAGAAAGGTTAAGTTATTCAATCACTTTGATAAATTACTGTTTCACTTTCTGTATATAGAGTGGGACTAATAGCGTGGCTTCCACAGATAATTCTAGGTGAAAGATACGACATAAACGCATAACATTCATCAGAGACCAGGGGTCTTATAGCTTGCATGGTGATTTCATTTGGACTTGGCTAATGGCTTTTCCATTCTCGCTGGGCAACCAGTATAAGTGTACTGGATCCGAGGGGACCACCCAAACTGGAATAACCTAGAAGGTTCCAACCACAGTGGTAAATGCGCTGGCTGTGCTAGAATCGTTTGGAGAGCCCTGTGGCTCAGGTTGATTAATCACCTTTCACTCGTAAGCCCTTACATTCAGTATCAAGTGTTTTAAATACTCTCTCTCTGAAAACGTTTCCAAAGCTCCTTGCAGCTCTAAAACGCTATAATTCTCTATAAGTAATACTGTTTCTCTTGCTCAGAGCCTGGGTTTGTCCTCCTGGATACTGCCGGATGAATCACTTCCTGGGATACCAGCCGCTCATAACAGGAAGCCCCCTGTTGTCATAAATTCAGGCACCAAACTTCAGGGGCCAGCCTGCTGGGGCAGACTTAGCAGAGAAGGAAGATGTGAAAGACATTAAAGGACAATGCTGTTCAATGTTCAAAGTTCTATCTAAGACGCTTTTGTATCTTTTAACGATTTCTCCCATATAAGAGGTAAAATTTATGAAGGACAGTGTTGAGAAACCATAACAATGAAAAACAGTTTTTTTTTTTTCATCGATATGCCTTCTAATTTACACAAGTACTGTATCCAGGACAGCTTAAACCATCTAAAAACTCCCCTTCTCCTCAGTCAGAACTCAGAGATACGCTCATGAATTCTTTCATGGGAATGTATAAAACTCTCCACTGTTGAAGACGAATTTCTCTTCCTCACTTTTGTTTGAGGAGGGAAAGTACTGAGTATTGTGTCTATCTCTGCATAACTTGTTTTCATTAATGCTATATTCTGCTCTAAAAGAAAAAGGAAACAGATGAGACAAGAAAAGAAAAATAAGAAGAAGTGAGGTGTAAGAGAAAGCAGCAGGCACTCACAAATATTCAGACTGCTGGGGAATGCAAAGGGCTCTGCTTTTAATACTCAACATCTGTCCTTAAAAACAATCAATCACATGATCACTAACAGCTGTTGCATTAGACTGTTAATCAGCCGTGATTTTCAAAAGGGAAAAAAGAATGCCGCTGGATCCATGGATGGAAAGTTATTACTTAAAATGCACCAGCTTGGTACAGGCAACCGGTTCCAAAGTGAAAGAGAGAAGACTTTATGGAACAGTGTAAACACTGTTGGTGTGCAAGGTGCACTGAGAGCAAAAGGGGCCCCACGTGTTTGGAAGCAGAGAGAAAACGGTGCTGGTTGGGACATGCACTCAAAAGGATCCATTTAGTGTGATATGAAGAGTCTTTTAAAAAGTAGATCCCTGTGATCACAATAAGACAAGAAAACTCAAAGGCTTCACCCATGTCAGTCACGATGAATACTGGACAGAATGGCTTCTCCAAGTTTTGATGGTCTGTTCCCTCCTTGTTATTTGTGACTTGCATTGGTGCTACTAGAAATTAAGAACCCCTGTGGGAGTGATTGGGGAAGAAGCTACCCCTGCTTTAAATTAACTTCAAGCTTTGTTGTAGAAAACCTGTCTGTGTTATTTACCTTTTCGTGCTGAGATATAATGGCAACACGTTAGCAATTCTTACATTGAAGTAGGGCACGCTGTTCCAAACTGAAGAAAAAATGTATCTACTTCCAGCACAGGATATTGCTTAATGCATCAGCCATTTGTTGCTAGAGCAGCTCCCAGAGGGGTCACTGGTGGCCAGCAACATTGAGAGAGAGAGGCAGGTGTTGTGATGCAGAGACTTAAGCTGTCCTGCCTTTGCTTCCTGCTCCTGTGCCTGGGAGGCAGCACAGAATAGCTCCAGTCCTTGGGTTCCTACCACCCATGCGGGAGACCTGCATGAAGCTCCTGACTTCACTTTGGCCCCAGCCCTGACTTTTATGGGCATTTGAGAAGTGAACAAGCAGATGGACAGTCTCTCTCTCTCTCTCTCTCTCTGCCTGCCTTTCTAATAAATAAATACAGATTTTAATAAATGAGAGAATTAAATTTGCACGTGACCCTCCCAGGCAATAATTCTATGCACTCCATGTAGAATAAGAAAGTTCCCTCCAGTGTCAAAGTCATCGAGGCTCTGGTGGTGATAATGTTTCGTGAGCCACAGCTAAAATAAATTGCAATTGAATTCCCTTTAAAGATGTAGATTTCCAGACAGGAAGAGTTCCCCTTAAATGACCAAATCAACTAATTTATCTTTTCATGTATTTATTATTGATTATAAATAAAAGGCAGGGAAGAATCACAGACATGACTAGCCCATGGTAGTTAATTTCTTTGCTATAACAGCAATTTATTTCTCCTAATGATTCTAAATTATATCCTGCAAGATTTATGAACATAATCATGATTGCTAACCATCGTATCCTGCTCTGGAGCACAATTTTATTGAAGACATATGTGCCTGCATTTTATATTTAAATATTTTATACTCAAAATGATGTTATAACGAAGCACACAAAGGCATTGCCTTATGTTTCCTGAAGTTCAGTCCTAGAACAATCATAGAACAGTTGCAACAAGGATGCCAATGGAAACTGAGAGGAGAAAATACAGTCCTGCATCACGTAAGGATGAGGACACGTTCAGGGAACTGGGTCACTGGGTGAGGCTGTCACCGTGCAAGTCTCAGAGCGCTCTTGCACGGCTCTGGACGCTGTGGTCAATCCCTGGGCATGGCCCTTGATGCAATCAGGAGACGTGGCCGGGGCAGGCCTTCTGCACGCCAGTCCCATACTGGAGTACTTTAGTTCAATGCCCAGATCTGGCTTCTGACTCCAGCTTCCTTCTAATGCACA
This sequence comes from Oryctolagus cuniculus, assembly GCF_964237555.1. Classification (NCBI taxonomy): domain Eukaryota; kingdom Metazoa; phylum Chordata; class Mammalia; order Lagomorpha; family Leporidae; genus Oryctolagus; species Oryctolagus cuniculus. The sequence continues at coordinate 15,016,737 of NC_091444.1, read as the reverse complement.
CTCGGGGAGAAAGCAATGACGGCTCAAGTAACTGGGTCCCTGCCGCCCACACAGGAGACCTCAGTTTCGGCTTGGCTGTTTCATGGCTGTTTTGGGCATTTGGAAAGATCTCACTCTCTCTGCCTATCCATCTTGCAAATAAGTAAATTAATCAATTAAAATATATTGAAGGTAATGAAAAAGCAGAGAGAGGTATGGTAAACATGAAATTATGAGATTGCTCCTGGCATTATACAGCATAGTACTTTACAGCAGCCAGTTTTTACAGGAAGTACACACTAAATGGTAAAATACATGTAGCAATAATGTGGTAGTCATTTATTGTCATTATCACACAGCCCATAGTTGTATTGCCATCCTTTATACAACTGACAACCCATGAGGATTGCTGACACCAGCAGCAACACACACACCTGCAATGGTGTGATGCTTGTGATGCCAGTAGGACAAAGACATTTGTCAGTTCCACTAAGAACTTGGGGGACTCTTGTGTTATGTGTGGCCCATCATCCACGGAAACTTTGTTATGCGACATGTGACTGTCCCTCTGCCTTGGAATGGTGGGAAAAGGGAGGGCTGAGTCCTGGCCAGAGCTTTAGAGATGAGCTAGTTGTGCAAGGCTGGGCCATGCACGCAGGGCAGCCCAACCCAAGTGCATGACCAGCAGCATTCAGGTGATCGTGGGCATCCAGTGTGGCTCACAATCCAGAAACTCAGATCCGGAAAATGAAAGGGAGAGTTGGGATAGAAATTGAGCAGCCGAATTGGAGTTGGACTGTCAGCAGCCTTCACTGCCATGTTCTCATATTTGTAAACATTGACACTCCACGTGAATCAATCATTTTCAGACTCTGCTCTGAGGAGCCATAGAACCTACCGAGACATGCCTCAGGGACCACCACATAGAAGAGATGAGAGAGGCAGTGAACTCCAGATCCCCATGCAAATCTCAGCCACATACTTGCTTCATTCATTCACACAATATTATACGGGAAGACTTTCAGAAACCAGTGTTAACTATTTTTAAGTGGGAAAACCTCAGACAATCTTTCGGTTGTTTGGCGGTAGGCTTTTAAAGCCACTCTTCACAGCTTGGAGAAGTAACATGGATGTGCTAATAGAAACTGGAAACAGGCCAGTTGAAAATGGAAAGAGCTGGACAGATTTTAGAGACATGTCAGAGCCTTATAGCTTAGCAGAGGAGCAGGTGCTATGTGTGGAGGCGGTGGTGGTATGGCAGGAAATGCTCCAAGGGTGGCCCAGAACCCACAGGATCAGTGTCGCCTGGGTCCTGGGATAGGTACCAGATGTCCCAAGTCAGATTCCAAGGGCAGAGGGGACAAACATCTGTGTTATCGCCAAGCTCCCTGATGATCTGTTTGTGGAATCATTGGGATAGAGGGTGACCCAGAATTCCCAGGTTGGCCCATTGAATGGATGGTGACTGAAAATACACCTGGATGTCGCTCCCCGTCTTCGTGGAGGAACGACACAGGACCCTGCGCTGTTCTTTTGTCTGCTCGGCCCTTCCCGGGTTTGCTGCTGGTTCTTCCCAGGTTGGCTGCCGTCCCTTCCACCTCCGTGGAAGGGCGGTTCCCCCTGGCCACTTTCCCCACTTCCGCAGGGGAGTGGCACACCGCCGGCCGGCTCTCTCGGGGGCTGCACAGGTGTTCCTTCAGATAGATGTTCCCCTTAGATGTTCCTGGTGCATGTTGTCTCTCTCCTCCTTTATAGTCCTCTTCCACCAATCCCAACTCTGCTACCCACACGCCGAGTACGCTGCTCTCCTCCAATCAGGAGCAGGTCCTACAGTTTCTTGGTTGAACTGGAGGCAGCTGCGTAGAAGCTGTTACTCCCTTCTCAGCGCCATATTGTGGGAGAGCAGATGCATAGAATAAGTCTTAATTCCAGTAACAGTCTTAGTCCGAGTTGCTCCCCACAGATCCCCCTTTCTTTTTATTTTTTGGCATTGATACGTGCCTGTCTTCGGTGCCCCATGGCACACACTCTGCTCTGCTTGCTAGAGTTGCCCACAGGTGCTTACAAGTCCTATCAATCAGGCAAACCGAATCCGGGTCCTCTCTTCGCCATGTTGTGAGGAGGTTTTTAGGTGCTGATGTGTGCCTGTGTTCGGTGCCCTGCAGCGCATGCTCTGCTCTGCTAGAACTGCCTGCAGGTGCTTACAAGCCCTATCAGGCAAACCGAATCCAAGCCCTCTCATTGCCGTATTGTGGGGAGACTTATTAGTGTTGGTTCGTGCCTATCTTCGGTGACCTGCAGCTCATACGCTGGTCGAGCTGCCTACTGGTGCTTATTGCCTTACTCAGGCAGACCGAATCCAAGCCTTCTCATTGCGGTATTGTGGGGAGACTTATTGATGTTAATTTGTGCCTGTCTTCGGTGACCTGCGGCGCATAAGCTGCTAGCCGCCTGCAGGTGCTCACCACCTCCCTAATCAGGCAGACCGAATCCAAGCTCTCTCATTGCCATGTTGAGGGGAGGCCTTATTTTTCTCTATTTCTCTATCTCCGGGCATTCCTATTTCTCCTATTTTACTTCTATCTACCAGCATTCCTATTTCTCTCATTTTACTTCTAAACTTCTGTTTCTCTTATCCCTGCGGCTTCCCGGCGCCCGCCCCGAGGCTGCTTCTTGGCGGCTTCCCGGCTCTGAGCCGCTTCAGCCCGCGCTTCTCTCATCTGCGCAGCTTCCTGGCGCCCACCCTGCGGCGGGCTCCCAGCTCTGCGTGGCTCGGCTTCGCGCGCACACTCCGCGGTCTCCACGCCCTTCGTGCCCGCACCACGGCCTCGCGCCAGCCCCGCGTTTCCTATCTATTCACGCCCCGTGCTCTCTCTGCATGTGGCGGCTTCCGCAAATCACACAGCATAGCTCATGTTTCCGCCACCACCGGTATTCAGTCCAAGTTCCCCGGACTAACCTGGCGAATTCCAACCTGGCAGCCCATGTCTCTGCCTCTGGTTCCAGATTTTCGCCTTTTGCTCCCTGGGCTGACTTGAAGAATTCCAAGCTGGCTTACGTCTCCGCCTAGGCCTGCACTCGCGGCTTCATCCTCCCTAACATTTTTCTCTACCCAGTATGTTTCCCTAAGTTTTCTTCCAACAATATTCCTCCCTCATTTCTCCTGGCCTCTCCCCACAGTCCGTATCCAAGTCTAAGTTTCTTATAGGTTTCACTTTCACTTTCAACCTGCAGTCCGTATCTGAGTCTAAGTTTCTTCTTGCTTTCACTTTAAATCCTAACTTCTTTCCCACAGTCCGTATCCGAGTCTATGCCTAGGCTTTCGATAGCTTCTTCCGGCACCTTTTCTGTCTGGCTTTTCCCTAGGCTCTTTGCTAGTCTCTCTCTCCGGTATTTTCCACTTCTTCCCGTTTCTTCCCTCCTAAGTTTCCTATCCGAGTCATGGCACCATTATGTCGCTCCCCGTCTTCGTGGAGGAACGACACAGGACCCTGCGCTGTTCTTTTGTCTGCTCAGCCCTTCCCGGGTTTGCTGCTGGTTCTTCCCGGGTTGGCTGCCGTCCCTTCCACCTCCGTGGAAGGGCGGTTCCCCCTGGCCACTTTCCCCACTTCCGCAGGGGAGTGGCACACCGCCAGCCGGCTCTCTCGGGGGCTGCACAGGTGTTCCTTCAGATAGATGTTCCCCTTAGATGTTCCTGGTGCATGTTGTCTCTCTCCTCCTTTATAGTCCTCTTCCACCAATCCCAACTCTGCTACCCACACGCCGAGTACGCTGCTCTCCTCCAATCAGGAGCAGGTCCTACAGTTTCTTGGTTGAACTGGAGGCAGCTGCGTAGAAGCTGTTACTCCCTTCTCAGCGCCATATTGCGGGAGAGCAGATGCATAGAATAAGTCTTAATTCCAGTAACAGTCTTAGTCCGAGTTGCTCCCCACACCTGGAGACCAAGACTACTGTTTCCATTGTCCCATGTGTTATACTTGATACAAAGTATTCCAGTAGATATTTAGAAATGTAAGTCTAGATCTTGAGACAGGAGTTGGAGCAGGTTCTTTATCAAGGTCATGAATGCTTGTTTAAGAGATGTACTCCCAAATTTCCATTTCCGAACCTGCAGAGACTTAGTTTTTGCTTGTGTCAAGGTCTTCCTGATCACTACTTTGCTGAAGGCATCTCTAGCTCATGGCCTCCCCAGGGTCAGCACTGGCCCACCAGCCCCTGATTGCAGAGGAGGATGTGTGTGGAGGAACCAGGAAAGCAGCTTGAAAGGTGTGTGTGTCCCTTGCTTTCCCATTTGGATGGAGAAGACAACCATTTGGTGCCAGCTCATGGTGGTGGAGATGGACTATCTCTTCTAGCTGTGAGTTCCAAAAGAAGGAGAAACAGATTCTGTGAGCATTTTCCAGTCTTGGCCATTCGTGAAAACAGCAATTTGGAAATCAAAAGTACATGAAATGCCTCCTGAGAGCAAGGATAAGATCATCCATATAAGGTGAATTTTGCCAATAAATGACCCAAATAACACATTGAAATACATTGCTCTGTTCATCAGCCGATGAGACCTATTTCATAAGCATAAAAATTAAGTTAATGGGGCCGGTACTGTGGCGTAGTGGGTAAAGCCGCTGCCTGCAGTGCTGGCATCCCATATGGGCACCGGTTCATGTCCCGACTGCACCACTTCGAATCCAGCTCTCTGCTACAGCCTGGGAAAGCAGTAGAAGTTGGCCCAAGTCCTGGGGCCCCTGCACTGCATGGGAGGCCCAGAAGAAGCTCCTGGCTTCAGATCAGTGCAGCTCTGGCCGTTGTGGCCAATTGGAGAGTGAACCAGCAGATGGAAGACCTCTCTCTCTCTCTCTCTCTCTCTGCCTCTCCTCTCCGTGTGTAACTCTGACTTTCAAATAAATAAATACATCTTTTAAGAAAATAAGTTCACAAGTTCACAAGACTGTCAGTAACAAATATACACATTTCAAAAAATAAAAGTAAGACCAGTAATATTCAGGTTAATGCACTGGTGTTTGGGCTGTTTGGATATCCATCCTGTCTGCTAGACATTCATTATGTCCTTAAAATTAATAGAATAAAAATTACAGGAAGAGAAACAGATTGGAAAACAATTGAGTGAGAGATGAAACACGCAGAAAGACAGGAGACTGGACTTGGGAAGTAGGTTTAAAACCTTTTCTCTGTAGCTTTCCTAGTAAGCAGATGCCTAAAGTGGTTCACTGTGTTTACACTCACGTAGTCACCATTTTAGGCTCAGTCACACATCTGCAATAAATTAATAATACATTAACAATAAATAATAAATTAATGATATGTAATAAAAGTAATAATAAAATAAAATTAAAAGTAATAATAAAATAAAATTAAAATAATAATATGTAATGCTTTTATTACATATGATTAATATTATTAGGTTTAGAAAAGTTAAGAACTCCTTCCTGGGCCATAATAATTATAATAAGGGTACTTCAAAAATTTCATAAGATTTGTTCTTCTGGCACAAGCCAGGAAAATGGAATTAAATGATTGATTTATGTTGGTACAAAAAATGTTAAAATACATGCATTTGAAGTTCTTCAAAAAGTTCATAAGAAATATGCATTATGAAAAAACACTGAGTGGATTTCAAAATCTTTTTGCACTAAAACAAGCATATCTTTTAATTGTTTTCCAGATATTTCTAAAAGTCCCCTTGCATTTGATGATTCCGAACTCCCATGACAGGACCCGATGAGATTGCCCAGAAGAGGGAGCTCAGGCTGAAGGGAAGAGGCCCTTCCATTCTGTACTGAGACCTGCCACACCGGGACTGCCAGCTAAAGGTTGCCATGGTTATCTTGGAAGGCTGTGGAACAAGGAGGGAACCATGACAGCTCTGGTGATGTGGAGGGGCCCTTAACCTTGCAAACTGTCCTGAAAATGGCGCCTTTTGTGTTGAGCTTGGGACGTTACACTGCCTACGTTAGTGTTGCCAGTGTGTATCACAAGGTCAATCAAGTTTCCTAAGATTGTGGGAGTCAGACTGATGTGTTCGCCTTCAATACATTACCCTGGCAACCAGAGGGAAGCCACTGCTACTGAGCAGGGGAAGGGGCATCCCGGTGACCTGATGTCTGGCATGCGCTTCCTTCTCTTGCTGAGAAAATTCTCATCATTTTTCAAACATCCCTTCTCTCTGCAGTTTGCCCTCCTCCTCCCCTGGGTCCGTCTCTTGAGTGTGACACCAAATTGCAGACATGAAGCTATCTTACCTTAAGCTACAGCAGTAGAAGGGTTGGCTTAATAGCACTGCAAATTTAGTGTCATCACGCCTTTGTCTCCAAACTGAGGTAGGCATAAGTTCTTCCGGCACACGCCAAGCCGGGATGAAAGCTATGTCACCCTCAGTGCCTGCCTGCGCAGGATGTGAGGCAACAAAAGACCCAAAACAGAGAGGCAGGGCTGCACGGATAGAAACTCCACTACAGGGTCCCTAATGAGCTGACCTGGAGAATATTTACTGGAAGCAAGCAACTCAGTTATAAACAAAGACTAATAAACCAACCTGAGAACGTCTAAATGGGCAATTTTCCTGAAAATAACCATGAGGGGTCCTGTGGTAAGGAACTGGCATTATAGTCGAGATTAATATCAACCCAGAAAATGTCTTGCATTTCAATGGAAAAGGAACATGATGGCTTATTAGGAAAGGAACTTTATATTTAGATGTGCAAGTTTTAAGTTTATTTTGATACTGTTCCTGTTTTCTTTCTTCACCAATGTCTAAGAAAGAAAATAATATTAATGTGATGTCAAGACACTAAATGATATCAATAGCTAACATTTATTGAGAGTTTATGGTGTATTGGGTACTGGGCAGCTAATCTACTTTCATGTATGAATGGATTTAATCTTCACACTATTTTTACTATTGGAATTTTTCCAGTGGGGACACTGAGACCCACAGAGCTTTAATTACTGGCTGAACATGACAAGGTGAGGCAGCAATTAGAGCCAGGATTTAAGTCAGGCAGGGTGGGCTCAGAGTGGGCTCCCTCCACCTCACCACTATACTCAGTTGTGAGGAATTTTAAAGGCACGTCTATAACGCAGCTTGCCATCCTCATTTGTATCCTGGGTTGTGAGAAGGAAGCCAGGAACAAGGGCCTTAGTAGGGCAACAGGATCATTGCTGGGACAAGGAGGCGTTAGCAGATGGGAGTAAGACGACAATGAGTTGACAAGGAAGAGGAGAATTTTCTAAGTCAAGCCGCGCAGGGGAAGATAAGCAGAAGAAAAAATGATATATTCTGCAAGCAGTGGCTTGGATGTCCAAGCTCATTCAGTCTTTCTCCTCCTGGAAGTCTGAGTCCTTTGCTGAAAAAGAGGGAGAGTGAAGAAGGCAGAGCTGCGTTACCTAATGGGTCGGAAAGGTGCTCCTAGTCCTTGATCAGAACTGGTCCCACGTGGGAGCAGAGCGCAGGAACATCTGCTGAGGGCACACAGTCTAACAACTCGTGCATGGGCAGAGCTGGGTTGTTTCCTACCTATTTCTCCAGCCCTAATCCAGCCAGCTGCTCTTCTCTTTCTTCCTTGTATGTCACCAGGGTTCTATTCTATGTGGCATTTCCCTTCCTTTGTCAGATGCTGGTTCTCCCATGTTCTTTGGAGTGCCACTTAATTGCGGTTCCAGGAAAGACTTCTTCCTCTACCTGGCCAAACCCCAGATCCAGTTCTCTTAGCAACATTTTTGTTTTTTTGGTTACAGTATCAATTTCATATTTTGTGATCACTTGACTAATTTTTGACCTTCCATCTTCCACGGTAGGCTCTAGTCTGAATGGAGGCTCTCTTTTGGCTTTCTGTTTTCTTTTTCAAGACTTACAATATTAGGTTCTTAGTAAGTGTTAGGTAAACAAATGACTGACTTGTTGGCTGACTGAATAAATACAAAATGCTTTAATATCAATTTCTCTACCACTGGAAGTGTACAGAAACTGGATAATCATCTGTTGGAAATACTGTAAAGGTGATGGCATTTGAACTCAATGGATTATTCACTTCTTCCACACAAACATCCCGAACGTCCGTTTTGTGCAGGGGACTCGGAAGCACCAGCACTCAGCAAAGCTTTCCGTGAGTGGCCGCGACTGCCTGCATTTCCTCTCCTTTGCATGTTCTTCCTTCCACCTGGAGCAATCCTTCACTTCTCTTTTTATTCAACTAAGTCCCAAATATCTAGGAGTCCTGGCTTCAATAAATTTCATCCAGATACTTCCATATCTCCAAAGATCTGTGTTAAAAACACACCTCAATAGATAGCACTTACCACAGTAGCTATTATGGAGGTGATAGGGTGGTGATAACAGGGTGAAGGTTACTATTATTCCCCTCGTATCCATTCTTCCCCACTTACATACAATGGACTTTCAGCTAAGCACAGAGTCTCCTAGTTCAAAATTATGATTTCCAGCTTGGTGTGGTCACATAACTTGGCTATAGTCTAATGACAAGGATGTGAGTAGATGTTTGGAGGATCCTTCCAGGTCATTCCTTTACATAGAATTCTTTGTACACTCTCCTGATCACTTCTCTCTTCACACTGGCTAGACTATGGCAAAAACAGCATGGGATCCTCATATCTGTAAGAGTTGAGGATGACCCTAACAGTCTGTAGACTTCCATAGCAATAGAACTTGACTGATTAACATTTAATGATGAAACACATATTTTCTTGTTTGTTTTACATTGCTCTGGGGGTTCTTTTCATATAAACTTAGGTTGTTCTCCAGCTAGTGCAACAGAGATCATTTTTATGTCGTTTACCTTTACATCTTCCACTTGTTGCTGTGGCTCTGGAATATATTTGGCACTACCTAGTAATTTAAATAATGAGTTGGTAATGTCAAGGTGAATGATGGGGCAGGTATGTGGCTGAGGGATTCAGATGCAGCTAGGATATTTGTATCCCACATCAAAGTGCTTTTGCTTAACCCTTGGCTCTAGCTCCTAAATCCAGATTCCTGTTCATGTGGACCCTGGGTGGCAATGGTAATGGCTCAAATAGTTGGGTTCCTGCTACCTATGTGGGAGATCTGAATTGTGTTTCCAGCTCCCAGCTTTGGTCCTGGTTCAAACCCTGCCGTAGTGGGCATTTGAGGACTACACCAGCCGATGGCATGTTTCTCTGTATATATCTGTCTGTCTCTCTGTGTGTCTCTGTCTGAGTCTCTCTTTCTCTGCCTCTCATGTAGTTCAATTTTTAAAAACTAAGTGGTGTGATAATTCAGGCTAACAATGGCCAGTAACCAGATAATAACCTGAGGGATTGCAAACAAATAGTTTTGCAAAATGTGATCAAGATTTAATTGCCAATCTGTGGCAGAATCTATGGAAACAAATTTCTCTTTTGCTTCTACTGCTGCTGTTATTGTTATGGTTTTTGCTTAATTTCAGATACACTGTTCTCATAATTTTACTACCGAATAGTTGAGGGAAAGACTTTTCTTTTTCTACCTCACTACTTACAAAATATGTTAATATGCAAAAATAGAAATCAAAACCATCTCTTTCTTTTTTTATGTGAAATTACAGAGCACAAGCTTAAAAAAAAAACAAGTTTTCCTTTAACTCGAGAGGTAGACCTACATCTTGAGGGGTATAAAAAAATCTCACATGGGAAGCTGGATTTTTAGGCTAATGAATGCAACTCTATTTTTGATACTATGCTGTGTGTTTATATAAAATAGAGGAGTGTTTTAGGCCAATTAGTGGCTTGCAAACCCTATACTTTTTCCAGCAAGGGCTAAGCTTGACGAACTTGAGAAGTTAATACAGAAGAGCGTTGGCAATGGATTGTGCGGTTGGCTTGATTCATGGCAACAAAGCCTTAGCATAAATTAGTTTTTATTTGTTAAAAGAAAAACAAATTCTGTTTGTTTTTGTAATACAGTTTGTTGGTTCTTTTAATTTGGGGGAAAATTTGGGGAATTCCAGCTCTCAGAGAAGGGGGAAGCGGAGCCGAGGGTGAGCCAGGCCCCGGCTCCCAGGCCCTGTGTAAACACCCACACGCGTCTTCTTCAATACACCTCGGGCTGAGCAGCAGGGCGGGCCTGTTATGCCTGGACCTCAGCTGAACCGAGAGTGCCAGGCGGCCGACGACTGCTGTGTGATGCACAGTGGATCATTCAGACCACCAAACGGGAGCTGTGGCTCTTGCTCCGCCACCCGTTAGTCCTGACTTTTAAGTAGTAGCAGTGGAAAGCAAGACTTGTAGAGTGCAGCTGTTTCCATGCAACTGAGAGATCGTCTCGCCCTTTCCATCGGTATCGCGGATAAGAATGAACTTGGGACTGAGAATTCACATTAGGCTGTGCACACTCCCATGATTCCTGACGCTCTCAGGTCCCGTGCCAAAGCCCCCTTGTTAGGAGCTGGGCCTGGAGACTGGAATTAAATATAAACAACAGACGCTTGGTCTAAAAACTAAGATGCTTGCGTCCCTGGGTTCGACACCTGGCTTAGGCTCCCGACTCCAGCTTAGTGTTAGTGCAGACCCCGGGGGGCAGCAGTCATGGCATATGTGGTTCAGTCCCTGCCACCCACGTGAGGAACCTGGATTGAGCTCCTGGCTCCTGGCCTTGGCTCTGGCCCAATCCTAGCCCTGTGGGCATTTGGAGAACGAATCAATGGATGAGAGTGCTCTCTCTCTTCTCTCTCTCTCCCCTCTCTCTCTCTCTCTGCATCTCAAATAAAGGGAAATATACAATCGTTTTTTTAAAAAGGAAGTGGCACACTCTCCTCTCCTTTCCCCTTCCCACTGGCTGCAACAGTGCTGGGGTGAGAAACCGTGCTGTAAGTGATGTAGGTACTTCAATGAATTGTTAACAAATGTAAAGGATTATTATTATAAATGTAAATGTTTGTGGGATTTGGGGCACATTAGCCATGGTAAACGTATTTCCTCAATTGAAATTTGAGACAGCCATAGTTGCCACAACAGAGCTAATCAATATCAGAACGTATGTAAAGTACCAACCACAGGCGTGGGGTCTCTATTCACAGCAAGTGCAGCCTGGTTCGGTGCCCTGCAGAGTACAAAAGACCATGGGGGAAAACAGAGGGGGAGGGACCGAGGCCGTCCTGTCCTCCATGAGGCCACTGTGGGGGATTCCTTAGTGAACAAGACAGGATTCTGTGGTTAGTGCTGGAACTCTTTGTCCTGAGTTAACAGTAACAGGAAGCGTGACTCAATATCCTGCCTCAAAGGATGGAGAAGCTGAGTCTGGTTTGGGACTTCCTCTCTCAGGTCAGGATTGGTCTGGGAACTGGACAAACAGAACCGAGTGTTTGTGTGATGCGCAGAGACGCACGGGCCCAGCGACGGACGGGGAGAGAGGCAAAAAGGGGATGAGCGAGTTGGGACAACAGGCGTTTTTATTAACCTGGTGATCTGAGCTAAGCTTAAATAGCCAATGCACCTAATCTTGAATCTCAGACCCACTGCTTGCAACTGTCACTGGTACCAATTTCCACATCTTCAAAGTGGCGATAACAGCTACCTTTGGAGAATGTGGCTCATAGCTGTCATTGACTAAGTTCCTATGATGGGCCAATCATTTTGTAAACGTGTTTGTGCATTATCTCAGTTGATCTTCACAACGACCCTGGGAGGCAAGGACTCATGATTTCCGGGTTGCAGAAAGCAAAGGGGCCCAGAGAGTTCGGGAGATAGATCTGCAGTCAAACTCTGGCCTGCTCGCTTTTGCATTAAGGATTAAACGAGAAAATGTGAAGTGCTTAACACGGTGCTTGGCTCATTGCCTTGGATAGTAAATTTGATATTATCCCGAATTTAGAGATGGAGACTATGAAGCCAAGAACAGCTCAGTAACTTTCCCCGAATGGTGTGACTGTGTTCTAGACCTAGCTCAGGTTGTAACTCCGCACCATTCACCTGCAGTGTCCCTTCCTCCAATGGGGCACTTAGTTGGAAAGAACCCTCACCCAGGATGGAGCAGCCATGCCCCGCCAGCTCTCCAGGTCATGCCTGAACCTTCTCAGACAAGATCTCTTTGTTGGTTGATGCAAGTTAAATACAGCAGCCGCAGGCAGTCTCCAACCCTCCAGCCCTGCCCACCCCTCCTTCCACAGACCCAGGCCCCTGGAGTGAGAGTCCCATGATCAATCCCTCAGTTCTGTTTGTGAAGTTTCTCAGCCAAGAGTGAAACCATTAGGTGTCAAATTGCAAGGAGAAATCATCCAAGAAGCTGCCGAGTGAGCCCAGCACCACTTCCTGCCAAAGAACCTCAGATAAACTTGGGAGAGGGAGGTTGTCTGGGATGATTCTCCGTGCAGCATATGCAGTCTGTTTGTTTAATGTGTGGGACTTGATTTAATCTAATTAGTGATTTGGATTCGAAAAGCATACAAAGGCGAGATAAATTGGCTTATTTTCCTTTTCATTCCCTTTGTGGGTTTCTTTTGGCTAAAGAGCCTGTCAATATACCACTTAAAAAAGAAAAATCTACGTACAGAGGTAAGCACCTCCTTATGTATTTGTATTTGTAGCCAAAGGCGAGAGGGCAAGTGAGACAATCTTTCCAAGAATCCATGGCTACACACAACAGTCACGTGGTACACAAAGAAGACTTGAACATATAAGTAGAAAAGGCAGTAACCTTAAAAGCCAAAGTCAGACCCTCAGAATGTTCTGCCTGTGTTTGGGAAAACACCCAGCATCTGAATGTAATACCGGAAAACTGAACAGTCAGGATGCCTTTGAAAAACTCAGGTTAATGAGGTAAGATCTCCCTGTGTTTTCCAGGACTCAATGCATTGATATAAATGACCCTGGAGAAGCAAGGGAAGCTGGAGGAGAAGTGCCTCTCCCCTCTAGTGCCCCCCAATAGACAGAAGGGGTGAGTAGCAGTCGGGAGTGGAAGGCAGGAAGAGGTACAAAGACAGACATTTAAGTAGCAGGATCTCGGTTAGAGCCTGGGGTCGGGAGAACAGCACGAGGGAATCAGCTGAGCCTAAGTCGCAGAGGAGCAGACCCACAAATAGATCTCTAAAGCAAGGGCAGGGACGTTGCAAACACAAAAGCCCTGAAAACTCAAAACCCTAAGCTGTGGACCTGAGCAGGTGCCGGCCACAAATAGCGCATCAAGGAAACCTTCCAGGACTTACAATGGATGAAGAGAATCTTCCTCTCTCAGCACAGCAACCGCTTGAAAAAGAGAAAAAGCACTTCTATAAAAATCCAGGCCATTCTGCCTCTCGCCGTGAAGCCACGCTAGAAGAAGAGAAAAGGGTCTGCCTGTCAGGGCTCCTTCCTCCTGCTGATGGTCCACGGCCCCCCAGGACCCCAAGGCAGCCCTTCTTGGCCCCAGAGTCGAGGGACGGTGGGCTCTGGGACAGAATCTGCAGCGTTAGCCTCTGTAAATCAGCAGCCACCAATAGGCAACAGTGAGTGTGAAGTCAATGCAGGGGGTGAGGACAGACTGATGGACCCTGTGAAGTTGTTCTGCAGGCCACAAACACTTGACCAAAGTGACACCAGAGCACATGACCAAGGAGCCACATTTCACCATAAGGTGGTGCTGCCCAAAGTCAGTCACCTTCAGGAGCGCAGAGTGAATCAAGCGGCCAGGGCTGATGCTGTGGCGTAGCCGGTAAAGACTCCACCTGCAGGGCTGGCATCCCACATGGGTGCTGGTTCGAGACCCAGCTGCTGCACTTTCCATCCAGCTCTTTGCTATGGCCTGGGAAAGCAAAGGAAGATGGCCCAAGTGCTTGGGCCCCTGCACATGCGTGGGAGACCCAGAAGAAGCTCCTGGCTTCAGATCGGTGCAGCTCCAACCTTCACAGTCAGTCGGAGAGTGAACCAGTGGATGGAAGACCTGAAATTCGCCCTCTCCCTCTCCTTCTCTCTCTGTGTAACTATTTCAAATAAATAAATAAATATTTTAAAAAACAGGAAAAAGTAGAAAGTGGCCAAAAGGCCCCCCCAGTCGAGAGGAAGCTGGAGAAGATGCCGGTCTCGCGTGAGCCTTCTTCCCCTGCAGGTAGGTGACCAGCCCTGAGATGCCTGTGGCTTTGGAACCCTGCGATGATTCCGGGGATAGAAGTACGCAGACTCCAGCTCACCTGGTCGGGAATTTTGCCTTAAAGACAGTTGAGGTGTCCTAAGATGATCACCCTCAGAGGCAGGGAGTCACACCGTAAGAGCAGTGGACATAAGTAAAGGTCAAGGTCAAGTGGGAAGCACAGGAAACTGTGGTACAGAGGAACTGAGCCCAGCAAAGATGAAAGGGGCTTTTCAAGAGCAAATCCAGAGAAACAGGGGAAGTCATTGTTCCCCCAGTGGAAAAGGACATGGGCTCTCCCTCCCACAAACGCAAAGGCAGGGGCGCGCATGGAGAAGGGAAGCCCAGCAGGCCAACGGCAGCAGACTGGAGCAGTGAAGCAGGCCTGGTAAGTACAGCCCAGAGCTGGCCGGTGTTCAGGCCGCGGGTGTGTTTTGTCAGGCCAGATTCATGTTTTTAAAATAATTGAATTTGAGTGCTTTTCAATAGAGTATGCACTTTCCATGTTTTTGAAGCTGCCACTACTTAATATTTTATCAACCTTTTTCATTCATTTGTGTTGTTTTCCTAACCTCTGAAGATATTTGAGCTTGCAAACTCCAGCTCTTGATTGGTTCCGGGAAGACCGTGAAGCTAGCTTTTTCTGGAGGCATACCTCTACAGCCCATAAGTCCCGCAGAGATAGGCCTGGAGCCCAAGGACAAGAATGTAGAAAAACAAGACCACGACTGGCAGAAATGATTTTTAGTAAGCAAATACTGTTACTGAGAATTACCCTAACAGTTGCATTTTTTATAACTATAAACACAGATTTATGCACACATGGATTTCTAAAACCTACTTCTAAAATTTTTGTTAAGTCTGTATCTAGTATATCATTGCATTTTGCCATTTAAGTTCTCACCAATTAATTCTTTAGTTTTAAAAAATACACAAAAAATGTTGGGGAATCTAAACTTATATGAATAGGGACTCCATCTTGCTTCTGACAGAGAGCTAATTATTTTGGTACAGAAGGGTCTTTGAGTCTCCAAAGTAGTCAAACAAATGTTGCATAAATGGACTTCAACATACAGGTGTGTGTGTGTGTATACTAAGGTTTTTGTAATGTTGTTACAATTTGAAGCAAAGAAAAATGTAACCCAACCTGGAGATTGATCAATATACCTAACATCTATCTATCTATCTATCTATCTATCTATCTATCTATCTATCTATCAACTTACCTACCATCTATCCATCTTCTATCTGTCTATGTCTATCAATCTATCTATCTATCTCTCATCTATATCTGTATCATCTATCAGCCTGTTTTGCTTAGACAGGTGCTAGCATCGTAAGGCCTGGAGGAAGGAATGCGGCTGGAAAGAGCAGAGTTAAGAAGTCTGCGTGTTGCTTGCCTTCCTCTGAAGGGCAGCACTTTTCAGGGGTGTCCACTGACAGAGAAGCGCGAGAGGAGTGGCCGAGTGCTTCTCCAAGAAGCCATGGCGATGCTAGACGGGTCTGCTTGGTAAGGTGGTCTGGAATATGATCTAGAAACACAATTTGCACAGAAAGAATATAAGTAGTTGATCCGGAAACGTCATTCTTAAGCAAGTGTGAGCTCAGTGAGGTATCTGCAAGCACGGGAAACCTACCATGAAGGCAGGTCGGGCCAAGACACGCGCCCCACCCCATCGGAGCGAAGCCATTGCAGGGGTTTTAGCGCCACCTGGTGGACATTCTGCTTTCTACACTAAGATGATGAAATCCCTACACGTCTATGTAAAAATGTTTCTGTATAATAAACTCACACACCAAGAGAAAACACAAAGTGCCCCCGTGAAACTTGCTTCCTGTGCCACCTAGTCATAAAATATAAGCAAAGATCAGTAAAATAAAACCATCTTTTTCAAATTTGTTTTATTCAGTACTCATTGGGAAAGGAAACATATATTATGGGTGAAAAAATGTGCTGGATTGTTTCTGTAGAATTAGTTTTAAAAGCTGGTTTTAAACATTATTTAAGACATTCATAGTCTGGGCTTAGAGAAAGAAAATTTGAGGCTTAAAATGTAAACCATAATTTGCTTGTA
Organism: Oryctolagus cuniculus; assembly: GCF_964237555.1. NCBI lineage: Eukaryota > Metazoa > Chordata > Mammalia > Lagomorpha > Leporidae > Oryctolagus > Oryctolagus cuniculus. Next base: position 15,000,612 of record NC_091444.1, on the reverse strand, counting down.
TAAACAACAACTCTGAGACATCCAAATTTTAAAACTGAATAGTTGTAATATTTTGTTTCCCGGATAAACACTCTGATTAACGTGGTGCACAGGTGTCAAATAATACGTGTGCAATTGTCTCAGCCCTCACGCTAGCATACGAACACCACGGACTTCCTCTATATCCAGTATGACGTGTACACGCTTGTTAAAAAAGGTGTCCATTTCTCAAAAAGCAACTGTTGGAATAGCCAATTCGGTTGAGATAAGAACCAGGCTGCCAGTGCAGGGAAGATTTCGTATCCAGGGCACATTTTAGGGACTTAAATGTTCTGACATAAATAAACATGGGTTTGGGTTAAAGGAAATACATTATGGGTGGGGGTTAAAGATTTTTGGAAACTTCTGCCAATATTTTCTTTTTAGTCTGAAGAAAATGAGCAGGCAAATATATTAGGGCACTTCAAAGTTCTTGGAACAATGGAATTAAAAGATAAGTGTTTTTGATGCAAAACATTTTGCGATTCATGCATTTTTTATAAATATGCATTTTCCATGGACTGTTTGAAGATCCCCACCTCTAAACAAAGCCCAGAGTTTCCACCCTGCAATTAATAGGATACCCAGCAGCCATACTTCTTGGTCGTCTTCATGCTTTGCTTGAAGATGTTACCATTTTCAAGGATTAAATCCGAATTTTATTTCTAAATTAATGAATTACCCTTGCTCTTTGAGTCAGGAGAGATTCTCATCATGACATCAACAGGAGGTGATTGAAAATGAAGATCCTGAGAATAAATAACGAAGAATTCTTATAAATGAAATTAGATTTTAGAGAGAATAAAGCAATATAAGGTAAAAAAAAATAATGCTTAAGACTTCGAGAGGGGGGATATTAATGCAGTGAGTTTTAAAATAGTAAACTAAAGAAAAGAAAATTAAGGGCCGGCGCCGTGGCTCACTTGGCTAATCCTCCGCCTAAGGTGCCGGCATCCCATATGGGCATCGGGTTCTAGTCCCGGCTGCTCCTCTTCCAGTCCAGCTCTCTACTGGGGCCTGGGAGGGCAGTGGAAGATGGCCCAAGTGCTTGGGCCCTGCACCTGCGTGGGAGACTAGGAGGAAGCACCTTGCTCCTGACTTCGGATCGGCACAGCTCCAACTGTAGCGGCCATTTGTGGGGTGAACCAAGGGAAGGAAGACCTTTCTCTCTGTCCCTCTCTCTCACTGTCTAACTCTATCTGTCAAATAAAATTTTAAAAAAAGAAAATAAAATTAGAGAATTTGGAGATTTATTAAACAGAAAGGTGATCATACCTGCCCCTCTGTCCACAGACATAAGAAGGATGGAGTGAGGGCAGGGATGAGAGAGAATGGAAAGAAAGGAGCAAGAAGAAAAATTACCAAGGGAATAATTGAGGGAAAATTCTTCCAACTAACCAACAATAGCTTCCACATGAAATGGGCCAGCCAAGTGCTTAAATCAGAACATGTAAAAAGAAGAAAAGTTCATCCCGCGGTATCTTAAATATTCAGATATTGAGGACCCACCCAGAATAGACTCAACAAGATCCCATGAAGAAAAACAAAAAAGAGATCAGAAAGCAAGTATTAGGAGCTGAACAGTATCAGACTTCCCAAAGCTGAAAAGCTGGAGAGATGTCTGCAGAAATCTGAAGCGATGTCTGCCGAAATCCGAAGGAAACCTGGTGCATGGAGGGTCGGACAGGTGTCCCGCAAGGGCGCCATGCACGGCCAGGCGTCGTCTACACCACAGAACTCCCATCACCCGACAGTCATCCGCGGCCATCTCAGCTTGCACTCGGGTGTGTGCGCGATGATGGCCTTACCCAGCAGTGCACTTCTGAGAGCATGCCCCCGTCATTACGCATCATGTGACTAGATGAAGAAGAAATTCATAGACACAATGAACTTCAAAGCTTCATGTTAAAAACCAAAACCTAAGTTTAAAGCCTGGATGTGCATATTGTGTTCTGGGAAGAATTCAGGCAGAGAGATCCACACCAAGACTGAGCAGGAAGGAGTTGCAAAGATCAGACAAGAAGCACGAAGTAATCCAGGAAGAAAACACGATGGTTATAAGCGGAAAAATTTAGATTGGCTGCAGCATTCCACAGCAATAACCAATGGTAGAATTCAGAGAAACGAAATTTCTAAAATTCTCTGGGACCAAAACCGTGACTCCTAGATCTTAGCCTTCTTCATGCTGTCAGTGAACGGAAGCACAGTTGGAGACCCCTCCAGGTTCACCGGGTCGGGAGGAGCTGTCCTGGAGAGTGTCCTGGAAGGCCTCACTGACTTCCTCTGAAGTCAGGCGAGTTAGAAATGGATGCAGACAAGGCATTTGGGAGCGGCAAGCCCTGGAGAGGGCTCTGGTCTCTGGCTCGGTTTACATCTAGGCCTAATGTGCTATTAGTCAGCCCCAAATTGTGAAACGAGCAACAGGAATAAGAAAAACCTCAGTGAGGAGAGAGGAGGTTTCTATGACAATTCATTATCTTTCATGACAACGGAGTCAGAGTACTTGGCAGATGTTAGGATCTGTGGCATGAAGTAAGTCACTTAACATGTGGTGAGAAAGAAAAGTCGGCTGTCATTGAAAACATTTTTTCAACTCGTTACAAAAAAATCCCTTTTCTTCAGTGTTCTTATGTGTTAAATACAATATTTTTAAAAATTAAAGGAGGATCTATAGTATGGTCTTTGTTTTCAGATTTTTGATATTCTCAATTTTTCTACTTTTTTCAAATATATATTAAAAATTCTTATTTATTTTGGCCTTCTTCTTCCTGTTCTCCTTCCTCACTTCCACCATCCCGTCCTCCATGGTCCCTCCTTCCACTGTCCCTTCACTCTTCTATACGTACAGTCTATATGACTCGAATAATGCTCACCAGGACATAGAGATATTTACATGTTACCGTCGGTTTGATAATTCTTACATTTTTAACTGTCTTAAAAGTAGATAATATATTCACAGTTTAAGATTCAGGTCAATTTCCTAAGATAGACAAGTCCATCTCCCACCAGCCCCTCTAAGGAAGGACATAATATATTTCAAAGAAAGATTCAATAAGTAATCTGTACATGGGACATTTTGTCACTGTATAGATATTTCGGGAGGGTAACTCGCCAGACGTAGAATTCTACTTGAAAGAGGAAATGCATCTGTAGTATGACAGCCATTGCTCCTTGGTGATCTGTAGGATCAGGTATTTGTATGGGTGAAATTGCTGGAGTCTGTATTCCCCCCAGAACCCTGGCAACAGGATACAGATAAGCTTCTGTGTACTTCCATTGAGAATTGTCATCTCAGTGCAGTTTTAACTTGCATTTCTCTTCTCTGGAGTCAAGTTGAGCTTCGCTGCATGTATCCTGTGAGTCCTCAAGACTCCTTTGACCACTTCTCAATTGCTTTGGGATGGCTTTTGTACTTTTTTACAGCTGGCTCTCTGTGTTCCTTGCTTTCACGAGGGTACTTCTGAAAGTTAATGGAAAATGGAATTAAAATTTGAGTTTATTTGAGTGCAACCAAATTTGAACCCATGCTTTTCTGCATAACACATATTTCCATAAACTTTTGGAAGACTTCTCATATGTTCATGTAATAAGTACATCAGTTTTATAAACTGATATTTATTTTAAAATACACAAAGGCCACACACAGGAAATGTGGTCCAACAAAGGGTAGGGAAACTTCTAAGTTAGGACAGAAAAAATGAGGATGAAAAAATGAAAAATTAGGACAGAAAAAATGAGGATGAATAGATAGAACATATTTTATTTGTTTATTTTTTTGTAAAAGTCAATGGCAGCTGGTGGAAGTTGGAGCCATAGAAATGTTCTTGGAAACACGAAGAGGGAGGTAGAAGAGATCAATTTATGAAAAGAGAAAGCTCCATTCACCAGACAAGGTCCTCAGTCAAGTCTAGAAACATCTCTACCTAATGTGACCACAGTTAAGTTTAAAAAAAAAAAAAATTCCAAGCAGATCAGCAGTAGGAGCAGACACGCACGTGAGTGGGGAAAGCTGAAGGACACAAACTTGGAGGTCAGCAGGGAGGACAGTGCTGGGCAAGTGGGGAAGGGAACGGACGACCTTGGCAGAGTCCTTGAAGTGAGGGCGCAAGGAAGGGAAGAATGGGGATGGATCAGGCACCACGGATTTCCAGAGTGGGACTTCCAGACCGGACCCAGTTCTTTTTGTTCTTTTGTAAAATTCATATCAAAACATGCCTTACACTTAAAATGACTTTAGCTACAACATAAAATCACAAAATATAAATCTCCCAGAAAAATGTCTTCCATGTAAATCTGTAGAATTTTGTTAAATAACGAACAACCTGAAACATGTATCATCTTACAATGCTAAATAAAACTAATCTTTCCCTTTAATGCTCTCTACATCCAACATTGATTTTATTTCTGAATGCATATATCCACTGAATGACTACAAGGCATTGAATTAAAACACATTATACAAATCTATGGAGAGAAGTTTACTGGATTTATGTAATTTAACAAGTTGTCATTGAGTTGAGTGATTTTGACCTTTTTAAACTTCCTGCATTTAGACTGTGAACAAATATTTTGCTACCTCTTGAAAGAACAAATGAAGTCTATTTCCCATTGACTTTCATCAAAGAGAAATCTGACTTCCATGATTTAATGCTACTTTAAACAAAGAGAAAACTGCCAAGCATGTTCTGTTTATGAAAATAACTTGCTTCATTTAAGAAGTCATTTTATAAAACTGAAACTGACCATGAGCCCAGATGAGAAACATTAGACTGTCTTGGGGGAAACCCATGCACTTACACACACACTGAGAAATCCAAACTATGGTTCAATTGCTTTCAACTCACGCACAAGCATTTGCTCCCATGATTCACATGACTCTAGCAACAGAGCCAAAGTGGCTTCTCTATGCTGAAGTAAGGGTGCTGCTTGTGGTGTACTTGTGTCTCTTCAAGACAGTCGCAGAGTTATCGCTGATGGTCTTCAGATCCCCTAATAATATGAGGACCAATGCTGACATTCAGCATCTGAGACAATGATTTGGCAGGTCTTTGAAGTGTTGGTAACCCAATCAGAAAGCAAACAAGTGACAAGAGTGTAGGGTAAAAAAATATAATTCTTAAAAAAGCATCTTCTTAAAACATAGCGTCAAAATAATCAGTGCTAAAATGTTCCATACGGTGCGACCTTTGCAATGTAGATGCTCTTTGCTATTGTCTGCCCTTGTCTGTGTGGACCCCCTGTACCCTGTGAGTAATGCCAAGAGATTTACTTGCCAAACCAATAGACATATCTCAAAGCAGATACCAGATAACCCTTGAGAAGTTTTAGGGTTTTAGTTCTGATAATTATGACAAAGCACCTAAACTTTTAGCTTTAATTCTTTTGCATGCTTTTGTTTTCCAAGTGTTTCTAGGTTAATCAATCAAAGCATTGAGAACAAATAATTAAATATAAATGGAAGCTCCTTCCAAAAAATACATGCTACTTATCCTATAGTTCTCATAAAATATCATAATCCCTTCTTCCTCACTTTACAGTTTATAGCATATAACAGAAGCCCTGAAATGTCATTCATGAGGAATGGTATAGTCTGCACGAATGAAAAATATGACTTGATTACTCATAAGAATTCTTAGCAGTTACCTAAGTGCTCCATGAGGAAGCCCTCACAGAAGCCAGTGCTGAACAGCTGGGGACAGGCTCTGTGGGTAAGCAAATTCTACCCCAGCTTTCATCCAGGTGTCTACGGTGGACGGACGTTTGTTCCCTTCCTAGCGCCACAGCTACCCATTTCAGAGTGTGCAAGAAAAACCACTTAAGGTAATAGATTCCACAAAACTTCAAGACTATGTTTTCATTCTTGAACAGGACACCAGATTATTGGGATCTGATTTCCCACTTTTTACCAGAGATGTGATTGAATGCAACAAGTTCCCCTTTTCTGGAAAGTTAAATGTAGGTTTGCCAGGTGTCCTACTCTTACTGTGGTAAAAAGGAACACATGAGCAAGAAATAATGGTTTTTCTCGAGGGAGACGTGATATTTTTCACAGCAAGTCTGCATGCAGTTTCCCGGTGTTCCAAGTTTGTGGATGGCCAGCTGAGCTCCACTGGCCTCCCTGTGCCACTCCAGCTGGAGTGTGTTACACTCTCCTTGGCCACGGTTTGCATTTTGGTGCCCTGGTAACTTGTTTTAAATGCTGATTGATGTGTTCTCTGACAAACAAACCGACATGTGATCCAGGCAGTAAGGACTTGCCCTGATTACCAAATTGTGAGACAATGGAACAATGACATTTGTGGTTTATTGTAATGTTTTATTTCCTGGCACCCACTTTAGCGATGAGGTGATCTTTGTTTATACGCTTTGGAGAACAATCATTTCCCATAGATGGTGCTTATTCTTCATGTCATAAATTCCACCTTGTGAGTTCAGCAAGGCTAACCACGCCGAGTCATGTTGTTGACAACACACACCACACACAGTTTTTGTTTTCATCATGCAGCAATGACAGCACACAAAACACACTCATGTGGATCTCCTTTCACTAATTTTTCAAGGCGCATAAACCAAGTTGAAGAGGAGGCAGGTGTGAGCGTGAAACGTGGAGCCAGCAGGAGCTGGTTTGAATCCTGGCACTGTCACTGAACATCTGAGAGCCAGCAAGCTTCTAAACTTTTCTCATCCTCAGGCATCATCTATCAGATAGAGATAATGAGAACGTGGGGCACAGAGTTCAGAGAAACCCGGTGCTAGTATTGCGCCTCAAAAAATGTTACTTATGAATATTACCATTATGTTTTATTTATAAGTGATAATAGAGAATGTCACCCTTTGATCGAGTCAGTATTTTTAAAGTTCTGTTTGCTCACTAATCTAAATAGTTTCATTCATACATTTCATCCCAGGATCATACTTAGCGAGAAGAAATACATTTTCAGATGGTGTGTGAAAATAATGTTTTGACTAAGGTTAAACATAAAAGTGACTCACTCAGATATTTTTAGGTGAAATAGACCTGGTAGGTCCTTTTGGGTTACAGTTGCAAGATTGTAAAAAAAAATTAAAAATCATATATGTATATATATATATGTATCATATAAATTTCAGGTGGACAAAAAATATTTATTTAGTATATGTCCCAGATGTCGCATTAGACATACTTGTTCCTTGTTTATTTGAGATTCAAATTTAATTGAGTATCTTGTATTCTATTTGGCTACCGAATTCCAGGTCATCACAAAGAATAACAATGGGTGGGTTGAGTAGAGTGTATCTTTAGTGGAACTTAGTGAAAAAAGAACTAATTTGCTGAAAATGATTGAAAACTTTTAACTGTCCTAAAAATATTCATCAAAACCTGGGAATCACCTTTGATTCAGGGAAAGGATAAAATGCAGAAAGAAATGTAGAGAGGTCTATGACAGTCACAATACAAAAAAAGGACCCTTAGCGGAGTAAATCTCTCCACTAAAATAGGAAATGAAAGCCCCTCAGTTCTGAATGTGTCTCCTTGAAGAATCTCCAGATCATTTCAGTTGTAAAACTTGCAGAAGAAAAGGAAAAGCACACCTTTCCTGCTAGTTTAGTGGATATTCAGTCTTTGAAGTTGTGCAACGGAGCATCTCAATGTGAAGAACACATCGCATTTAGGTAAGGCCAACTTCTTTCTGTCTCTCTCTTTACTGCTATATATATATATAATAGTAATATATTATATATAATTATAATACAGATTATATGCAATATAATTATATATACCATATATAATTATATATTATATTATAATATACAATATATTAATATATAATATGATAGTATATTATATAATAATACATATTATATAATATATAATGTATATAATATCGTATTATATAATGTATAATATAATATGTATATATATATTGTGTGTGATACATATATACACATACATATATAACTAAAATGTTTTTCAACAAATCTCCAGTATAAATTAAAAATTTATGTCAGTTTTATTTGTGACAAATAATGAACTTTATAGTCGACATTTTAGTGAAGGGAAAAGCAAGCCCAGACAGGGAAATTCACTTGCAAAAGTATTAGAAATCTGAAGGACGCTTGTACTTTTAAGACTGTGGTTGTGAAGGCACTCCTCTGGTCAACTTCACACAGCTTTATTATGTGAGAAAATGTTAACATACTGTGCTCTTTTCTGTAATTATGTATTTGCCACTTACTTGCAAAATTATGGGTCTGAGAGCTGAATTTTAATTTTTTTCAATTTTTAAATTTTTTTTATTTAAGAGAACAAATTTGAAATATTTTATAGATGCAGTTCTAAGAAGATAACATACTTTTCCTCACTTCTTAACCTTCTTCAACACCCCCTCATTCCTTCCTTTTTTCCTTTAATTTTGCCAATAAGATAATTACCTGTATAATTACAGCCTTAATGCTGACTAATCATAATGCTCAAGCAAAAATAGAGAGACCACAGTTCCACAGAAATACAGACCAGATTGTCAAATACGTCTTTTAGTCTCAATAAATTCTAGTATTAGGAAGGAACAAAACTTCACAGAAACCTAGCATTCTTGTTCTGCCCAGTAAACATATGAAGAGGTTTTTAAAAGTTTGTGGAAATGCATAGTATGAAAAAAAACCATGTATGGATTTTTAAAAAAAATTGCACAGAAACAAATCTTTTAATTTCATTTTCTGCGAACTTTTTGAAATGGGATGCAGAACTTTATCCTCAATATGTGCCAGGATTTTTAAAGTTGGAATTTTTTGCTGAATTTTTCTGACTTGGTGTTGCAGTGCGTAAACTTAGCAAAGAAATCCTTTCTATCTTGGGACAGATTCCCTATGAATGCAACCCAATTCACATATTATTTAATTTTTTAATGATAAAAGTCATAGACATGTAATTCCACATTTCCATGCTCCCTTTTCCACAGCCTTCCATTTGCAGAAGAAAAATGAATGTTTTCTGCTTGCTCCCTAAAGGGATAGAAATTCTGGGGGCTCTATTGATCTTGCATCTGTAAAAGTGTGGTCTCAAATGGCTAATGCACATTTAAAACACACAACACCCACATTTAGAAACCTCTGAAAAAAAGTATAGATTATTTAAAATCTAGAAGTTTGTTATTTGTGTTTTGTAGCAATTCACAGATAAAATAGACACCCATCATATGTGTCTACTGAATATTGGAACTGCACATTATAGCGATGCCATCTATCCGTGACAGCAGATCAAGTTTCAATAGGAGAAAATGAGGCACAGAGGTTTGAGTGACTTTCAGAATTGAAAGCAAGGGGCCGGCTCTGTGGTGTCGCGGGTTAAGTCGCTGCCTGCAGTGCCGGCATCCCATTGGGCGCCGGTTCAAGTCCTGGCTGCTCCATTTCCCTTCTGGCTCTCTGCTAATGGCCAGGGAAAGGGGTGGAAGATGGCTCACGAGGAAGACCTGGCTGAGGCTCTGGGCTCCTGGCTCTGGCAGTTGTGGCCATCTGGGGAGTGAACCAGTGGATGGAAGACCTCTCTCTCTCTCGCTCTCTCACTCTCTCGCTCTCTTCCTCTGCCTCTCTGTAACTGCCTTTCAAATAAATAAATAAATCTAAAAAGAAATTTAAAACAAAAGGTAATCTTAAAAAAAAAAAGAACAGAAAGCAAGACGCATTTGAGTTCTGATGCCCATTTTTGGACAACTCTCATTCCCCCTTCTCATTAATAAGTACATAGTAAGTAACCTTAATATAAATAAGAAGGTGTTGCTTCACTGAAAATTCACTTCGTTTAATCTATTAAATAAAGGCAAGGAACCACAGACTATCCTAAGGATTAATTGCCAATTGTATTTTATAGTAATAAAAGCATTAGAAGCAGGAACACAAAATATGAGTCCTACATACAGCAATCGGTGCTGTATAGTGAAGACATTTAAAATCAGCAAGAACGCCGAAGAGATTAAAAAAAAAAAAAAAAAAGACCAACCTAGAGAATGTTAGGTCACCAACTTAATAAGCTGACACAGAATTCACCAAAAGGAGTCACTTTTATTACTTCTTGGAAATTATCACTGTTCTTTCTTGGGTGTCTCCCCCACCCCCCGCCAAGATCCTAAACAATGATTAGATTTTGGGTCTTTCAGAAAACTGGAGGGCCAGCATCGTGGCACAGAGGGTTAAGCACCGGTTTGAGTTCCAGCTGTTCCACTTCAGATCCAGCTCCCTGCTAGTGCACCCAGGAAAGCTGTGGAAGATGGTCCAAGTGCTGAGCACGTGGGAGACCCTGATGAAGCTCCTGGCTCCTGGCTTTGGCCTGGCCCAGCCCCAGTAGTGGCAACCAAATGATGAGTGAAACAGTAGATGGAAGATCTCTCATTTCTCTCTCCTGATCTCTGTAACTCTTTCTTTCAAATAAACAAATCTTTTAAAATAAAATTGGACCTGCAAAATTATTCTGCAAATATCATTAATTGCACTAAACTTATATTTTAACAGGAATACACTATTTCACATAATAACATGTAACATACCTTGTATACCATAAACAAGAAAAGATAATTGATTTTACTACGATAATTGATATTAATTCCTGGTAAAGTAGTCTAAGCATTTGAAAAATTTGAAGTAAATGCATTCTAACAAAGACAAGGACAACTTTAACATGAGAAATACACATATGCAATATTATATTTCTCACATCAATGTTGAATTCCATAAAAATACCTATATTAGGCTTAATATGCAAAATACTTGGCACAAATATGTTTTCATGCTTTTATTTTTATCCTATGAATTCCAGCATATAGTGCATGTATTTATTTTAAAGATATTTATTTAAGTTCAAACTTATGTATCAAATATAATTTTTCATCAAAAGAATCAAGCAATGAATTTCATATTTGTACAGAGAATAATCCTTGTGGAGGGTTGTAGACACCAGGAGATGATAGCAAGATAGGTCAATTGAGTTTTTAAATTAGATTAAATATACTTAAAAAGTTATTGAACTCAAAGCTAACATATGGAGCATAAGATTTCCAAATGTTACCTTACTTAATTTTTCATAGTAGCCATATTCACACATAGCACTTTAGTGCACTCTTTCTGGAAGTATGATGGTAAACATTACAGTATATATGAATTGAACAAGGAGGACATCTTGAGGTCATTCCAGAAATGTACATGTTGTTATTCTTACACTGAGTGCACTTGCAATTTCTGATTTTAAAAAATAAATCCTTCAAGCTAAGTTAACACTTTATATATGTGTTTTTTCTTCAAGAAAAAAGAAAGGCAAAGTTTCTCAAAAGCACTTGGATTCACTTGAAAGTTTCTCTCACTCTTTCTGCTTCTCTTTCTCTCTCTCTCTCTCTCTCTCTCTCTATCACACATACACACACACACACACATAGACTACATAGAAATGGTTTTGCTGAATGACAGATAAAATTTAAAAGTAAGCATAAAACTGTACAAAACATCTTAGCAAAAACTATCTTAAATATTTTTGAACGGTAGTAAAGCAAGCTTCCTGCACACATCAGTCCAATGTACTTCACTATTCCACTGTGTACCTATTTCCCTCTCCTACTTCTAGGAAAATAGAATCACATCTTATAGGAGGTTTTGAGTGGCTCCATCTATGTCTCTTCCTTATGCATTCTGAGTTAAGGCAGGGCTTGCAGGGCCATTGGCAGAATGTTCTGGTTCCTCAGGGCCACTCGTGGGCTCAGGACTTTCAGCCTCTTTGTTTCCTTCATGGGTCGTATCTGGGGCACCTCGTGAACTAACACAATTCACATCCTGCTTTGCCTGGTCCACCTCATTATCAAATTGGATTTTATCATCTTGATTGTTGCTTTTCTTTACTTGTCCATTCTGGGCAGGGTAGTTGCTGGCAATAATGTCATACAGGAATTGATATTGCTCCTAGTAAAGAAAGCAGCCAAAAATTACATGAAGAAAGTTGACTTGATTCTGTTGTGTCAGATAAAAATGAGCAAGAACAAATCATTTACTGTGGAAGCCCAGGGTGATGGAGAAGTACTGTGATACCTTCTCATAAGGAACATTCCAGATGGATTAATTTCCTTACCGTTCTAAAAGATCAACAGCAGGGGACCTTTCAAAATGTGCCTTACAGCAACACCAAACTGGTGTCACTCCCTCAGCACACAGAATGACATCTATCTCAGTCCCAGGTTTTTGCCCATGGTGCCATTTTTGTGCTCATCCTCTAGGTCAATGTCTACACATAATTTAAGAACCACCTGTTGCAAGAAGCCCATCCTGTTTCTCCCGGTTAAATAAAATGTCCTCATTCACCTTCTTAAAATTTCTCTGGCACTTTACTCATTACATTGTTTAACAAATATCTGGCTCTCCCCCGCACTAGTGAGTGCCCTCATGCCAAGAGCACATAGTAGACATTCAATGTATTTTAAAATCTGTCTACAGACACTCAATATCGTTCATGATTGAAATCTTCATAATTCCCAGATGATGGCTTAGAGTTGCCACCACCCAGAAAGGACGCAAAGATAGACTGATTCTACCAATGCATTATCCTCCCTGTGTCCATTTCTCTTTTCAGTGTGACCCCAGGCCCTGGAGACAGGAGGTGGAGTCTGTTTTCCCAGCCCTTGAATCTGAACTGGCCTTGCGATTTGCTGGGTTTAATAAAAGGTAGAAGAAGACACGCTGTCTCATCGCCAAGCCTGAGTCTCAAGAGACAAGGGCGGGTCCGAGCTCCTCCTTGGAACACTGTTACTTTTATGTGGGCTCATCTTCTGGATGAAGAGGGACACGTGGTCCACTCACCTTGTTACCGCATCCAACTGCCAGCCTGCGTGGCACTGGAGTCAGACCAGCAGACAACAGCGGTCCACTCCCTGGACGCAGCTGATTGAGACAGTCTGTCTTGATTGGCTAAGCCCAAGGAGTCAGGTCAGCAACCCAGCAGAACAACAAACTACTGACCCAGGAAGTAATGTCACTTGTTTAAGCCGCCACATTTTGGAGGTCATTTGTTAAGCAGTGACACAAATTTACACAGGATTAAACGTGGAGAAATTAAGGCAAATCCATCAGGATTTAAGGAAACATTCTTCATGAATTGTAACATCAAATTGCTGGCAAAATTCAAGTTGGTCCCTTATAGTGAAAATAATCCAATGTGAATTATTATGTAAAATAGAAGGGAGAAAAGAAGAACCAAAAAGAGAAGGAGAGGAGAGGGAGGGGTGGGGAAGGGGATGGAGAGGAGAAGACCCTCAAATTAAAGATACTACGCATGTTAAAAAGAAAAGGCAAGGTATACTCACATATGTGGAAACCATTCCTGACCTAGCCTTGCGCAGAGATTTCACTACTTGGAAAACATCTACTACCTCTTCTGTTTCTGCACTTTCCATGAGATTCAACAAAGCACAAAATATTCCTGTTTGTTGAGATCCATCTCTATAAGAAGGAAAAGCAAAAGAGAAAAAAAGCAATTCTACTTTTAATAGAGTAATATTAGAACAGCAAGTAAAAGACAGGGGATGAATGCATATTTATGTCAAGGTTATTCTAATTATTTTATTCCAGTCTCTGAGTTATAGCTGTTAAATGCTGTCTTGGGGCAACACCTTTTCAATCCAAGACTGTGACAATCCTGTAGCTTGGAAAATACTTTGCAACTCTTCTATTTAGTGCTTTATGGATTTTAGTGCACTCTTATTGACATCTGAAATAGTTAGGCTCAATATCGTACCGCCAATTTGATAGATTAGAGAACTAAGATTTAGCGAGGATAGAGGAATAGCTAGTTACTGATGGGACCAGAAGTATTAGACTTTATGTTTGTAAATTACTAGATGGCAGGCTTCTTCTAATTCATTTGTCTATGCCTCTTAACCACTTTTAAAAATGTTTCTCTTCCACATCAGGAGAAAAGTGATACCCAACAGATCTATTCATTAAAACAAGGACAAGCAATGACTTACTAAACTAAAGTGTAAAACACAATAAAGCTTTAATTTAAATAATATGTCATCTGCAGCATGCTTCATTGTGTATAAGCAGGGAACAGCCAGCAGGTATTCAACCATATCCTATGAAACATAAGATTGAGAGCCTAAATTCCATTATTCAGCTTTCTTTCCACATCAGTTTCACCTTTGGAAATCCAAACAAATGCAAGAAGTAATATGTCTAATGACTGAATTATAATATTTATATAATACAAACAATAACAGGACTTTTTCAAAAATTCTTCTAAAAACATTTCATCAGATTTATATTTTCATTTTACTTTACTATTATTTTTCATTTTCTTTAGTGTTCTTCTCCATGCAAACTTTTAATATCACCATCTTTCTTTCACTCTTCCTTAAGGTGGATATGTAGGCATCTATACCAGATGAGGTTTAAGGGATTCCATTACAAAAGCTATAAGTAACATATTTTTTTATGTTTTTACAATGTTTGCATTTTGGGTCAGTTTAGAAAATCAAATGATGGGCTTTAAATCCAATTTGTTAAGCATCGGTATTTTATTGAATATTTAACTTATTTTTATTGAAGGCAAAGCTTTCAGTCCTCTGGATTCTGTGAAACCTAATACAGTGGTTAAACACATATAAGCATATATTTAATGTAATATCCAACCACATGAGTGCTCACACATCCTTCCAACCGATAATTCATATAGCACAAGTGACATTCCAGGTTCATTGCTAGATATCGGGAGTCAAAGACAATATGGCACCAGCAAAAAATTCATGCACTCTCCTGTAGTCATTTCTATTGTATTTCATAATAGTTGTGCTATGGGAACTGAGACAATGACTGATTCCGTAAGATGATTCCCCTGTAATTATCTGCTTTATAGGCTGGGATAAGCAGAATCCAGGAGAAAATGTGGAGCAAGAAGTCAAGCCATTGTGATGATTTTTAGAACATATCTTTGCGAATCCCACCCACCTGCAGTGAATGAGGAGAGGCACATTCCTATGGTATTTGTTCCCTTCAGTGGAATTTTTCCTGGGAAGTTTTTGTTTGAGGCTCTGAATCATGGAGATGAACTCTTTGGGTTCTGCAGGAAGCTGTTCCGCACTCCAGTTAGTGTATTGGTACTGGTACAAGGTGCGAGGCTCTTTCCTCTAAAAGCAGAAGAGGGGACAGCGTTGAGTGAAGCTCAACCCATTTTGTAATTGCACAGGCACATTTGCTTCATGATGACTATTATTTTAAAAAACTTAAAAATTTATTCTGAAACTTCATAAAGATGGTGGCTCTGCTGGCAGAGGGTAGTTTATGTTAGTGTTTCTACCGGATCACTTACATCAAAGATATATGATTCTCAAATGGTTTACATACCTTGGAATGTCTCAGCTCAAATACACGGAGGGTGTAAGCTGAAGATTTGCTTGTGTCTTTCACGCTAACTTCTATATCTCCGTATGTTTGTTTCCCTTCACCCCAGTACTGAGCACAGATTTCCTGGATAACAAAGAAGGAGGTTCAACAACTTTTACACCCGTGTTCTGTCCATTTTTTAAAGTACTCAAAGAAGCAATCGTGTGTGTGTGTGTGTGTGTGTGTGAGAGAGAGAGAGAGAGAGTGCACCTTCCTCTCTTCTATTAAATGAAAATGATTGTGTCCTAAAATTGAAACCTGTCCATAAAAACCCCAAATCTGTTTTAAATATGTTGGAGGCTCATTTACCAAGTATCTGTGTTTCCTTCTGAAAGTAAAGGGAGCCTAGGAGAAGTCATGAGGCAGGACATAAAGAAACAGCCCTGCCTGCCTACATGCAGATCTTTCAAATTTGTTCCTCCCTCCCAAACCCAGGCCATCATGTCTTCACAGTCTACAGATTGTAGTGGAAGGAGTCTGTCCCCGATAGCGCCACAGTGACTCAGGTCCCACTGTCCCTCCATATCCCTGGGGAAGAAAGCTGCACCTACAGAAAGTCCTGTCTATATCTTGATGATCAGTGCCTGTGCAGCTCTGTGCAAATGGACTGAATATCTTAGCAAAGGGCAGGGGAATGGCAAACGTGTTCTGTGTCCTGCAAACTAGTCTCCATTGACTATAGCCCCACAATCATAACCATCCCTAAGCTATTTCCTGGCTTCCACAATTTTTCTTAAAGATTTATTTATTTATCTGAAAGAATGAGAGAGAGAGAGAGAGAGAGAGAGAGAGAGAGAGAAGAAGAAGAAGAAGAAGAAGAAGAAGGAGGAGGAGGAGGAGGAGGAGGAGGAGGAGGAAGAGGAGAAGGAGAAGGAGAATGAGAAGGAGAAGGAGAAGGAGAAGAAGAAGAAGAAGAAGAAGAGAGAGGAAGGAAGGAAGGAAGGAAGGAAGGAAGGAAGGAAGGAAGGAAGGAAGGAAGGAAGGAGTGCTGGCTTACTCCCTGAATGGCCACAATGGCTAGGGCTGGGCCAGTCTAAAGCAGGGCACAAGGAGCTTCATCCAGGACTCCCACTGTGTGGGAGCAGGGGCTCAAGGACTTAGGCCATCCTCCACTGCTTTCCCAGGCACATCAGCAGGGAGTTGGATTGGAAGAGGAGCCTATATGGGATGCCAGTGCTCTAGACAGTGGCTTAACCTGCTGTGCCACAGCCCCAAGCTTTCACAGTTTAAATGGAGGAAAAGCATGTTGGTACTCCATTCTGAAAATCTGAACATATATTCCTTTTTTAAGAAAAGAAAAAAAAAACATTAGTAAAACCAACTTTCTATGTACCAAGGCTGGGTGCCATGGAGAGAGAGAAAGAGAGAAAGGGAAAGGGAAAGGAGCAAAGCTAACCATAAATCTTACTGCACGCTTATGAGAGTATTCACTGAATAAGCTTTAAAACATGTCAGATAATGGGATCGATACTAAAACTAATAAGATCTACCACCAGGGATATTTTAATATTTTAATGATTTAATGTTAATATTTAATAACTCAAGGCATTGAGGAAAGGCTCTGGCACACGCACAGGCATTAAGTAAGAAATCAAATTATAGGTTAGTTTTGCCTCCAACTATAGAATTTTACAGCAAAAAGTCTTACATGGGAAAAAAGAAGGAAGGATATAGATATATTTTTCAGGACTTCCTTCTTCTTAGAAGAATAGCTTCCAAGTGTGGAGAAAAGGCACAGCTGGGTAAATGGGGCATCAACCAACTAAGCCCAGGGACGAGCATGCGGATGGTGGGAGATTCACTCAGGAGATCTCCTTGCCGAAGTGGAGCGTATTTTAGGGAAAGTGGAAAGGTATGTGAGGGCCTGGTGATGCAGGGTTCAAGAGGTCTCACAAGGTGTTTGGCTTTGATCTTGAAGAAGACACAGTGAACATGCAGGTGGTGGGTGTCTGTGGCTCTGGAATGGCTGTGAGCAGCACGCAAGTCCAAGAGGGCAAAACAGGAAGAGTCAGCGTTCAGGCCCAGACCCACCCTTCAGTGCAAGACAGGTGAACGCGCTCAAGTGCGCAGCGGAGGGGTCGAAAGGGTGTGGGTGCAGCAATCAAGACAGCAACCAAGAATGAAGAATGGGATTTCACAACAGAAAGATATTTTTTTATATATTCTGCAACAGGCAAACCTGGTCTCCATGCTTCAGCTCCGTCAGCATGACGATGACGCTGACTTTTCTCTGGAATATCATCTGCCAGAAGTCTCCCACAGTCTCCTTGAGTGGCCCCTGAGCAGCAATCATCACTTCCGGCTTCCAGTAACTCTTAACAATAAACACGGGTGGGGGTGGCAGGACTTTGTTATTAATGCTAACTGAGGAGAGGGCACTGGGGCTTTACAATCATCATCCGGAATCCAGTCAGTTTGATATCAACATTGTTACATAAAAATACTAAGATTTTAGGTCCAGGAAACAATTCGATATCTACGTCTAAAATGCATATTCAAGTAAGGATGATTCTAGTTAATAATATGAAATCAAGATGAAGACATAGTATCTTGCTAAATGAACAAGTTTCCTTGCCAAAAAGACAAGTTTTTCACCTCTATAAAGGTTAATGTGATGGTAAACTGTAATTACGTATGCATTTCAAATTATCTTCATCATGCCTTTACTTTAATTGGTATCTATCCATGTGTAGGACAGCTTGTAATTAAACTAGTATTCTATGAATGTGGGTTTTGGGAAAGTTTGAGAGCAAACAATCCAGTGCAGGATATATACAGTAAGTATTTACGAAATGACTTAAGTTTCCTTGTTTGAATTCTCAGTTTCTATAAAAACAATATGTAACACAGACATGTATAATCTAGGTAATAATAAAATTAACCTGAATGAAAAGTTTTTGACTATATAAATTTTAAAATTTGGATTTGTCTACAGTTTGTATAGTTAATTAAGTATAAACATTTTCAAATACTGACATCTGTTTAAATTTTTTAAATTAATTTAGTGACAGTCAATTTGTCATTTCATACAATCACCAAAAATTTTGATTTTGAATCAATTGTATAGGATTTTATACTTTAAATCTTTCTGTAAGTTAAAATACAATATTAAAAATGGAAACTTTTGTGTCAGGCAAAATGTACTCAGGATCAGGCTCATTTTTCTTATATAAATTCACTTAATGAATGGCCCTCATAACACAGATGTGATTGTAAAAGGGTTCGATGCAGGGCTTGGGAATTCGAGCACCTACCATTATGAACGAGGCATTGATGTATTTGCTAGTTTCCTCTGAGTCACTCTCCTCCTCGGATGATTCATCCGAATCGTGCTCACTCTCTTTGCTCATTTCCAGTTCATGTCTAAGTGCCACTCTGTTAAAGTCATCTACAGAAGATAGATTAGTAGTAAGTCTTCCTCTCAAAAACCTGAATTTCTGCTGGATTGTTAGGTGGAAACTAAAACGTAATTCAGAAGGGACAGACTGCATGAAGTGACTTTATTGATCTAAGTGGAATGTGGGCCTACCCCTCATTCAGTACTCACTGGGTCACAGATTATAAAAAGCAACTCTAGGAAAAGTAATGCCTCAAAATGGCCCAGGAAAAACATGAGACTTAGCTGTCCTTTAAAACAACAGACAGGTAGTAGAAGACTCCCCATCATTGTTTAATCCCAGATACACATATTTCAGTCTTCCACAGAATATCATCATTTTGCTTGGTAGAATTTTTAAAAGATATTTTAGATTTTTTTGCTTCTCAGTCATATCTATTGTTAATATTCTCAGTTAAGTGGGTATCTCAGATTAATCATTATTTAGTTCAGAAAGTTATTTAGTGCATAGTTTCTCACTTTCTTAGTTCCTTCATGGTTTCTCAATTTCTTTATAATAATGGTTCAAAGTATCTGATCAACTATATCACCATTAATTCCATATTATAAGGACTTCGGGAGAAAGTAACTAGGTCAACCACATCCTGATTTATTTGCTTGTCTAGTTTATTATTAGGGTTTATATTTTATCCATGCTAATCTTAGTGAATGCAACTGAATAAAATCACATGTGTACCAGATGGGATCCTATCAATATTCTTAAATAGTACAGTCCAAGTTTTGAAGACTCTACATATTTTGATTTGTTAAAGTTGATGATTGACAGTTTCCATGTATAGAGTACTTTATATTTACTTTCAGTCTCCCAGATAAAGAACGCAGAGAAAGCATAAAGAGGCAAGTGGATGTAGTGATTGTTATTTGGCAATCACCCTGAAGTAAATATCTGAACTGAACTAAAGATGAGAGAGAACTGGTAAACGGGGACTTGGTCTTTTTCCTCCCTCTTCAGAGGTTTCATCTTTTTTTTTTTTTTTTTTTTTTTTGACAGGCAGAGTGGATAGTGAGAGAGAGAGACAGAGAGAAAGGTCTTCCAATGGCCGCCGCAGCCGGCGCGCTGCGGCCCGCGCACCGCGCTGATCTGGAGCCAGGAGCCAGGTACTTATCCTGGTCTCCCATGGGGTGCAGGGCCCAAGCACCTGGGCCATCCTCCACTGTGCTCCCTGGCCACAGCAGAGAGCTGGACTGGAAGAGGAGCAACCGGGACAGAATCCGGCGCCCCAACCGGGACTAGAACCCAGTGTGCCAGCGCCGCAAGGCGGGAGGATTAGCCTAGTGAGCCGCGGTGCTGGCCATCTTTTTTTTTTTTTTTTTTTTAACCTAAAGACAGTATTAAGATTTGTAAATAAAAAACTGTTAATTGAACCATAGTTCTATCTTTGTATAACTTTTTAAAATTTTTTAACATTTATTTGTTGAATATAAATTTCCGAAGCACAACTTTTGGATTATAGTGGCTTTCCCCCCCCATAACCTCCCTCCTACCTGCAACCATCCCATCTCCCACTCCCTCTCCCATTCCATTCACATCAAGATTCATTTTCAATTATCTTTATATACAGAAGTTCAATTTAGTATATACTAAGTAAAGGTTTCAACAGTTTGCACTCACACAGAAACACAAAGTGTAAAGTACTGTTTGAGTACTAGTTATACTGTTAATTCACATAGTACAACACATTAAGGACATTAAGGACGGAGATCCTACATGGGGAGTAAGTGCACAGTGACTCCTGTCATTGATTTAACAATTGACACTCTTATTTATGACGTCAGTAATCACCCGAGGCTCTTGTCATGAGCTACCAAGGCTATGGAAGCCTTTTGAGTTTGCCATCTCTGATCTTATTTAGACAAGGTCATGGTCAAAGTGGAAGTTTTCTCCTCCCTTCAGAGAAAGGCACCTCCTTCTTTGATGGCCTGTTCTTTCTGCTGGGATCTCACTCACAGAGATCTTTCATTTAGGTCATAGTTTGTTTTTTTTTGTTGTTGTTGTTTGTTTGTTTTTTTTGCCAGAGTGTCTTGGCTTTCCATGCCTGAAATACTCTCATGGGCTTTTTAGCCAGATCCAAATGCCTTAAGGGCTGATTCTGAGGCCAGAGTGTTGTTTAGGACACCTGCTATTCTATGAGTCTGCTGTGTATCCCACTTCCCATGTTGGATTGTTCTCTCCTTTTTAATTCTATCAGTTAGTATTAGCAGACACTAGTCTTTATTTATTTATTTATTTTGACAGACAGAGTTAGACACACAGAGAGAGAGCGAGACAGAGAGAAATGTCTTCTTCCCTTGGTTCACCCCCCAAATGGCTGGTACAGCCGGTGCGCAGCACTGCGCCGATCTGAAGCCAGGAGCCAGGTGCTTTTCCCTGGTCTCCCATGCGGGTGCAGGGCCCAAGCACTTGGGTTGTCCTCCACTGCCTTCTCGGGCCACAGCAGAGAGCTGGACTGGAAGAGGAGCAACCAGGACAGAATCTGGTGCCCCAACCGGGACTAGAACCCGGGGTGCCAGGACCGCAGGCAGAGAATTAGCCAAGTGATGCATGGCGCCGGCCGACACTAGTCTTGTTTATGTGATCCCTTTGACTCTTAATCCTATCATTATGATCAATTATGAACTGAAATTGATCGCTTGGACTAGTGAGATGGCATTGGTACATGCCACCTTGATGGGACTGAATTGGAATCCCCTGGCATGTTTCTAACTCTACTGTTTGGGGCAAGGTCAATTGAGCATGTCCCAAACTGTACATCTCCTCCCTTTCTTATTCCCACTCTTATATCTTTGTGACAACGCATTTTTGAAACATTTGAAAGGAGGAAAACACTAAGTACAGGATGCTCCAAAGTCCATTGAAAGTGTTTGGAGTTCAAAGCACTTGCTATAACTAATTTTAATTAATTAATTAATGATGTATTTAAGAGGCCAGAGAGAGACAGCAGAGGTAGTTCTCATCTGCTGGCTCACTCACTAAATGCCCGCATTGGATAGATCAGGCCCCCAACATGGGTGGCAGGAACCCAACACTTCAGCCATCACCTCTTGCCTCCTGGGCAGGAAGCTGGAATCTGGAGCAGAGTATCTAGTATATAGCACATATAGGATGTGGCCATCTTAACTGCTAGGCCAAATACTCACCACCGTAACTGAAGTTCAAACAGCCTTTCAACTCCCCTGTTGTTAACCATAGGTTGTTTCAAGATCATCTCTGTGCATTCATGTCTCACAATAAACAAATCTAGAAAGAAACCTTGACTTTATCTAACAGAGAATGTCACAGGCTACATACATGGGATGACGCTTGAATTCCTGTTTTTATTTTTATTTTGTTCTTGATTTCCAATGCGCTGTGTCCTCCAGCTCCTATATGAAGGGAGTCTCTGAGATAAAGAAAAAAAAGGATGGAAAATTCCTTTAAAATCTAAACATTGACATATTACTGTGTGTTAAGATGATCCCTAAAGAAAAGCATTTCATCAATGTTTGCAAAAATTTCATACACTGCTGGCCGTATTCACCGTTTTTAAGTTTACCTCTGAATTTTCCCTTTTAAGTGCTCAGGAATTTAATAGTTTTGACACGGTGAGTTTCAAATAAAATCATACATTATATACAGAATATGTTTCCTCTGTAAGAGCTGTTTGACAGCAAAGCAGTATAGTTCCTGTACATGTTCAAAGTGCTGTACCAGTGTTTATTATTATCCATATTGCAAAAGTGAGAGTAAATTACTGTGTAAATTATGGCCAGAAATAACTGTGTAGACACTGCATTCACAGAGAGTTTGTGAATGCTTGGAGAGTTAATATGCCATATGTTTACACTCTCCAGATCGCGTGCTTCTCATTTCCAGTAGCTCATCAGCCAGCAAGATCAATCATTTCTATTGGTTATGCTCACAGCTTTCGACTTTACTCTGCCTATTTGGTCTGGTCCACCTTCACTTCTCACTTGAAAAACATCCACGTTTCTCAGCCGGCCTCTGTTCTCTATCACGCCTGATGCAGTCCTTCTAAAGCACAAGTAGGAGATGTTGTTCCTAGGCCCCTCTGCGGCTTCCCATCATTGTGAGCAAACAGCAAACCTCAGTACAGCATAAAAGTCCTTTGGGATCTGCCCCTGACTCTCTCCAGCCTTGTCCCCTTCAGTGAGGCCCCTCTAACCAGGACCCTCCCCGTGTCAGCCAAACCAACTTTTCCTAAATTCTTGGAAAGTCCAACCTGTCCTTTAACTCTTGGTAGCTGGACATGTGTTTCTTCTCCATGATCCATTTCTCCTGGAAGGCATCTATGTCTACAGGCCTCTCTTCCCAGTAGTTCTCAAAGAGGTATTCATCAAGTGCATAATACTTAATAGTTTATAATAATAATATTCATTATTATGAATAATCTAAAAGGAGAAAGCTTCTCATGGGCAATTCACACACACATACGCACATACATATAAATGTACATATGTGTGCATGTGTATGTGTTTAATATGGTGCCCTTTTTCTAACCAAATAGGGCACCCTGTTTCCAACCCCACGTAAGACTGCAATTCAATGAATGGATGAAAACAGCAGCACTGAGTCAATGCCAGGCCACTGCAACACCTCCACCAACTGCACGCAAGGCCAGATGCCATGAAACATCACACCTGAAACTCTCCCGAGAATGGCCACCAAGTCACTTCAGCCTCCTGCCAACCGCCAGGATTACAAGTGAAACTAACGGCCCTTCTTTCTCTAAGACAAAAAGAGTTTTTCCTCTTCACCCCTTGCTTATTTCAGTTGCCAGGCCAAGCCCCTCCGAGCATCCATGTCCCCAGATTCTCACTCCTATACAGTTATCTGCATCCTCAAGCACACCCGATCTCTAACACCCCATCAATCAATGCCATTGCTGGTGCCACGGCTCTGGCATTAGGAAATCCTAACCACCATCTCCCAGCACTCCCTTCCTTTTCTTTCTTTGCACTACATGAAACCTGGGTGTCGCCTGACGATACCACCAACACCGTAGCTCTTTTCAGAAAACCCTGATATCCTACTGCATGCTCCATTTACCCCAAAGCATGTAGGAAAAATATGTGTTCTTTTGCTTCTTGTTTCTACTTGCAGACCACGTCTGCTCATTTTTCCTTCAGAATCCCAACAACTCTGATTTCCCTCCTCTCGCACTGCTCCACTTTCTCTGCACAGCCCTTCACTTGAAGTGCCAGGTCCTGCTTGGCATCACTTCACCTCGTTTAGTGTAGACTTGGCAAGTTGTGTGTTCTTCCAATCATTCTCGGTTTCTTCGACAATGACCAACACGCCCTACCTCACACTCCAGTCGCTCTTACAGGCTTCACCTCCTATGAGCTCTCCTCCCCTCTGCAACCTTATACCTTCATCAATCTCTTTCTGTCAGTCTTACTCAAAACTGCATCAACCCTGAAGTCCTTATTCCAACCATTGCTGTCATTGAAAAGGCCTCAACTCACCCTTCTCCTTCATTCGAGTACTGTTAGCCTTGCAATCTGCAGTTCTGTCAAAGTCTGCAACACATCCATCATACCCTTCATGTGACCAACTCACTGTTCCTTATCCACTGCTATAATCATTGGTAAACACCTTCAACCCCATTGTATCTGACTTTCAGATAGTTCCCTTTCAAAATCCAGATGAGTTTAACCCCACTCCCTGGAGAAATACAGAAAGCACAATGTTACAGGAAAAGTAACACAAGGGCCTGAGCGACTATTCGTTGTATTCATGGCCATAAATTTCATGCGGTCAATAGTCATTCCTGACAACCTCACTACCTTTGCGTGGGAGACTGCTTTCCTACTTGAAGATAATCATTTCGCACCCTTTCCTTTCTTCAAGCACTAAACTTTTCTCTGCCCTACCACTGGTGTATCTGCAGCTCTGACCTGATGATCTTGCCTCGTGATATCTTGCAAAATGAGGGTTAGTCAGGCAAGAACTGCCTCAACTTCCCATCACCAAATCTATTAACTAACCTGCATCTCTACGCCCATCTGCCATCTCCCTGTTGCTTAGAACCATCTCACTGCTTCCATTAGGCAGGGTTCTAAGTACCTACACCCTGGATCACACCCCTCCAGGCCTTCTCCACATGTCCACTTACAAACAACTCACTCTTATGCCTACAAATGTACTTGGCACAAGGGAAAAACTCAGTCATATTCAGTGAAGACAGAAAACAATCTTTCTTTTAGTGACTATACTTAAGAAAGCTTAACTTAAAAACGAAAGCACCTCTGAACAGCATGTGTATATATGTGGTTTAGTGGGGCTAGTGCAATGACTATGATTAATTTATCAGCAATAAAATGCCCTCTGTTTGAGAGTGCCCATGCCTTTGTCAGTACAGGTCTTCTGGGGGGTGCAGTCTTTGGTGATTACTGCATGCTCCCCTCCACCCCCTACCTTAGTCCTACTTTGATCTGAACATTGAATCATTCTGTAGCTGATTAAAAGCACATTCCTGACCTTGTTGAAAACTCTCTGAATTGAGCAGTTCAGTGGTGTACAGAAAGACTCAATAAACTAGACATTATAGATGGAAGAGAAAATTTACAAAATGTTTTCTGACAGCTGAACCATTTGAGGATAACTATGCCAACCCTCTGAAAACAGGGAGCTACACCCTAGGTTAGCCAGCAGAATAAATGCCTGAGAAATAGGTTAGGACACACACACTTACCCTTGAATTTCAGTCTACCAGCTCCAGCCAGTTCAACTTCCTAAGCAATCATCAGCTCCTCTAATTATTTCCTTTACAAACCAAAACCAGGTGCACTTTTTAAAAGTGAGATGCAACTGGGTCTTTGGCAGACCAATTTTGAGGCTCTGTGCTATTATTTTGACACTTTATTTTATATCAGCTTAATGAGGAATGATTCAAAGTGTTAGTGGTAGAATGGTGAAAAGCGTTAGTGGTAGATTCAGACTTCTGGGTTGAACAAGTTTCCTACTTAATGCTTGTGAGAACTCATTTCTCTTAAATTCTCTGTGTTGGTTTCCTCATCTGCACTCAATTTCTTAGGGTGAGGACCAAATGCAAGAACTGCGTCGAGTGCATAGCAAGTACTGGAAGCAGACAGCGTGCCATACAAGTCCCTGTAATTTTCATTAGTGTTATTCCCACTCTTACCTGGAATTCAGCCTCCAGGGGAGAGGGCTCACTGGGCGGATCTCTTTTCTTCATGTTCTGTAGATATGAGTGTAATTCAGACAAGCTCACTTCTGTTTCTCCAAACTGATTGTATTCCACTAAAGCCTGGTGGATCAGGATATACTGTGCCTACAATTTCAAAGAAAACATGCAGAGAATTCACTGGTAACTTTACTGTATGTTAGCATAATTTTGCTCATGCTCCTACTAGGACAATATATGGCAAAGGAAAATTGAAATCTATTGCATTTAAATATT
Organism: Oryctolagus cuniculus; assembly: GCF_964237555.1. Taxonomy (NCBI): domain Eukaryota; kingdom Metazoa; phylum Chordata; class Mammalia; order Lagomorpha; family Leporidae; genus Oryctolagus; species Oryctolagus cuniculus. The sequence continues at coordinate 14,974,383 of NC_091444.1, read as the reverse complement.
CTGGAAGTTGGCCCTCGTATTTCCCTGAAATATGAGGAAATTCCATTTCAAACTATTTTACCAGGAAAAAATAGCTTGCCAAATACATAACTATGTACTATGTACGGCTTAGTTTTTAATGACATCCCTAAAAGTTATTTTACATATTTGTTTATTTTATCTGAGAAAAAGAGACAAAAAATTTTAAAAAATACATTACATGCTACTTCTTTCAGTGAATATTATTGAATTAGTAATTCAAATTATTAATATATAAAATTAAAATAAATTTTATAGTATATCAAGTCAAATGTATTCCATTTTTTTTAGCATTTTTAAATGGATAAAATTATTTTGTAATAAAATCTAATACACCAAATCCAAATTTAGCAATTTCTAACTTTCATCAGACTTGAGCACAGCATTTTTGAGGAAATGACATATTTCTGATAAGCACCTCAGTTCCTGCAGTTCCCTGAGTTTAATTCTATGTGTTTACTCATTTTCCTACAAAAAAAAAAGGTTTCTTCTTTTGTGGTTAACAACTGACTTTTTCTACTTCTACACTCATATCAATGTAGCCATAAACACTATATGTATCTGTGTGTTTTCTTGAAAAATACATTTACTGTGCCCTGTATTTATTTTCATGGCTTTCTTCACTCATCGTTTCCACATAAATTCTTCCTTTTCACTGCAGCTGTGTAGCAGAGTCTACATGTGTGCACTCTGTCTGCCCATTCCTCTACTGATATCTCTCTTGAATGTTTTCCATTTTTTTTGCTATTCTAAGAATGCTGAATGCAGCACACATTTTTGTTCATGTTTCTGACTGTGCATGTTTTCAAATGTTTCCACTGAGTATATCCATGTGATATTACTGTATTAAGTATAGGTATTTTCAATAATAATAATCTCTTATAGCCCTTGAAGACCTGACACATGCTAAGGACTTACATGTTCTACTTTTATTGTCTTTCTTCAAGTCTCTGAAGTAAGTACTGTTATTATTTCTATTTTATGGATAACTTAATTGAGGCACAGAAGGACTAAAAGCTTGACCCAAGGTGCATTATAAGAAGAATCCGGGGGCCTGTGTTGTGGTATAGTGGGTGAAGCCACTGCTTGCGAGGCCAGCATCCCATATGGGAGCCAGTTCTAGTCCTGGTTGCTTCAAATCCAAGACAGCTCCCTGCTAATAGCCTGGAGAAAGCAGCAACAGATGGCCCAAGTGTTTGAGCCCCTGCAACCTATATGGGAGACCTAGAAGAAGCTCTTGTCTCCTGGCTTTGACCTTGTCCAGGCCTGGCCATTGTGGCCATATGGGGAGTGAACTAACAGATGGAAGATTCTTTCTCTAGTCCAAAAGTAGGCCCCTCCTCCTTCCCTCCCTCCCTCCCCCTCTCTCTCTCTCTTTCTGTAACCTCTGTAACTCTTTCAAGTATATAAATAAACCTTTTTTAAAAAATGTGGAAAATGAAAATAAAACTTGTTTATTATTAAAAAGAAGAAGAAGAATCAGAGACAAAATTTGAGCCATGGAAGTCTAGTTCCAAAAGCCAGGCTTGTCAACACGATATTATTTGGTCTCCTCAGCTTTAATACTCCGAGTTGCTACCAAATCTATTTTCAGTGTTTTTATTTTTTTTCAATCTTATTTATGTAGGTTATATTTTATTATATTTTTTAAAATGTATTTATGATCTTCCTTTCTTCCACAGTGTTTTAGGCAATAATGCAAAATGTGTCTATCACTGGTGATTACCACATGCTTTGATTTTCAAGAAATTAAAAGAAGGCGACTTTCACCCACTGTTTGAAGATGTGGAGAACTTGAATTTCTTTTCTGATAACTACTACTACTCTGGAAAACTGAATTCCAAAAACAAGAGGGAAAATCTTCCCTAAAGGCTAGAGCATACCTCCACTTGGACCATCAGACATCTCTGCCGCCGCAGCTTGACCACATAACCATAAACATCCACTTTGTTCTCTGCTTCCAGGCCCTCCAGCATGGCGTCAATCCCAATATAGGTGCCAGTGCGCCCCACACCAGCACTGATGGAACAAGCGAAAGAAGCAGAGGCATGATGAGTGGAGGCAGGGAAATGAATGGGAACATAGAGACAAGAAAATGAGTTTCTCCTTGTAGATTGTCTTCCAAAATAGCAATAGCCATGGGGCCGGTGCTGTGGCATGGCAGGTTAAAGCCCTGGCCTGCAGTGCCGGCATCCTATATGGGCACCGATTCTAGTCCCAGCTGCTCCTCTTCCAAACCAGCTCTCTGCTATGGCCTGGGTAAGCAGTGGAGGATGGCCCACGTCCTTGGGCCCCTGCACCCGCATGAGAGACCCAGAAGATCCTGGCTCCTGGCTTCAGATGGGCGCAGCTCCAGGCATTGCAGCCATCTGGGGAGTGAACCAGTGGATGGAAGACCTCTCTCTGTCTCTACCTACAGAGTGTATCTCTGTCTTTAAAACAAACAAAAATAAAATCTAAAGAGGATGTCTCTCAGTGCCGCAGGCTTACGGAGTTGGGATTTGGGATCTGTGTGGGCCGGGCGCATGTGTAGCTCTGTCTTTACCTGCAGTGCACTACAATGGGGCCGCTGAAGAAGTTGCTGAAGGCGTTCACTCTCCTTCTCAGTTTGAGGAGCAGGTGGGGGTCGTCAGGCACCCCGTGGTCGGGCCAGCTGGTGAACTGGATGTGAGTCACCACCCTCCCAGTTGCTTTCTCTTTTTTCTAGTCAAGAAACAAAATGTTCTTTGAGGTTACTAATTCTTTTTTGAAAGCAAATCACATAACACTAATAAGTGGTCGAAAGGACTGGTATAAAAAACTCATGCAAAACTAGACTGCTCCAGAGTCCATCATCCCTCGGGCTTCCTGTGCTTGTTTCAGCTTGAACTGCATTTCTTTTCCAATTAACAGCCAGCGGTTGAAACATCACGCAGGATCTGCATGCACTACTCTGTAAGCAGTAGCTGACCAGTAATGTAAGTAAGGCAAGTGTAGCCACAGCTTACAGAAACTTCCATGCTGCCATGCCAAGAAAATAACAATAAGCACACACCAAAAGGAATGGGCTACTCGTGGTGAGCAGGGAGTCTGTGAATGAGAATAAAGGTCGTCCTCACAGCTGTTTAAACTATTTCTGCTTGGAGGCCAGCATGCAGGACTTTGTCACGGGCAGAAGTCTGATTAATTACTCAGTTAGCACTGATTAATTACTCAGTTAGTACTGTAGTCCTTAGTCCCGCACACAGCAGAACCATCAACTCAGAGTGTAGAGAGAAAACTGAGGAAAGTCAGCCCCAGATTACAGCTCATTTTTTGTCCCAATTTCAAGGTAACCACCAGAAGATGCATAAATCGAAATTCGGTGACGAGGTATGAAGAACCACCTACGTTTAGATAACAGAGGAAACACAAAAATTTTCAAAAATATCAATAAGTAAGAAATAGGAAAAATGCTGATTACAATTTTCTGAAAGGAACAAATGGTATCGACCTGTACGTATTCACCCCGATCTACTGATTGGTATTTCACCATGAACCATTGGTAGGACTGCTTCACAGATCTCTGTGGGCATAGCAGTTAATAATATCATGAAAGCCTAAGAACGCCCTAGGGGAAATACTCAGGAAGTCTGCTTTTCCTACAGAAAATGTATTTGAACAGTAGAGGAATGTAACTTAGATCCCTGAGAGCTCTTCAACAAATCAAAGAAAATGTTCAGCACTCATAAAAACCCGCATGTTTTACACAGTGATTTTAAGATATATTTCACATACCGAAATGTTCAGTCATTGAACCTGTTCTTATTACATTCACACAGTGATCCAACCACTGCCACTACTTATGGAAGATTTTCGTCACCACAAAATGAAATCCTGACCCCATTGGCTGCCACTCCACATTCCTGACAGACAGATCTCCTCAGCCCCAGGCAACCACTAGTCTACTTTCCATATTGTGGAATTTTCACAGAAATGGAATCAAATAACAAGCATGATGACCTCCATGTTTGACCATTGCCTAAGGCCACGTGGACCTCTTTACTTTCTGACCCACACAGTGTCTCTCCACTGTACAGTCAGAACCTTTGATTTCCTGAAGTGCTCTCCATTGTGCCCTTGTACAAACACTCTTTCCTTAATGGCAAGAACTCACCGACAATAAGGACAATTTGTTGATTCATTGACCCCATCAACCTTTCTTTCAACCCATTTAACCTACTCCTCTTCTTTAAGAATACTTCCAGGGTCACAACAATAAATACTTTTGACTTGGAGCAAATTGATCCTCTCAACTTGTGTTACTGTTCTAGGCCACTTCTTCAACCTAAAGGCCTAAATAAGTTTTCTGAGAAAGATGTGGATCTCGCACATAGAATATTCCATCATTGCATGATCATAAAAACAGTCTCAAAATGGATGCTGTCTATTAAAACACACTCACATTTGTGATGCTGAGTTTCTGGATGATGTAATCTGGACATCTTTTGTGCTCATTGATCTTCACAATAACATCTCCAAAAGCCCGGGTGCCCTCTTCCATCGATGGCCAATATTCTGCACACTTGTTCTGCATTTTAAAACATCATTAGTGATCCCAGTTTTTCACGTATACAAAATTTTCTTGAAAAATGTCTGAAAGCAAAAACTCCAAAGAGTATTCATCTGAAATTCTCCAAACATGTGTATGTTCTTCTCCAAGTACACATACTCCTTAACTTGTGATATTGAAATGCATTGTTTCCCATCAACATCTGTGGGAATGTTATCATTTGAATATGATGTACCAATGACTCATTCAGATGTTTAATCACCATAGTCATGAAAGTTCATGGAACTAAGAGGGCAGAACTAAAGCCCAGGTCTGGTGCTAGGAGGTAGACCCTGTGGAAGGCCCTCAGGTTCTGGGGGCTTGCTCTGGAAAGCCAGTTCTCAGGAGAGGCTTCATTAGGAAGCCCTGAGTTGGACCCAGCTGTGTTCTCTACTTCCTGGCTCGCCCTGTGACACTTCCCCCGCACATGCTCCACCATTGCTTTCTAGCACCCTCATCAGAGGACGTGCCAATGGGGCCATGCAGTCTTGAGCGTGAACCTCTAAAACTGGGAGCCAAATACATCTTTTCCTTCACAAAGTTCTGCCGCCTTGGGTATTTCATTCTAGTGATGAAAGCCGACTAGTCCAGGAGGGCTTTCCTTCAAACCACGTATCAGCTGGGTGACCTTCCGTGGCTAAGGCGCATATTAAAGAGGACAGGCTCAGGGGTCAGGAGAATGGGAAGGTTTTCTAGTGGTTACTTTCAGGCAGAAAGGTTGTCACGCCGCCTAATGTCTTACCACTACGTGAGTTAACACCCATCTGGCCAAGGTCAGTTTTGTTTGAACTTCTTGCAAGTTCTTATGGAGCTAGCACATCAAAATGTACAGAACTTGCAAGTGCAACAAAACTGCAAAAAAGCCAGGAATTTCAAATGAAAAGCAAGAAATTAAGCAGAAGCATTTAAATTTTATGCATATAGACAAACATTTACATATGTACAATTTTTATGGCTTTTAAAAATGCAGTTGAACATTTCCTCTTCCTAATCGCAGACTCTGCCTTAATCTTCTGGGCTCTTACCCTGTTTCCTTCTTCACATCGAGTAACCATGACAATAACTGTGGCCTTCTGTTCCCAGATCATCCTCCAGAAGTCATCCACAGTTTCATCCCTGGGGCCTGGGGGCAGGTAAACAAGGACAGGCCACTAAGAAGGAGCTCCTTGCAACTGTGATAACGTGGTTTTTCCAAAAGAATATCAGACTATGAAATTACCTTGTGCAGCAATATATTTCCTGGGTTCCTTGAAACCCTGTTCAAAACACACAAAGATAGGTCATGGACAGATCATTCAATTATTTGCCAATATGCAAAATGGTATTAGAAGAATTGCTTTAGACCCACTGCTTCTTGGTTCTGAATTTATCTGTGCATTTTCAGATTATTTGCGGATTTGATTAATTCATGACCAGGCATTTAATTGTGGCAAACCTGCTAGTTAGTGTTTTACAAACAATATCCATGACTATCATGTATGCCAAATAGTTTTCAACGCTAGACTTCATCCTTACCTGAGAAGGGCAGCAACTCCCAAGACTCATCCGGGCACTCCTATAGTTAACATCCTGCCAACCTTACAGCACCTTCTCCCAGTAACTGAGCTTCCTCACCAGCTATGTAGCTACATTTCGGATTTTTTTACTCAGTTTCTTTTACTAAATCCATCAGGGATCACACCCACACTTCCACATCTTAATGACTGTTGTAATACATTGCTGATTTCCTAGACGTCTTTTGTGCCATTTCAGATAAGAGATACAATAGCTTACATTTCATTATCTATAATGTCTGCATTCTCTGCTCCTGTTACCAAGACAGAGAAGGAGTATGTGGACAGAAAAGATATTACGCTAATTATTTTCAAAATTATCTCAGAATCGTAACATGAGAGAAGCTCCACAGATAGAAGTAAGCTTTGCCACTGATGGAAATTTTGCCTGTGAGCTACAAGATATGGTTAATTTGAGAACCTTTCATGATATAGTATTATTCACTCATACCTTATTTATTCAATGATTCTTTACTGAATGGCTACAAATGGCCACAAATACTTGCTTTCAGGAGCTCCTGGAAATATATATGATAATGTCATATATATCCCATATTTATATTTTAGGTGAAAAATATATGATGGAGAACAGACTGAACAATATGTAAAAGTTTTCTATAAAGGAAGAAATACAAATGTTGGTGCCTTCTTGTTTACATTTAAAGAAGTCCTGACTATATAAATAAGAAAGCAACATAGAGATTAGCTCTGATGGTGGGTGAGGACACTGGGCACAGGGCAGGTTGGGTGAGAAGATATTTTTCAGTCTTTATTTTTGTACTATTTTAAATTATTTGAATTAAATATGAATTAAATAATTTAATTCATACCCTGCATAATAAAATAGGTTACATTTATAAGTATGCTGAATGATTTTACCAGGTAGAGATATTTACATTTTTGGGTCAATACAAGAGATGGATAATCTGTGTCAATGAGGTTGATTATTGCTGAATTGCAGGACTATGTCACTGAAGCAGAATAGAATGAAGTGGGACATACTTGAGTTGAATCTTGCCTTAAATCTTTAATAATTGTGTGGAAAAGGACAAGGACAAGGTAACTGCTCAGCCTGAGCCTCCCAGTCTCCCCTGTACCATGAGTACAGTGTGCACACCCAGGACCAATGTGGGGCTCTCACAAGACATATGTGCACTGGTCATTTAATCTGATATCCAGCCCACAATAGGAACTAGATGGATTAGTTCTTAGTAATGGTTTGTTTTTAAAAGAAAATCGTATGTTACAACTAATACCAATAGGCATATGATAAATAACAATTCTTGTAAATATTACTGATTTGGTTGTTTAGATCAATGAGATTATGGGCTTAATTCAAAATCTTGCTAATAAAATTTTTAAGCTTTGCCAAGACAGAGAAGGAATGTAATGGAATACATAGACACATGAAAAATGTAAATTTACCAATGACAAAATGACGAGGATATAAAGAAACTGGTCAGTTGTACATTTTTACTCACGTCAATGTAGCTGGCATTGATATAGCTTGACCCTGCATCTCCATTTATCTCAGAGAGTTCCACCCGGTTATAGTCATCTGTTTAAAGAAAATAAAAATGAGCAAGCAAATAATAAATAATCAAACAGCACAGATATGAGGAAATTCAGTTCCCAGCGGGTACTCACAAGGAAGTATGTCAACATAACGGTTTTTGTTCTGGTTTAAGGGCTTCCGAGCATCCTTGATAGAGAACTTGCTGAACACTCTTGGAATGCTCTGAAAGACATGGAGTTTCCTTGAATCCTAGCACATTTAGGACAATTAGCTTCCCCCTTTCCTGATATCAATTTAAGCAAATGAGATATCTAGAATATCTCCTTGATACTAATAAACAAGCTACATATAACGTTTGAAATTAGCATTATTAGAAGTCATACAAAATGACTTTTTCTTTAAAAACTACTGATGGACTATTTTCAGAAAAAATAAAATGAGTAAATTTAGGATGAATTTATGTAAACCTTAAAATTTATTTAAAAACAGATACTTGTATCATTATCTAGAGTAGAAGCGCAAAATCAGCCAATATGTTTTGTGACACAACTGCATAATTGATAACCATGCAATAAAGCTTGATATTAATATTTACTTTCTAAATACTATGATCTTGTCAACCTCTTAGGATACTCCCTTCAGGTCTTTGAATGTCTGCGAATCATATCTGCTTCGATTATGTTGCAATACTATGTGGAATAAATTTAAAGGCCAATGGTTATACAAATACACTTAAATTGAAATTATCTTGATTGAGTAAAGTTTCTTATTATATACCAAGTGTTATATATACCTGAAATTCAGCCAGAAAAAGTCTTCCTTCATCAGCAATCTTTCTCTTATAAGTTTCCAACAAAATATCTGCATGGATTGGTTCCACATTCATCAACTGTTTTTCATCATCTGTAAGCACATCAAAAATTCAGGCCTAGTGTTACGTCTGTCATTCAAACACACATGCAGATTTCATTGAATTTATATCACAGATTCAATCATTAGCTCATTTTATTCTCATACACTTTATGCCTGAGAAGCCTCACTCAAACATGAACATTCTCCTATAAGCAAATGACTCATAGATCATGTACTCAGGTCATTTCTCTGCTAGAATGTTCTTCCACATTTCTATGCCTAAAGAAAAGATTCCAGAGCAAGTAGTCCTAGAGTAAGAACATCCACATTCTCTCTGATTACATTCGTTTATACAGGAATTACCATTCTCATTTATCCTTATTACAGTAATAATTATTATTCTCTTATTTTCCATTTTGACTTGTGAGAAGTATGGATGAAATCAACAGAATTAGGATTAACGTGTTTATACAAGGGACTCAGCTTAATTTGAGCATCAGTTTCTACTAAACCATGAAGCAAGTTGGATTCATTTGTTCTGCCTCCTGGATATGAAGCCCACTATTTACTATGTTTGTGAAATAACTCAGTAAAGATTAAAAACACACATTAACCATCAAAAGCTATGGCTGTAGATGGAACTCAAAAAATAGCAATTTTAGAAGGGTAGAGAATTTATGTTGTCACTTATATAAAGAGGATGTTTTTCCTACTTTTGGGGTAATGTTGGTGATACTTCTTCAGCATTCGTGTCAACTGTTCTCATTTGCCTTTGGGCATCTTGCTGTCCATGGAAACTTTCTATCCAACCACCAGGATCAAAGTGGCCATGCACAGTTACTTCTTTGGGTTGTTGGGACCCCTGATATTCACTCATTCTGAACCAAAGCCACTTCCAGGCTGCTATGGGTTTTGGGTGAGGAAGTTTGAATGCTTTCCAAGGGGCAGTCAGCATCAATGCTGAGACAAGCTGTTTCTCTGACACTCTGCAGTCTGCCTCCATTCCTGGAAATGATTCCTCTCCTTCCTCCTATGCCCTGCATCCTAACTTCAGCAGATCAAAACTAATCCTCCTCGGGACACTCGATTGCCTGAATTGCTTTGTTCATCAAATCCCATACACTGGCTAGGGACTGAGTTAAAGCCACAAATGAGTAAGAGAAACTTCCCGGCCTTCATAAAGCTTGTATCCTAGCTAGTGGGGGATAGTAAATATGTAATGTGATACCTTCTGCAAAGGAAAGGCAAGTCTATTAAGATGCTCCCAAGAATTAGCCCTGGTGCTCTGGCCTACAGACTTGCCACCTACTACTGCCTGAGGGAAATCTGCAAACATAAGTTAACACAAGACCTAAGAGTTTTAAAATTCTTCCCAGACTTACTTGTCTTTTTTTTTTAAACATAATTTCAGTGTCTGTAACTCCATCTGTTCTTATTGGATCATGGTAGTTTTGGTTTATTTTTTTAATGAAAAGATATCATGTAAAAGGTGAAACAAAATCAGAAGAAAGGTATTTTCCTCTCCAAAGTCAAATTGCTGTTCTTTGTCCTGTCTGTAAATCTGCCTTCAGTGGGAGTGGCCACCATGGCACCAGGGCAGGACCTTGGTTCGCTTTCCACTTTCTCATCTCTGTGGGTTTGCATACTTTTCCCTCCATCACTCCCACATGCATGGGTCTTGTGATCCCCTTACATTCTCAGCAGACCATGCCTCTGCCTCCCCACACACATTGTGGGGAAGATAGACACACATGTCTTCTATCTTGTTACAGGACCACACACATTCAACCACCAGGGCATTTGCCAAACAACTATCCTGTTTGTCAATACTTAGCTGTGTTCCTCTATTAATTTAAAAAGAATGAATACAAATGCAAGGAGGGAATATTCATCAGCAAAATATGCACACTCACCCCTTTCAACAAGTTCTTGTTGTTCATCTAAGTTGCTGTGAAAATAAGAAACATAAGATTCCATTTTCTTAAAAACATAGAAGTCAGGTGACATTCAATTGTAATTAATTGATTTTATTTAATGAATGAATGTGTTGGAGGGAGGAGGGAATGGAGGCAGGAAAGAAAAAAAGAGAGAAAAGCAGAGGAGAGAGGACAGAGGAAACAGGGGAGAGAGAGGGGAGGGAAGAATGAAGGAGGAAGGGAAAGAACACCCAAGAAGCATCTACTAAATTCAGAGAACAGGCAAAAAATGATTATATTTGGCAGCTCATGTGTTTCACAAAATGTGGTTGTTCCTGGCTAAGAAATACATAACCCTCCCCAGCTACTGCCCTCCTGTCTTTTGCTCTTGTCATTCATAGATTCCTCTGATCCACTTATATGTACTAAAACAGCAGGCACACATTCTTCTCACTGGTTATTGTTAAATCTACAAGGTCATTAGCAAATGTAGGAAATATTAATATTTACCATACATCCATAAAATCATACAAAAAATCTTTGATCAAAAGTTCAGTCACTGGGGTGGGCATTTGGCCTTGTGATTAGGACACTGATTGGAACATTCATCTCTCAAGTAAGAGTGCCTGGGTTCAATTCCCAGTACCGGCTCCCAACTCCAGCTTCCTGCCATTGCAGACCCTGGGGGGGCATCGGTTGATGGCTTAAGCAGTTGGGTGTCTGCCCTCCACGTGGGAGACCTGGACTGAGTCCGTGGCTCCTGGCTTCCATGTGACCCAGCCCTAGACTTTGCGACCATTTGTGGACCAGTGGATCTGCTCTGTCTTTGTTTGCCTCTGTCTCTCTGCCTCTTGAATAAAAAGAAAGAATTCAGTCACCAACTGGGCATCATACTGCCCTCCCCAGTTCCTGTATTTCGTATTTCTGCAGATGCCTGAGAAATATGAAAATAATATGCTTGCATCATTATTCACCACCGTTGTCATTTTAAAATTCATAAGTCAATTCTTACCTGGATCTTTTCTTATGCAAATCATAGATTTTGTAGAGCACAACAAGCAGGGCTATTGATGTCACAATAATCAGAAACGCCAGGAATGCAATCAGTGCTTTAGAATTATCTAGAAATGAAAAATAGTACATGAAGAGAGCCTATGAGGTCAAATATTTGCCAGATTCTTTGAACAATCACTTTAAAAGAACTTAATATTTTTCATTTATTGTGAGATGTTTAGAAATTTTAGAAAAAGATCAGATGTGATAAATTCCTGTTTGTGTGATTTCACTGTGTCAGTCAGAACATTTTATACTTGAGGAGGGGAATTAGGGTGCAGGCCAGCACTTTTGGTTCCTTGCATTCAATAATGTCCTTTTATAAAGTGCTATTGTGCAGGTTTGGTTCTCTTTCAGTTACTATATTTTGAAGGGATCAAGGAGATAACATATTATAATATTCAGAGAGAAACTTATTCAGTTTCAACTTTATGTGCAGCCTCCTGAGGAGATCAGAAAGGCCCCAGCCTCACAGAGATAAATGCTCTTAGATGCTCATTGAGGTGTGAAACCAATTAACCCAGAGACAAAAATGGATTAATTCTACAGTTAGGAAAATACCTTGACTTAAATTTCTATTGAGGTTAATGTGAATCTCACCCTTCCTGAGGTCAAACAACAGGGTGTGTTGTAATTCTGCCTTCCCTTGTAATAGTGCACCCTACATTCCACACATACGGGGAATACGGGATCAAACAGTACAGAAACTTAAGGACCCCAGTCCAGGACCCAGACAGCGCTGGTTGTAAACTTGGCTTCATCGTTCTGGTTGGGAATTTGGCTAGAATCTTCATCTTCATACCTCTGTTTCTAATTTCTAAAATGAGGTTAAATGAGTTGGTTCACAGTGAGCAACTGGCACAGCAGCTGGAACACGGTGTCTACTAATTTCTCACCATTTACAAAAAGTATTTTCTGTCAAATATGGCTCTAGATACTTAGGATATTTCAAACAAAGACCCTGTGCCCATGAAACTCACATTCTAGGGAGGAAAGAGAGATGACGAACACTGCATAATAAGCGAATGGTGAATGGAGTAGAAGATGATCGGGGCTGTAGAAATAAACAGGAAAGCAGTCCCAGGATACACAACAGAAAGTAAGCAAAGTACCAGTTCCAAGAAGACTGGTGCTCTCTTTGGGAGAAGCAGAGAGTAGAGAGAGAAGCCAACATGTGAAATAATTTCACATGTATTCCAGAAAATACGTGGCAAGGATGTAAGGGGTAGCTATTTTCTTTATGGTCAGGGGATGGCACGAAACCATTCTTCTACAACCTGAAAGTTGGCCCAGCTCAGCGAATATCTGCCAAATAGTTGGTCTCATGCTCAAAATTTCTATAGATAGAGACATAAAAATAGGAATTTAGGAAATCAATTTTAGGTGGGAATTCTCGGACCCAAGTTTAAATGCTGAGCGTATCACCTCTCTCACACACCAGTGGGCACATTGATGAAATTATCTAAGCTTAGGTTTCCTAGTCTATGAAATAGGAATGACGCCACCTTCTTCAAAGAGCCATTTCCACAAACTCTGCACTTCTGAATGCATGCAGAAATCAATGGAAAGTATGGACTGTAGTGAATGCTTTCAAGGCAAAGTTCTTACTGGAATAGGCTTCTAAAATGACCTGACGTATTCATTGTCCTATCTCTATCTCAAATTCATTTCACTAAAACTGTCAAACTATATGAGCGGTGGTGGCATATTTATGTATCTATATATCTATGTCTGTCTGTCTGTCTATTTAGGCATGATTGTTTCCAAATTGTATGGATAAAACTATCAGAAAGGTGATCATCCAATCTTTTCTTTATACGACTATAGTTTTAATGAGTTTGTGACTATTTTAGAATTTACTTCATATGAGTGAACTTGAACTTCTTTTCATTAGATTATTGTTTACAGTACTTGCCTATTTTCCTGCATGTCTATAGTTCTTTTTGCTTTTTTTTTTTGTTGTTGTTGTTGTTGAACTCTTAATTTAGTGGAGTTGACAGGCATTTGATTGTAATATAAACTAAAAAATGTCATCTCAGAAAAAAAACACTAAGTGAAAAAATAAAGGAGAGTCACAATCATGAAAAAAGGTTATTACTGACAAAATACAGTGCCCTGAGGTGCTATTTCTGAAAGAAATTGCACCAAATGACTATGACTTAGCATTCTCACCCGTTAGCTGGGGTTGGCTCTACTAAAGTACTCAGTAGCGTCAAACTCGCTTCAACACTCATATTAAGAACACAAATGCACAAATATTCAGGTAAACTCTGTGACTTATTGCTTTCCCTCTTCTCTCCAGGAACTCTGCTGGTATCAAAGAACTAAAACGGCATGAATCTGTACCGCCAGAGAGAACGACATAAGGTAAGTTAGAGGAACAAGTCCAGCAAGTTTTGGAGGGTGGAAAATACAGAGGAAAAGCTATGCCCTAAACAGCAGCTTGAGCGGACAGACCCCAGTTCTTCAGAATGCTAGGGTCTCCAGCTAGGAGGTAACACAGGCAGAGCAAGTGAATTACAGGTCAGAAAATGGAATGTCCACATTAGCAAACCAAGAAAGCAGTTTGTGTATCTATGGAGAAAATCCCAAGGAGAACTGATCACAGAAACAGCTAACAGAGGTTACTCTCGCAAGCAAAATAATGAGCGAGGAAAGTGACATATAGAGATTGTCATTGTTATAACAAAATTGAACGTAAGGGATTTTTTTCCCCATGCTTATCTTACCTTCAGTAAAGTAAATCAGGAAAGACTCCAATCTGAGGCTAGTTATGCCAAGCGTAACAGAACAGAAGATAAAATAGGTGACAGGGGCTGGCGTGGCACAGCAGGTTAAGCTGCTCCTTCATACATTTTTATTAATGCCCCCCCATTTTTAATTCATAGGGCTTCCCATTCTTTTTTTATGATCATTGTTATTGAAAGGCAGAATTAAGGAGACAGAGAGAGAGAGAGAGAGATCTTCCATCCCCTGGTTCACTCCCTAAATGGTCGCAACGGCTAGAGCTGGGCTGATCCAAAGCCAGGAGCCAGGAGTCTCATCTGGGTCTCCCATGTGGGTGCAGGGGCCCAAGGACTTGGGCCATCGTCTGCTGCCTTCCCAGGCACGTTAGCAGAGAGCTGGATCAGCTGTGGCGCAGCCGGGACTTGAACTAGCGTACATAAGGAATGCCTGTGCTGCAGGCTGCAGTTTTTTCAGCTGCACCATAACACCAGCCCCTAAGCTGCTCCTTCAGATGCCGGCATCCCATAGCTGAGTACCAGTTTGAGTCGCAGCTGCTTCACTTCCCGTGCAGCTTCCTGCTAGTGTGCCTGGGAAAGCAGCAGGTGGGCCAAGTGTTTGGGCCCCCTGCCACCCAGGAGGGAGACCCGGATGGAGTTCCAGGCTCCTGGTTTTGGCTGGCCTCTCCCTGTCTATTGTGGCCAATTGGGGAATGATCCAGCAGATGGAAGATCTCTCTCTTCCTCCCTTTTGGTCGCTCTACCTTTCAAATAAATAAAATAAACAAATCTTTTAAAATAATGTAAAAAGATAAAATAGGTAACAATCTCTAATACAGTACACAAAAGTACTTGTATGAAGAAATGTCATGAGCATAATCACAATTCAGTAATTATAAATCCTCTTATATATTATTTAATAAAATCAACAATCCTTTAGTAATTGTACCTCACAATTTGAATTTAAGATATTATATTTTAATATGATGCTCATGTATTCATAAATTTATCCAGAAAATGTAAAATATATTTCTAGAAAACCCATCATTTAAACATTTAACAATCAAGTATAAGAAGGAATGTATAACAATGTGGCTTTCTAGGCACTCATGTATATTTCACAGAGATGTAACAAATAACCCAGGAATGACTTACAGGATGTTGATTGATGCTTAACAACTGGTTTACTAGAAAAATTCCCATTGTGACAAAAGACCTGTATGTCAGCAATAAAAAGAAAATTTAGTTCCCCAGTGTAAATGTGTCCATTATAATGTAAAACAAATGCTATTTCTCACCAGAGGCCATTGTTTTCATTAAAATATGCTGAATAGATCTAGTTTATGGGTGAAACTTCAAGGCTATGTTATTTTTGTTTTCAAATGTTTTGAAAAGACAGTCCAAAAAGATGAAGAAATATCAGACCATTTAGCAGCAACAGTAATAAGCAGCAAGAGTAAATGAAACTAGATGAAGAAACAAAATCCAGTGCATCAACATATTATAATTTAAAGTTAAAGTTTGCTAATAAACAGGCTATATTTTCACATTTTATTTTAAAAGGAAATTCCATCATATGCTGTTTACAAAAATAATACGTAAAATTCATGTAAGAATAACAATTTAAACAATAATTAAAATTTACCTAAAAATATATCTGACTAACATCATTGAAAATACTAATGGTAAATATGAGAAATTTGACACACATACATCTAAACATTTATTCTATAGAGAATATATGATTTCCTTAGTATTCATAAAATATTCATTTATCAAACCTTGATCTGTAAAAAATATTCTGCAAATTCCAAAATACAAAATTTGTAAAAGTCTTTTGTAAATTAATAATTAGTAGCAATAAAAAATTCAAGCCCCTGAAGTGTAGAAACATTCTTAACATCCAACAAATGAATTCAAAACTTTGCCAATAGGAACCATAGACAAATTAGAAATTATCAAAAATGAGAACATTGTACTTTATGGAGCCATTCATTAAATTTTATATGAAGGCATTCAGAAATTAGTGATAAAAAAGATAAACATAGGATACAGCCAAAATTCTACCAAAGGACAATTCATAGTCTTAATTTTTTTAGTTAATAAAAAAAAATGGGGGGAAAACACATTTATTCCATAGCTGTCAGCAGAAAATATCAAAATAAATCTTTGAAACAGAAAAGTAAGAAATTAATAATAACAGAAATAACTATTAATATATCATCTGGGAATTTCAATGGTGGATAAAGTTATAAGTATCATATTAAACAATTAACTATGGAAATGTCCATTAAACAATCATAAAAAATGATAGATTTATATGTATAAAAATTTAAAGATTGTATATGACTGTAAATGCTATGAAGAAAATTAAGATAGACTATAACTGAAAACAAAATTCACAACACAGATGACATAGAGTTTAGTGTAATTAATATGCAAAGAGGTTCCCAAAAGAAATCTGGAAGAAAGATAACAAAACTACATTTACCTTCAACAAAAGCTTAAGAAATATCATTAAACAACTAAAGATAGCAATACCATAATTCACCTACTAAACAGCAAAGAAAAAAAGACATGTCTAGTGTTGTTGACATTTACAAGAAACATTCATTTCAAACACTGTTAAGGAAGGTAATTTGGTAACTTTTATCAAAAAATGGTGATATATCTCTAAAATATCTTAAAATATGTATAAATTCCTTTGATCCTACAAATCCATTTCTAAGACCTTCTCAAATAGAAATGATAAATGGCAGAGTTAGAAACATGCCAGGGGATTCCAATTCAACCCCATCAAGGTGGCATGTACCAATGCCTTCTCACTAGTCAAAGTGATCAATTTCAGTTCACAATTGATCATAATGAAAGGACTAAGAGTCAAAGGGATCACATAAACAAGACTAGTGTTTGCAAATACTAACTGATAGAATAAAAAAGGAGAGAACGATCCAACATGAGAAGCGGGATACACAGCAGACTCATAGAATGGCAGATGTCCCAAACAGCACTCTGGCCTCAGAATCAGCCCTTAAGGCATTTGGATCTGGCTGAAGAGCCCATCTTAGTATGTTAGGCATGGAAAGCCAAGACACTCTGGCAAAAAAATAAAAAAATAAAAAATAAAAAACAAAAAACAAAAAACAAAAAACCTAAATGAAAGATCTCTGTGAGTGAGATCCCAGCAGAAAGAACAGGCCATCAAAGAAGGAGGTACCTTTCTCTGAAGGGAGGAGAGAACTTCCACTTTGATGATGACCTTGTCTAAATAAGATCAGAGTTGGCAAACTCAAAAGGCTTCCATAGCCTTGGCAACTCATGACAAGAACCTAGGGTGATTACTGATGCCATAAACAAGAGTGTCAATTTGTTAAGTCAACAACAGGAGTCACTGTGCACTTACTCCTCATGTAGGATCTCTGTCCTTAATGTGTTGTACAATGTGAATTAATGCCATAACTAATACTCAAACAGTTCTCTACACTTTGTGTTTCTGTGTGGGTGCAAACTGTTGAAATTTTTACTTAATATATACTAAATTGAACTTCTGTATATAAAGATAATTGAAAATGAATCTTGATGTGAATGGGATGGGAGAGGGAGCGGGAGATGGAGGGTTGCAGGTGGGAGGGAAGTTATTGGGGGGAAAAATCCACTATAATCTAAAAGCTGTACTTTGGAAATTTATATTTATTAAATAAAAGTTAAAATTTAAAAAAGGACATATTTTTAAATGTTGCCATTATAGGTGTGTTTATTGAATATTATTTATTTTAGACATAGGCTATAATTAATAGAAACCATGTTGAAACCATGTCATAGACCTCAATGTAACCATTGACAAGTCCATCACAGCAAAATATTTAACAAGGAGAAGATATGCATACTATAGTGATTTTGAAAAATAGGGCTTTCCAAACTGTATGTTTATAGTTTTGATAATCTATTCACTAGATATATAGATATGTCTTCATATATCATAAAAGTACAAGTATATACATAAAATATGATCAGTAGATAGTGAGATTTTGTATAATTTTAATTCTCTCCGTCACTGGTATGTCATAATATTTGTTTCTAGCATTTTTTATCCTCAAAGTATGTGTGCAGTTTTTGCTATTGAAAAATTCACATAGAGAAAATAATAAACTGTTATAAAGTTTTGCTTCTTGACACAAGAGCAAAAATTTAGGCAAAATTAAATTATCCTGCAGTTCCAGATATTCTTGCAAAACATTTACCTTCAATTAATGTTTTTAATTCTAGGGAGAAAGAGATTGGAGCCAGTTTTGAAACTTTCAAATTGTGATTCCATTATCACTTCTTTTTTATAATATAAACAAAAAGATTATTAAACATGAGAAGGTTCATGTTCAAGATTGAGTGGTCTCTATTGGGTCCTTGGTGATGGTATTTTTCCTCGCTGAGCCTTGGAGAAGTATGGAGCCTACATGGAGAGAGGGAGCATGTCTGTCTACACCTGTGTGTCTCTTAAGAAGCCAGCAGGATTCAATCATAGGGGTGCCATTCTAACGACCCAAATCGATCTAATCACTTCCAAAGGATGCATTCTCAAACACCATAATCGAATTAAATTTCCATCCCTTTACTACCATTAACTTATTTTTTTGGACTTTTTCCTACCAAGATACCTTTTGTTTAAGGCATACAAACTCCATGCATTTCATAAACACAAAATTAAGACCACAGGAATTCACCTCTTAGGTTCATAATGCTTTTGATCACGCTGAACTTCCTGAGCACTGACCTTAATGTTTTTTCAAGCACAAAATGCTAATCATTATGATATGCGAGAATTGCAGCATTATAGACAGCATGATCTTACCTGAATCTCATAGTCGGTTGAGTATTCAAGATTGTCTAAAAGGAATTTGCAGTTGTTTTTATTCTCCTTTCTAAATTCACTCCTTCCAGTTTTGACTATCAAATAGTACTGTAGAGTGGGCCCATTGATCTTTTCAGGCTTATCACATTTGACAGATATGCTGTTATCTGACTTCTGGGAGATGATCACATGCTGGACCATGCTTGGAGCTGTCAACATGAAGAAAGATGTCTTTTTTTTTTCTTTTTTTTTAAAAAAAGATTTATTTCATTTATTTGAAAGAGTTACAGAGAGAGGTAGAGACAGAAAGAGAAACGTCTTCCATCTGCTGGTTCACTCCCTAGATGGCCGCAATGGCCGGAGCTGCGCCGATCCAAAGCCAGGAGCAAGGAGCTTCTTCTGGGTCTCCCATATGGGTGCAGGGGCCCAAGGACTTGGGCCATCTTCCACTGCTTTCCCAGGACATAGTAGAGAGCTGGATTAGAAGAGGAGCATCCGGGACTAGAACCAGTGCCCATAAGGGATGCAGGCACTGCAGGCCAGGGCTTTAACCCACTACGCCACAGAGCCGGCCCCAAAAGATGTATTTTAATAGTTCCATAAATACATATTTAAATTCTTGGCAGTATGAGCACTGCATGAAGTATTTTAAGTGTTCATTTGGGGGTTATGGATGACCTAAGTTATGGATGGAAGTCATGATGGCACATACATTAAGATGTTCTCACAGAACATCTAAGCATAAACCACCTATTCATTCATTTGGTATCAACATAGATTATGCTGGGGGTAGAGTATGCAGAATGAGAGAGCAGAGAAATGTCCAAGAGTGGAGCTGGGAAGTCATATAATCCACACTGACCTCTCTGGAAGTGCTTACATTGCTAAACACCCAGCTGGATTCTTGAAGAGTAGCCACCAATTGTGTTTGTTATCTGTAATATCACAAAAACTCAGGAAAGCAACAAGGGCATGGAGCTCCAGGACCTGGCCTTTTTAAACCAGAGTCTACATGATGTGAATTGTATTTTACATTTAGTAATGAATGGGACAACTTTTCTTCATAAGCCCATTGCCTGCAGGGTTTCTGGAGTTACCGATGCCCTGATTTTTCACAGGGGTGTTTCTTCGTCCCTGTCCCGGATGGGGCTTAACAGCTCCCTGACTGCAGATTTAGCTGTGGGCTTGTTAACTATCTAGACACCATAGAGTGGCAAGAGCCAAATGCTATCAAAAAGAAACCTTGAATAGAAAAGTGACATAAAATAGTAGGAGATCAGTGTCACAAACAGAAGAAAATACTAACAAAATATTTTAGAAAGTGTTTATCAAGTGAAGATGTGATGTATAATTATGTGGATTGCAATCTGCATAACATGATTCCTGAGCATAAATTATTGAGAGGAAATTGCTTAGAGTCCAAATGAACTTAATTATTATCTTGCAACGACATAGGAAATACTTAGATGCTACACTGTCATTGGCTCTATGTCAGTGAAAGAAATTATGAATGACTAATTGACTAAAAAACTGCATATGGGTGAAATAGTCATTTTTCCATCAACTATTCTTTATAGTCATTGTGTACATTCCCACTAAACTAGAGTCTTTTTGCTTTTTATTTGTTAAGCTTCTTATTGGGTGAAATATTAAGGGTTTTTACAGTAATATAAATTTAAAATATCTTATCTCCAAAACTAAAAAAGAAGAAAGATAGATGGAAGGAAGATGAGGGGGAATGAGGAAGGGAATATTATTATGATCTCAGACGTGTATGTATAAGTCATACTGAATTGTTAAAATTCATTAAAATTAAAATTAAATGAAAAAATAAACAAAAATAGGAAATTCAGGTTTCAATTTAAAATAATTTTATTTGAAATTATTATATATACTAGATGTTACTAACTGAACCAGGTCAAGGTGTTTCCCAAATGAAGCATCAGGGAGAGGTCAATAGGCTGAAAAGTTGGTTCAGGGTTCCTGGCCACCCCTGGGAAGAATTACAATGTATAACTTACGTGCTGGGCTTGTTGTCAACTGACAGCTTGAAGCACTTCCTTTACGCTGCACTTTCCCATTGACATATGCATATAATGTTACATCATACGTTGTAAAAGGTTCCAATTTTTCAAAATCATATTTGCTCATATTTTTTTCCAGATTACTGCAGTTTTTTTTAGATCCTTCATTTACTTCAAAGACAACAATAATTTAGTAATTAATTAAAAGTCAGTATCATCATGTGTTCAATGTGGTATCGACATAATACCATTCCAAACAGACTCCCATTAATTAGCAATTGAAGAATAAGTTCTTCCTTGAACTTCTTAGCCCATGTAATTATCAATCAAAGGTATTGAATACATTTAATTATTATAAACTCAAATATTCAAAAATTGCAGTTTCAAATAATTAGTTTGTTACATAAAATATCTAGTAGGTCCAAACACTTTTGAGAAGACAATCTATTTGCTTTCTGAGACAACATAGCCCAAGTGGATCCTATGACAGCAG
This sequence comes from Oryctolagus cuniculus, assembly GCF_964237555.1. Taxonomy (NCBI): domain Eukaryota; kingdom Metazoa; phylum Chordata; class Mammalia; order Lagomorpha; family Leporidae; genus Oryctolagus; species Oryctolagus cuniculus. The sequence continues at coordinate 14,952,819 of NC_091444.1, read as the reverse complement.
TGAGTTGTGATACTTCAGAATTATCATTTTTTTTTTAGAAAACCTGTCTGGTATTTACATTTCGATCTTTTGATCATCAGTATTAACTACTTACATTAGATGAGGTTCGTGGTTTTTCACCAGTAACTAAATCTACTCTACAGCATTAACAGTACCACTATAGAAACCCATGGTGTGGTGAGAATGCAGGAAAGATATATGTGGCACGAGGATCTTAGCTGTTTGTTGAAATATGAGTGAAAGCGAATAGGTGTAAAGTAGAAATTAAAATCTTGCACATGAATGAAGGAATATTTAAAATTTAGGGACAAACCTGACTAGGATATGGATTCTGGCCAGGAAGGTATGTGAGTGGAAGGAGCACGTTTAAGTGTGTATGTTTTCTTAAATGTTTTAGATTCATTTTAATTTTCCTTGAGAGGCAGTGAGAAAGAGATAGAACTCCATCATCTCTTCCCTCAGGCCCCATACAAGCATTCTATGTGGATAGCTGTACCTTTGATTAACACTAAGTAAGAGGGAGCTATACGTCTCTTCCTCCGCTCCCTCTCCTCTTCCTTCTCTCCCTGTCATTCTGTTTTTAAAATAAAAGTAATCAAAGGAATCTTTAAAATAACACACTAAAGTGGGTTATTTTGACTTTTCAAATTTTGAAATTTATATTTGGTCCTTCCACCCAGTGGACTGTATGCATGAAGTATTTTAAGTGTTCATTTGGGGGTTATGGGTGACATAAGTTATGGATGGAAGTCATGATGGCACATAAATTAAGATGTTCTCACAGAACATCTAAGCATACAGGAAGAGTTCTATGAGCTGCTGGTTTTACTCCTACTGTAACCAAAAAGTAAAGAATTAGCCAGGGATGTCCAAGGTGTTGAGGCTGCTTTAAGACGCATCATTGATGCTTACTGTTTCCTGCAGTTTTGACTTAACTCTCTGGGAGACGTGTGTTCTCTTAAATCACCTCTCATTTGAAGGTGTCTGATTGAACTAGTTGTGGTACTTTTTTTTTCTCACTACATTATTTTTCAGAAGTCTCATTATAAAGTAAACTATATTCCAAGATTCCATGTGGAAATGAATCCACATGTGCCCTAAGTGGAATAAGATTTGGAGGGTGTTTCTTGTTGTTTGTGTAAGGGTTTGAATACTGAGTACAAACCATGACAAGTCACACAATATTAGCCAGCCAGAAATGAGCATCATCTTCCAGAACTGAGACATCTTGAAGAAAGGCAATGAAGAGAGATGTTCTGGATTTCAGTCTTTTCTGGGACTGATAAACCTTTAGTGAATGGCAGGAGTTTAAAAATCAAGGCTAATAGGATGCCCACCACAGTCTCCGTGCAGAGAGCTCTCTGGTTCCCTGGTTCAATCCACATTTCTGGTATGTTTGAATTCTTCACCTCTCTGTCAATTAAATTTGACACAATTACCTGACTTTGCCTGATGACAAACCGTATATCCATGAAATATATTTTGAGGAGGTGTCCAGGTAATTGATCCTTTAACTGGACTATCACTTAAACAAATATTAAACTTAGGTTCTTCTGGAACTGTTAAAAGAGAACGAATATAGAATACGAAAAATGAGACAAGGAGAAAATATTCTTCATACTGCCTGTCTGCATTATTAATAATAACATTTTGGCTAATTAATAATGAAATAAAGAAAAACATCCAGACTCATTAGATTTGCTTTAGAGTAATGTGACACCAGTGTGGCATTGTGGGAACTACATTACACTGACTTAAAGATCTCTGAGAACACTTCTTCCTCCGATTGTCCATATATGTTGGGATTTCTAAGTCTCACTGTACTGAAAATCTGACATTGTAGCACTGGTGAATTTGACAGTCACCATGTAGGTGGCACTTATTGATTCTTCCAGTAACCAGATGATGAAGAATGTTATAAATAATAAGTGAAATTTATGATTTGATTTATATTAAAATGCACTCCCTTGAGATACAGTTTGATGAGTTTTGTTGAATGTATCCATCCATTTAGCCATCACCACTATCAAGGTATAGAACATTTCTATCATAACTCAAATACCCTGTGTCACTTCACAGTAAATCTACTTCCTGTTACTGTAGATTCATTTGTATTTTCTCCATTTTGGATAAATAAAATGAAACATTATGTACTTTTACATGTTCAGCATATTGCACTTAACATAATGCTCTGGATTTATATTTTTGCATGTATCATGGGCTACTTCTTTTTTATTGGTTTTTTACTGGTTTTACATTATAAAGAGATACCTCATTTTATCTATGATTCAACTATAAATGAACATTTGGGTTGCTGCCAGTATTTGAGCTATGATGGATGAATCTGCTTGCCCTTGTGTAACTGGAGTGCAATTGCTGGGTCATTAGTTCACACCCTCACTTTTCTAATTTTAGTAATTGAGAGGATGCTAATGTCATCTTCATCTCATAGTTGTTTTAAATTGCATTTCCTGGGGATGGTGCTGTGGTACAATGGGTTAAAACCCCAGCCTGCAGCACCTACATCCCATATGGGCGCGGCAGTTTGTGTGCTGGCTGCTCCTCTTCCCATCCAGCTCTCTGCTATGGCCTGGGAAAGCAGTAGAGGATGGCCCAAGTCCTTGGGCCCCTGCATCCTGGCTTCAGATCAGCTCAGCTCTGGCCATGGTGGTCATTTGGGAAGTGAACCAGAGGATGGAAGATCTCTCTCTCTCTCTCTGGCTCTACCTCCCTCTGTAACTCTGTCTTTCAAATAAATAAAATAATTATTTAAAAAATTTGCATTTCCCAAATGCTTAGTGATGTTTCATATGCTTTTATATGCTTGTTAGTCACATGTATATCTTCTTTTGTGAGGTATATATTCAAAATATCTGTACGTTGTTAATCAGCCTATTTGATGACTTATTTGGATCTGAAAGAGCTCTCAATATATTCCAGGAAATATATTTTTCTGGTGTTGAAACATTACCTGTAGTCAGTCTTCCATGATCTATGGCTTGCTCTTTTATTGCCTTACCAGCCTCATTCAAAGAGCAGGAGTGTTCACTTTTGATAAAATTCAATTCATTAATTTTTTTCTTTTTGTATTCTTGCTTTTTGTGTCCTAAATATGTCTGCCTCCATGAAAGGTACAAAGCTATCCTCCTACATCCCTGACTAGACGTTTTCCCATCAGCTTTCCGGTCTGCAATCCCTTTCGAGCTAATTTTTTGTGCCTGTGGAGAAGTAAAGTCTGATATTCATTTTTTTTCCTCCAGGAACCCCAAGATCATTGGTTGAAAAGACTACCCTCCCCCTACTGAAATACTTTTGTATTTTATCAAATACATAAAACAGCTTTCTGGGATTTCTGTTTGTTGATTAATAAAGACTGTGATAATATCAATATTTAATATAAAATTATTTTTTCAAGTTTTTATACAGTTTTATTGGCTTCTTTTGTGATTTTATTTTGGAGGATTATGGGGAGACATATTTAGAAATTCTCTTTAGTCCTCAGTTGTCTCTTTTAAATCACTTTCATCTGTTGTATCAAAAACTCAAAAACTTTACAAAAATATCATTAATAAATAAGCTTAGCTATGTGGCACATTTCAAGGTTCATACAAAAAGTCATTTTATATACTCTAGCCATAAAAATGTGAAAATGAAATTAAGAAAACATAATTATAAGTAGGAATAAATTTCAGAATAAATACACTCCAGTATATTTCTATTAAGTCATATGAAAATGTGTTATATTTTCAGTGTATAACTATCATATTTCTTTTATTAAATTTATTCTTAAATTTTACTTTCTTTTTCATTTAAATCGAATGGGGAAAAGCTTTTTTACCAGATGTCTGGCTACTTTATTATTCCTTTTGAAAGACAGTTGTTAACTTTGGGTGATTATTGATGTCATAAACAAGAGTGACAATTTGTTAAGTCAACAACAGGAGTCACTGTGCACTTACTCCTCATGTAGGATCTCTGTCCTTAATGTGTTGTATAATGTGAATTAGTGCTATAACTAGTACTCAAACAGTATTTTACACTTTGTGTTTCAGTGTGGGTGCAAACTGTTGAAATCTTTACTTAATTTTATACTGAATTGATCTTCTGTATATAAAGAGAATTGAAAATGAATCTTGATGAGAATGGAATGGGAGGGGGAGCGGGAGATGGGAGGGTTGAGGGTGGGAGGGAAATTACGGGGGAGGGGAAGCTATTGTAATCCATAAACTGTACTTTGGAAATTTACATTTATTAAATAAAAGTTTAAAAAAAGAAAGCCAGTTGTTATGTTAATAAATTCTTATTATTTTTATTTTCTCTCTCTCTCTCTATTTTTTTTTTTTTTTTTTGCTCTAAGCATTGGTATTTTTTTCACCCTTGTGCTATCATTGCATTTTTCTGGCAAGTGCTTTCTGGTGATTTTCATGCATTTTATATATATAACAAAGTGATAAACAATTTTCTCTAAAATATCATCTTATTTTCCTTAAGGCTACAAAATTGTCCCAAAATATATTTCTGCTTTACTCAAATCTGAATAGCTGTGTAACCCACTTAAATTTATTGCGATTTTAGTATATTGTGATGTTTCTACTCTCTTACCTATTATTTTATGCTTAGTATTCTTTCTAACTATTTATCTATCTACCTATCAATCTACATCTATCTATCATCTATCTCTCATTCTCATCTATCTTCCTCTTCGACCATCAACTTCTCCTCCATCCTCAGTTCCTCCTGTGATAAATGGAAATTTATATATTCCATGATCTTAGTCTACAATTTATAGACAATGCATTTATTTCTACTTTTTCAGTCGTTATTTTTCTACTAAAATTTTTTTTAACTTTTATTTAATGAATATAAATTTCCAAAGTACAACTTATGGATTACAATGGCTTCCCCCCCATAACGCCCCTCCCACCCGCAACCTATTAACTCAATTGGAATCACTACACTTACAATGAAGAGTACAATCTTAGAGCTTTTCACTTCCTCCCAATTCCATCTTCCTGGATTCCATTATTTTTCATACTTTTATTTTATTTGTATATATTTTTATTTATATATTTTATATATACTTATATATTTATATGTTTTTATTTTATTTATAAAACATTATGTATGGTAAGCAATATAATCTGACTTAGATTCTTGGGTATTTGGTGGTAATTATTATTTTTCCTTCAGCTTATACTGCATTTTATCAGCTTCTTTGCTCACTTCTGTCAGACAGAGGCAGGATCTGAGAGAGGGGCAAAGGGAGCAGATGTACAAGAGGCCAATGATGCTACAGGGAGACCAAGGACATGACATAGGAAATGTGTGAACAAAGTATTTTACATAGTTCACAATTTTGTTTCCAACACAACCTCAGAATAGTCTACAATTTGAAAAAGATTGTTTGGGCCTTGTGTAATTAGTTCTTAAATTCAACTTTAAAACCTGATAGAAATTTATTTTCTGAAATCTATTTTCTCAATCTATACCTTCATTTTCTGTGACACTCAAAGATTTATAAGAATGTGAAAGAGAAAGCAATTTTACATATAATATAAGTAATATACTCACTTCCAAAATCTGTCAGAATAACTTTCTTTTCATGGATAAACATATAGTTGTTATAGAATACTTTTGCATCACAAGTATAGTTACTGTTGGGATGAAAGTCCGTTTTATTAAATGTATTATCTTCACATTTTTTACCATCTGAAAGAAATAAGCATAGCAAAAATAGTATATCAATATAGAACATTATGTTCAGCTTTATTTTAGATTACATATTTATAATATTGATATCTATCATGTGGAAAACCTACATATATTGTTTAAATAATAAGTCAAAGACACTGAAAATTATTATTATCATCATCATCATCATCATGATTCTTTGAACTGCAGATCTGGGCCCCACAGCCAGAGACTGGTTCCCAAGATTAAAGGTGAGAGAGAGTAGGTAGCTCAGGATCCCGAGCTTTGTGTGGTCTCTAAGCTTATTTATTTCAGGGACAGAAAAAGAGAGAGAGAGAAGAGACAGAGACAGAGACAGAAATAGAGAGACAGCAAGAGAACTCTGATGTGGCTCACTCCCTAAATACCTGCAATGGCTGTTGGCAGGCTGGAGCTGAAGCCAGGAGACAGGAGTCCCATGTGGGCAGCGGGAGCCCAAGTAGGGGAGCCCTCACTGCTGCCTTCCAGGTGAGCAAGAGCAGGAAGCTGGGGGTAAGGGCAGAGCTGGGAATTGAACTCAGGCACTCTGATGTGAGGTGCAGGCCTCGTAACCAGCCTCTTGACTGCTTGGCTAAACATTTGCCCCCTGAAAGTTGTTTTGCTACACTTAACTTTTATGACAATATTTCTCGAGTAAAGCTTCATTTAAAGGTGTCCTTAATTTAACTGATAAAGTGTCAGTTCATTCTCTGTCCGAAGCCTGGGTTTACATCTTGGTCAGGCTCTACTGAGAAGATTTTCTCAATCATGTTTTTACCTCTTTTCCACGATGTATTTGCTCTTGCTTTCCTCATATCGCTTGCAACGCAGCTCTACATCTTCTCCTTAGCGTGACACTCACACACAGGGCCACACCCACCCTCTGTGTGGAGACGTGCACATCTGTCTGGTTTGCCAACTATGACCTGGCAGACAGTCTGACACCAAGAGGTTGAGATTTCATCTCACTAAATCCAACCAAATACACTTAAAATCTAATGTCATCTCAATTGTTGGTTACCTAAACATAAGCCAAATTCATTATTAGAAAAGCACCTGAGGTTTTTCTATTTTCTTTCCAAGTTTTCTTGAACTTGTACTGGATTTTGTTGATGGAGGGTGAGAAAGTCTTGCACTCTTGATGCATATCGTCTTTTCATTTCTTCTAACAGAGTATGTGTGCCATTATTCTTTCATAACACGCCTCTCTCCTAACTTTTCCACAATGCTTGCATATAACAAGTGCAAGAAATGAACTTAAATATTGAGTTTTCAAGGGGAGCATTTATCTCTTGTTTGAGTGGTATAGATAATACAGTTATTTGATTCTAAACATTCCACATACTTCCCTCCCCACTGATGTGCGTGTGTGTGTGTGAGAGGAGAAAGAAAGAGAGAGAGAGAGAGAGAGAGAGAGAGACCTACTACATAAAAATTCTCTGAACAATTTTGTATTCTTACCACATTCAAATTTGTACTTAATTTTGTTTTCTTCACAAAGGGGCCTGGCATTCATTTCCCATCGTAAGCAAATAGAAGTGTTTGCTGTTTTATCTAGTGTGCAGTCAGTCAGCTTAAAGGTTTCACGCACTGTGAAGAAGACACAGAAACTGACTTGACTACTGTCTCATAGCAGGGCATATTCTCAATTAAAAGTCACCAAAATTATACTCATCACATAACATTTGACAAGCTCTGTAATTGCTTCTGAAAAAGTGGAATAACTCAGAGTTGTATTTCTTTTTTATTTAAGTTATTACTAGCATCGTTTTTAGTTTGTTGACACCTAATGATTGCACAAATCTCTGAGGACAATGTGATTTTTAATACTTTGTATACATGATGTTTAGTTCACTGCCGCATAATGGTTGTACAAATCTATGGGGATAATGTTATATTTGGATACTTGTATTGTGTAATTATCAAATAAGAATAATTAACAAGTCCACTATTTTAAATATTTATGCATCATTATAGAAATGCTGTGGAGGTTCTTCACCAAAAAATTATCATTGTTCTTACACCATACATGTTGGCAGTGTTTCATTTCAAATTTATGCTGTTTTTTAATAGCCAAGGTTGTATTCCAGTAAAACTTTATTTACAAAAACAGGCAGCTGAAAGCTCTAAATGATGTACAATTTCTATGTGCATATATGCATAATTGTTTTTGTTGTTCTTGCTAGGAGATGATCCAAAGCTTTTCATAGTGTCTTAAATAAGTTTGAAACGGAATACACAGAACAACTGGTCTAAATGGTCCCCAGGCTCCCGTAAGATTAGACATTCCAAGACTGTATAATTCTAATGCCTTTTAAATGAACAATCACTTAGAGACTCTTCTTGCAGGCACTTTTGATGAATTCTGCTGTGAATTTTTAAACATTTTTTGATACAAAATCAAAATCATTTATTTCACAAGTAGAAATATGAATTTTCCAACATGATACATAAAGTCAAACATAGTTAACCATGATTTCATTTTCTCAAATTCTCTCATCCAAAATGGGAAATTATATTTGCTCAGACTGCTATGACAGAAAACCACAGCCTGAGTAGCCTAAACAAGGGGAGCTTTTGTTTCAGAATTCTGGAGGTTGAGAAGTGCAAAGTCAAGGTGCTGATGGAGTCAGTTGCTGGTGAGGAAATGTATGCCACTTTTTAAACCAAGACGTAAGCAAGTGCCTACATAAAATTGCAGCTTTGGCACATTTGAAATCAATCACTTCATGTTATGTTTATTTGTTCCTTTGATTTTTTGTTTACCCTTTGATTGTTAATAGAACAGCTACTCACACAGTATATGGGGGAGTTTCCTGTATGGGATTGAATCTCTAAGTATTGTCATTTTCTACATTTAACAGATGATTTATTTCAGTAGTATTTAGGGAAAATGAATAAATTGAATGTTTTTTTCAAGATATATCAGATCTTAACATATTAAATGCTAATCAGCCAATCATCTTAAATTAATAAAGGGCGAGAGATTTCTTTTTAAACCACACGGCAACCTGACACCTTTGTCAAAACATCTCTAAGAAGGGCTTCTGAGGAGTCTGTTTGCCACCTCCCACTCCTCTCCCCAGCAGTGGCTTAAGAAGCAACAACTGCTTCGTCTTCACTTTAGCTCTATTTTCTTATGAATGTATTGGGTTCCTCCCACAAACATCAAATCCCACATTCTGTGTCTTCTCCTAACATACCCCAGAGAAGCTGCTCTATCTACCAGGATAAATACGGACATACATACACACACACACACAGAGTTCATGAATAGCCACAAATAGGACAAATTATTTCTAATCTGCATGAAGCTTTCTACAGAGGAAACAGGAGAGGCAATGCAGAGCCCTAGAGAGGAGGTCCTCTATCACTCTCTAGAGTGACTGTAGTCGGAGACCAGGAAGTTCACCCACTGCTGACTTTCAGCCCAGGTCTCTCATCAAGCTGATTCCTGAGACCACTAGAACACCCACACATGAAATTATCATACTTCTTGTAAATATACAAGTAGAAATAAATTGATATTTACCTGGTGGTGCAACTAAGACTAAACTTTTGGGTGGACTAACACATGAATTATGAGATATGTTAATACTGATTTGTTCACATCCTTGCAGATATAATGAATTATTTTTGCAAATTAGAGGTGAACATTCCACTTCCTCTTGAACCTTTAGCTTTGCTGTAATTGACTCATTTTCTTTAATCTGGGTATATTCCACAGCAATGTTAGCATATTTTGTAGCTGAAAGAAAATAAAACAGGGAGAATTATCTTTTTTTTTCCAGAATGAATAAAATCACATGCAATGCAAATGTCTTAACATTTATTTTCAAAATTATCAATCATGTTATCATTTCAAGTTCCCTAGGAACATGAAAAAAAGAAGAAACACTCCTGGTATCTCCATAACATTAAATCAAAACTCTCTTTACTTTGCCTAACTAGGACCCTAGCTTATGAACTTGTATTCAGAAGGTTACTGCATTAATGTCTGTCTTCCAAAGTGGATTATAAATTCCATGAGAACAAAGTCCAATCTTTATTGATCACCATAAATTCATAAGATCTGTCATTGGTATTTGAATTAGTGTCCAAATGGTTGGTGCTATACAATCTTCTTTATTTTCTAAAATGTAGCTTAATAACTATTTTTCCAAATATGTGGAACATTAATGATCCAGACACCATAGCCCCTCATTCATTGCCTTTATTATGTAAACTTCTGCTGATAATGAATTCTCCTAAACACCTTTCTTTATTATCAACAATTTCCATTGACTGGTAAAAATAATTTTGTAACAAAAATTCATTTATCCACTCATTTTTGTTTGACAAAAGTTATTCAAGCCTTATTATGTTTAAGACACTGTCCCAAACACTGATACTATAAGGACAAGTCAGATAAGATCAACTTTTAGAAAGTACAGTCCAATTTGGAGACAGACACAGAAGTATAGGACACATACAGATGCCCTAAGATTATGCAAAAAATAAAAATGAATCTACTCATATTGGAGATCACTGACAAAAGAGTTTGACTCAGTTTGTGTTCTAAAACGTAAGCATGGAATAGAAAAAGAGATACAAGAGTAGGAGGATGAGGATTGTAAAGGATTCCAAGTGTAGAGGAAAAAGCAGGAGTTGACACAGAGGGTGGAGAGAAGAGCATGTGTTTGGAAAACTTCCACTGTCCCTTAGGACTTGAGTTAGAAATGCAGGAAGCATGATGCATGAGAGGTGGACAGAACTCTAGTCATCAAAAAGCACATGAACTAAGCAACATGAAGTGTGAACATTGTCACACTATAGGCACTGGTTTGAGTTCCAGCTACTCCACTTCCAACCCTGCTCCCTGCTAATGCACCTGGGAAAGCAGTGGAAGATGGCCTGAGTACTTGGTACCTGCACCCACATGGGAGACCTGGATGTAGTTCCAAGCTCCTGGCTTCAGCCTGTCCCAGCACTGGCTGTTGTGGCCATTTGAGGAGTAAACCAGCAACTAGAAGATATCTTTCTCTCCCCCGTCCCCTCTGTCTCTCTCCCTCCCTCCCTCCCTCCTCTCCTCTCCCTCCTCTCCTCCCCCTCCTCTCCTCTCCCTCCTCTCCTCTCCCTCTCCCTCTTCTCCCTCACCCTCCTCTCTCCCCTCTCACTCTCTCTCTTCCTCCTTCTCTCCCTCTCATCTCCTCTCCCACCTCCCCTCTGTAACTCTGCCTTTTAAGTAAATAAATCAATCAAATTTTAAAAAGATGGCAGTACTAATCATTTGTTGGTGAGAAAGCAGAGCTGATGGGTTTAGCTAGTTGGTAGGTCTAGACAGCCTGAAATGAAGGCAGAGGCAGTGATGTAGGTAGCTTCTAAACAAACTTACCACAGGCTGGCAGAGGTATAGTAGTTGCTGTAATAGAGATAAAAAGAATGCAAGTCATTAATGTTTTGTTTTAGAATATTTCTGCTAAAGGTGACTTACAGTACTTCAACTCTAGAAACTCTAATGTCTATCTTGTTAGGTTTAATAGGTAACACAGGGTTTGCCTACTTCAATGTTTTGATTTCAAAACTTCCTTTAATATAAATGGATAAATTTTATTCAACATTTTCATGAAATTACCCAATAAACACAATTGTGATCATCACAATATTGAGTCTATTTGGTGTACATCTCATTGTGTTATGGCAACATTGTCAAATATTCACCCAACCAAAAGTATTTTAAAGGTGCTCATTCCCTTGGGTTAATCTCAAAATAGATTTATATGATTATAGTCCCTAGAGCCTGAAGTTGACATTCTTGTTTTGAAAAAATTCAGATAATAGGTAAGGACTGCTTTATTCTCTAGCCTAGCTTTTGCAAGATCATTGCTCATCCAGGGTAATAAATGCAGTCTCAACACGTTGAATAGTATCTTAAGTGAACTTATGTATTTAACTGAAGAACTGGAAGGAAATATGAATTGTGGAAGCTAAAAGATCTCCACTAATGGTGTTTCGGAGTTGAAAGAATTTAGAGGAGCATGGGGGACTTGCTGGCTCTGCCTTCGCTGGCCACCGATCCTTCCATTGCTATAGCCCTCTCCTGGTGACCCATGTCCTTGGCCCCCAGGCTCCCTCACTGCTGGACGGGTGCTCTGTAATCAGGGCTCTGCTTCCCACCTCTTGGGAGGCACAGCCCCTTTCCACGCCCCCACCTCTACCCATTCATGGAGACAGACGTTCTAGTAGATCTGGTATTTCTCATACACGTTTTCATAAAGGACACAATTTTGGGGTGATGCTGCTGCTGTCGTAACTTCATATCCTGATCTCATGAGTGGTTGCCCTGCTGCACAGTGCTATTCACAGCCTTCGGAATTAGGACAAAAAAAAAAAAAAAGAGAGAGAGAGAGAGAGAGAGAGAGAGAAAGAAACTTTTCAAAGAAAGCAGCCCCAGGTAGAAGAGACTGAAGACCGTTCTGTGAGCCCAGCCCGGGTACATGGTGGTGGCATGACTGCATGACTGAGGGTCAGGTTGTCACCTATTGTTGTGGTTGAAGGGACAATGCCTGCTGCAGAGCTCAGAGTGGATGGTGCAGTGGACATAAGGTTGGAATCTGCAAGGGAATGAACAGAAGAAGAATAGTTATTGACTTTGTCATATTTTAGGGCAGGGAAAACTTGCTAGCAAAGATGAGTTCCTAGCTGAATCTTTGCTCTGGGAGTTCTCATTTGAATTGCCATTTGCTTGTTTTCAAAATAAAATGACTCAAAAACGTAACTACAACTGGTCCTTTCACATTAGTGTTTCAAATAACCTCAACTAAACATTGTAAAAATTAAAGGGAAACAATTCATTTTTTGGTATATTTCTTACCTGATGCATAATCATTCTCAAACTATTCCTTTTCACTTAATTCAAACTCTATTTCTTTTGAATATTAAGAGTAATAGGTGCTCTTTTTTAATATCCATTGAATACCAGACTTTCCATATATTTAGTCCTCACATTAGTCCTACAAAGTGAGTAATCTTATATCCATTCTTAAAGGAGGGAAAATAGATACTCAGAAAGTGCCAGGGTAATTTAAAAGGATCACAGAGATGTAATTAAAGATATTTATTTTGGTGCGAAAATTTTTGAAATGTATGCATACATGGGCTCTTCAGAATGCTTGTGGGAATGCGTATTATGAAAAAACAATGTCCCTTGTGGATTTCAAAATTTAGGGGCCCCAAAATAAATATATTTTCACTTTATCTTTCCCATAAACTTTTTGAAGTGCCCTCAAATTAGTAACTTTTCCAAAATCAACTAGAAAGTTGAAGAAACTGGCTTTGATCCCTGACACTGCCACCTATCAATTATTCTTCTGTGCCATGAACTTCTGTAAAATTCCTAATAAAATAAAATATGACCAGGAAAAGCTTACTGACAAGTTTCTTCTGTCTAATTTCATATCAATGCGAAAGCTGGTTAGATGGAAACCCTGAGAATATTTCTAGCATGAATTGAAGGCGCTGCATGAAAGTTTTGCACTGCCATCTCCATCTCCACAGTCTGAAACACCCGGGGCATCATCGTGGTCAAACCTGAGGCGTTCTCTTTGGAAGGGACGTGAGTGGTGCGTGCAGGTGAGGCAGCAGAGCTGTTGTGTGCGGGACTGAGGGTGGCTGCGGAGGTGAGAGCTGTGTCGGCGGGAAGGGTGCTGGCTGCGCTCCACCCTCCAGGCACATCTGCAATCAGAAAAGCCATTATGTCACTGGTTCCGGACATAAGGGCAATGGCCACGCAGCCAACGTAAACGCGATGACTGCGGCTGAGACAGGCAATAGCAATCAACACTTCTGCAGGATCATAATTAATGCATCCCATAAAACTTACTCCCAGGTGGAGGGCGCGTGTGAAAGATGAATATTGGGGCAGGCGATGGGTAACTTATGCCATAGTATAATAAGTGCACAACTTAAACGACAGTTGGCATCTTGAGAAATAGCCCGGGCAACCCAGCCTCCCCCAGGAGGGCTGCCTTAAGGGATAATAAAAGTGCATGGACTCGGCCGCACCGTGGCTCACTAGGCTAATCCTCCACCTAGCGGCGCCGACATACCGGGTTCTAGTCCCGGTCAGGGCGCCAGATTCTGTCCCGGTTGCCCCTCTTCCAGGCCAGCTCTCTGCTGTGGCCCGGGAGTGCAGTGGAGGATGGCCCAAGTGCTTGGGCCCTGCACCCCATGGGAGACCAGGAGAAGCACGTGGCTCCTGCCTTCGGATCAGCGCGGTGCACCGGCCACAGCGGCCATTGGAGGGTGAACCAACGGCAAAGAAAGACCTTTCTCTCTGTCTCTCTCTCTCTCACTGTCCAAAAAAAAAGTGCGTGGACTCAGCAGAGAGGGACAGGACACTGTCGCAGCAGCGCTGAGAGTGTGCAGTTAGAAGTGGAGCTCCAGGCGTAACAGGTTACGTTAAGGTTGTCACAGAGGAAGTGGAACCTAGCCCGTGCTGAGAGCCTCCCATCAGGCAGCTCTACGGGGGTGACCCTTGAGTGCAGGTGCTCTGTTGTAAGTTTCTGAAAATAGAGCTGAATGGGCCCCTGCCTGCGCCGCAGCTAAGTTCAGTCTTTTTTTTTTTTACTTTTCAGCTGAAGGTGACAATTCTACTTTCACTGTGCAGGCTCTTCTGGCTAGCAAAAAGTCATATTGGCTTGGAAACAGCAAACCACATTTTGCTGACATAGTTCCTGCATTTTCAAATCGCCTAAGAGGTAGCTGACAAAGAATCTGGTATTGTCACTGATGGAACTGTCCACTGCACCCAGTTATGGCACCTAGTGCATTCTACACCCTCCCGGCACAGGCAATCAATAAATATTCCTTGGGTGCCTACCGGATGGCTCGCACTGTGCTAATGGCCATGGAAAAAGCAGAAGAAATATGAGTGAGGCTCTAAGCAAGAACAAGCTTGGTTATCTCACTGTCAAGATCTCTGGGGAGAGAGGGCAGTGCTGTGGCGCAGTGCGGCGCAGCAGGTTAATGCCCTGGCCTGAAGCGCTGGCATCCCATAAGGGCACCGGTTCGAGTCCAGGCTGTTCCTTTTCCAATCCAGCTCTCTGCTGTGGCCTGGGAAAGCAGTGGAAGATGGCCCAAGTGCTTGGGCCCCTGCACCTGCATAGGAGACCTGGAAGAGGCTCCTGCCTTTGGATCAGCGCAGCTCTGGCCATTGCAGTCAATGCGGGAGTGAACCATCGGATGGAAGACCTCTCTGCCTCTCCTCTCTCTGTATAACTCTGACTTTCAAATAAATAAATAAATCTTTTAAGAAAAAAGAAAAGATCTCTAGGGGGTTGGTGTTGTAGTGTAGTGGGTAAAGCCACTGCCTGAGATGCCTGCATCTCATATGGGTGCTGGTTTGAGTCCCGGCTGCTCCACTTTTGATGCAGCTCGAGAAAGCAATGGATGGTCCAAGGGTTTGGGCCCCTGTACCCATGTGGGAGATCTGGAAGAAGCTCCTGGCTTCTGGCTTTGGTCTGGGCCAGTCCTGGATGTTGTGGCCATTTAGGGAGTGAACCAGCAGATGGAAGAACTCTCTGTCTCATTCTCTCTCTCTCATTCTCTGCCTTTCAAATAAATAAAATAAAATAAAATAAAATAAAAGATTCCAATTCAGCAGGGGTACATGCATGCATGTTCTAAAAAAGGCTTTGATAGGAGTATACAAGTATCTCCCGGTAATGGAGAGCAGTCCATAATTTCACACACAGATAGACACTTTTCATTAGAATTGGAAGTGCACTTTCCAAAAAAAAAAAAAAAAATGAATTAGAGTTCTGAGTTCAGTCTTCAAAAAGCCATTACACTCTCAGATTTAACTTAACCTTTGAACAGAATAACATAGACATCAGTTCTTGAGTTCTGGACCCCAAAGAAGAGCTCCAATAGAACAAGTGAAGAGAAGGAAGGTCTATTTATCTACCCCTCACTTTACCCTTCTTCTTCCTTCCTCCCGAATCTTCTCCCACCAGCTTGCTCTCTTCTCCCCTCCCATGCAGCGCTTGTCCTCACCCTGTCCTGAGGGATCCACTTCCATTGTTTCCAAACTCCTTAGCTGCTCTCCTCCAAGGCAAATCATTTTCCCTTGCTATGTGGTTAATCTCAGTGAGGATGAGGAGTGGAATTTACAGTTGTAATTAGGGTGATTAATCCTAGTAGATTTTCAATCAATGGAATTACGCACTATGAGAAGAATTCCCTGATTGGGGAAAAACGGACTGGTTTCCGTGAGCACCAGCCATGAGGGTCCGTGGTCTTTCGTTATTTTAGCTTCTTCCCCTCCACAGCTTCTGACCCACATCCATTCAAAGCTCCAGATCATTTGAGTGTGGTTCCACTTGGGAGCCAGAATGGGTGGGGTGAAGAAGGAGGCGATGCCAGTTGTGTAAAGTGTATGGGCTGCCTGAAATGATTTTTATGCCAGGGGAACAGTATTCACGCTTCAAAATAATAATTACCCTAGTTGGTGGGCTGGACTTCCATGTCTGAATCATAGCTGAAGTGAGACCAGGCATGTAGACCCTCGTTTGTATCTTTAACTAAGTTTGCACTCATTTGTGTGACCAGGTGGACTTGCTTGTCTAGCATAAGGGTGCCATGAAGTCATTTAGTCAGCGATATTTTACATTGTTGTTTCAATCCACAGATGCCACAGAAATATGAACATCTCTTTTTTCTAATTAATTAAAGAATCATTGCATTGTAATTATAATTTCATGATATTCTGATAATCATCACCTAATCTTCATTGCTGTGTTTGTTGATACAAGGACAGTGGGTAAAATATTAACATAAATATAGCATTGATGTTATTATACATTCTTCTTTATTAATAGCAAAAGGAAGTTTTCAAGGCAAAATAACTGCCCAAAATATGAACGAATATATAGTGTTCTGAATGACTGTGACATCCCACGATGTTTTCTTTTAGCCTCACAATATTTTTATTTTTGTGTCCGTGAAAAGACCCCTTGTTACCTGCTTTCATATGCTAAGGGTAGCTAGAAATTCCAAACTCATCAACTAGCGAGTGCTACACGTGGGACGAGGGGCTGGATTCCCTCCCGTCATTGCTAAATACAGACAACTGTCAGGGACTCGTATTCGCACGGTTTTCTACAGGGCCAGCCAACCTGTGTCATTGCTGCCGGGGGCAGGCGTGAGTGCGGTGAGGTCAGCGTTACTGCTGAGTGTCTGCGTGTCAGCTCCGGTAGGGGGCGCCTGCGAGTCAGCGTGCGTGGGAAGGTGAGGCGTTGGCGCAGGTGGAACACCTAATGTCAAGAGAGCGATGAAAAACGTGAACACTAGCGGGTTACACGAAGCAGGTTGCTACCTGAGTTTACCCAACTGTGAATAGCCCCAATCTATTAAAACGTGAGGCGTCCCGTATCAGACTGGCTGGGCGAGGCACCTGAGTTCTTAGACCCATCCCAGGAGGCTGCTGGCCAGCTCACTATGAGGTATTTCAACTCTTCATCCTCTCTACTGACTGAAAGTTGGGGCATCTCTTTGAAGGCAGAACGAGAGGAATTCTCCCACATACTAGTGTATCTTACAAATCACAAAGAGAACAAGACACTTTTAAAAGTGAACAAGAAATGCGATGGGTATCTGCTTCACATATACAATGGCCAAGATGCAGGAAAGGAAATCGACACGAACGATTTTTAGCTGTGACACTGTTAGGATTCTGAACGGTTTGTCTTATCCAGTGATGGAAGAGATGTGGATACAGTCCCCTGTGTGAGTGCTGACACACACACATACACACTCCGAGAACCATATGCTCAGAACCTTGAGGATTTATAATGAGAATTGTAGTGGCACTTTTGAAGAATAGGAACTGGGGAGGATGGTATTTGCACTGCATGTATAATGTACATTTCAAGTGTGAAGTATTTGTACATATATATATGATTAAATGCAAATAAGTACTTCCACACTGGCAATGTTTTTCAACATTCTTAAAGCATTTCTGGAAAAACACTACACACTTAAATTTAATGTTATGTCCATGGATGCTTACTGCAACTTTTTAAAAGAAGCAATTTTGAAAGGTGTATATTGTTAGAAAAACTGATTAAACTATTTCCCCGAAGCCTATCAATAAGAAGAATTTGATTGTATCCACAATATAAATGTTATAAACATAAGGAAAAGCACACATGCAGACTTTATCCCCATATAAAATTGAAATATCACTTGATAATGACTGTTTTCCGGAAAAGAAAATGTTCTCTTTAATTTGAAAGTGTAAAAAACTTTCTACATTACATTATTATGCCTGAGTAAGTTATCATTTTACAACTATTCATCCTTATGTCTAGCCTATTCCATCTAAAACATACTCTCTCAACTTTATCTGAAAGTCTATGGTTTTATTATTAGGTAAAAAAGTGGAAATTAGAAGTTAGGAATGCTGTATGAAAATTCTTGTGTCTGCGACAGGCAATGTGGCACCTCTAAAGTGAGAACCGCAGTTGGCACAGAGTGCACTCCTTAGGCTCTGAAAACGATGAACATGGAATGTTCTGCTCAGCCACCTGCCCCTTGCTTCCTCTTTACATTGCTTTTGTATCAACTTCAGGAAATCAGTGGAGCTGTTTGCATTGCCCCAGGTAGGAACCACTACTCTGCTCTGCTGTCCAGGGTAAATGATGTAATCAATTTAAGGAGGCAGTGACACTAGCTATCACCAGCAGACTTCATCATTAGGTGCCTTGAACAAAGTTTCTGTTACGATGTTATACGAGCTTGCTTTATAAACTAAGATAAATGACGTGGTGAAACTGCCCCAATAGCCTGTCTCTTTTATCAGGATGTGTCTGCAAGCCTGTTTCCTAAGAAGATGGCAGTGTAGCACATCATTTCAGAAAAGCATGAACAACCATGACTACAGAATTATGTCCTGAACAGAGAAAGAAAAACCTGCCACTACACCTAAAATGAGAAATGATCAATGTCAGTATTCTAAGGAGCCTTGGCAGTCTTCCCTGGCAAAAATTGCCTCTTGTTTCAATCTGATATTTTGCTACAAATATGGCTACATACCTTACAAGCTTAATTAATTAATTAATTAAAGCCTCTTTTTTTTTTTTTTTTTTTTACAAAATGCAAACATCCCTGAAATAATCCCAAATATCAACACTAAACCAGTCCTGGAAGAAACTCAAATAACAAATACACCTGGGAGAAATCAGATTTAAAATAAAATAACCCAAATAACAATCTGACTCAATCCTCAATGAAATTTTAAAAATAAATTTTTTATCTTCAGTAATTTTGTGATAATTAGAATCTAACATGGAATAAGAAAGAAATGGGAAGATTTCACTTAGGATACCTGCCAAGGAGGGAGGAATTCCAATCTGTCCCAGAGCTGTCTGGGGCTGCAGGGAACCTGTGTGCACAGGCACTGGGGGGATGAATGGGTAGTTCTGAGGGCAGAAGGGATTTGAAGAAACCTTGGCTTCCTGAATTGACTTGGGGGCCCTTCCTCCTCTGCTTTCCCTCTCCCTAATAACAGACATGAATTATTGTAGTCAGCTACTATTTCATGGACATCTAAGATGTCCTGCACTATATGCACCTGAATAAAATCACATCCTTAGAAACTGCATCCATAATTTAGTTAAAGGGAAACTCTTCTGATCACTTTAGAATTTTTTTAAAGGCCAAGTTTGCCAGGGACTACATTTCCGTGCCAACCTGTCGTGTCAAGAGCACTAGTATTGTCCACAGAGTCCCGGAGGGAAGCCTGGGCTGAAGCATTGCCTGTGCTAAGTGGAGGCGTGGTCTCTGAGGAGTCTTTTCCTCTGTCAGAGATGCTGGCGGGTGAGGATGCTGTGATGCGAGCAGGTAAGGGGTCAACGGGAGGCAGAGTACTGGGTGTCTCTGTTGTGGTCAGTCCTGTGACGTCAATGGGAGATGGAAGGAGAAGACGAGAAATATGTCAATTACATCATGAAATGTATGCTCATCTGAGCTTACTAAATACCCAGTGCATCATTTGCATACCACACATACACATGCACACACACACATACATGCACCCCATATATATATGACATAGGGCATATACGTGTGGACGCATATGGTGTGTGTATGGGTTTGCAAATGGATATGCACGTATGTACATGCATATATACAAATACATAAAGAGATATAAATATAATATACACTCATAGATATAAAACAAGCTCCAGAATCACGGCTAAAGACAGAAATGAGGAAATAGAGTTGAAAGCTGTCTTCTTCCCTCTTTCCATTCCATTGCCATGTTTCACCCTCACAAAATAACTGGATTCAGACAGATTACATACAATGTGTAAAGATGATTAAAGGAAACTATTATAAAGACTTACAGATGAAGAAAAAATAAATTCAGTAGGGGAGTATTAGGAGAGATAGGTTCTAGGAGATAAAAAGGCAAATATTCTTGATACACATGGACTTTTTACTTTTTAATAAATTCAATTAAAACAAAGTAAGAAAAATGCGTGTAAAATCTTGGAAAACAAAATTAAGACAGATATACAAATGTTCCATATGTACACAATGTCTTCAACACCACCACACAGAGATACTATGCAGGGTGCTGAAAAAACCTTTGCCACAGTTCAAATTCACATTATAAAAGAGGAAAAATGTGACCAAGTGATAATAAAATAGGTACTTGCACAGTTGATGTGAGAGTACAAATATGTAAAAGCTTCCTGTAGGGCAAATTAACACCAAGAATTAAAGGCCTTTACATTGTTTTGTGCTGCTTTACTGAAAAGAATATGTAAATATCTAAATTTTTAATTAAAAACTCTTGGACTCTGTGGATTTCAAAATTATAGAGCTGTACACATTTTTATTTCTTTGAATTGCAAACTATATTTTTAAAATATTTAATAATTAAAAATGAGTTACATCAGACACACATGTTAATTCAATTCACTAAGGTAGGGTAAGAATATGTTAAATGTGCCTCATTTAGAATTGTGCATTATAATTATTAAATCAGAATTATCTCAATGTTTTTACTTACCATTTTATCGCATACTGCCCACCATATAATATTACTCAGGAAATAATAACATTTTCAGGAAGAAATGCATTTTCAATAATAATAACATTGAAGTGATGCAATTTATCTTTATATAAGTATATCTTTATATATCTCATTTTGTAAAGAACATGTTTGGATTTATTTGTAGCATCATCATCGTTTAATTTATCTTAGGACTAGGGCACTTTGAAGACTATTAATTCAGTTGCGCCAGTAGAGTTTGGAACTGACCACTAAATACTATCTTAATAAAGCCTTTGCATACCGTTGAAAAGGCAAATTACTCTTAAAGGATTTTACACACACACACACACACACACATATATAAAGATTATTTACTTTTAGACAGCTCTAATTTATTAGATCATTTCTTAATCCATTTTGACTATAGTTTTGTGATCTAACTTAAATTTAATTTTTCTGTATTAAAATTTTAACAAGCTGGTATTCTGCCATATGACTTACTGTCAAGCTGTACAAAGTAGTTGTTTCTATACAATAATACACAAACAATTAATAATAGCTATAAATGGTTATCAAGTATTTTGTTTTATAAGCAGGAATTTCCACACGGGGGGAACATTGAGAGTCATTCATTTTTATTAAAATTTTACTCAAATTATTTAATTGAATAATAAGAATTCTGTTAACATTAAATGTATGAACTAGGTAACAGCAAAATATTTGAAATGCAAATATGCTTCTTACCAGATGTGGAGAAAATTGATCTTTGCCCTGAAAAAAGGAAAAAAAGGAAACCACTTAGAAATTTTCAAATTTCATATTTAGGTGTAATTGTATATCAGAGTTCCACACATTTCCATCATCTCTATGTTAGAACATTAACACAGTAGCAACACTTAGTGCCTTTTACCCCAATGAACCTCTATTCCCTTTCTTTATGTTGACTTTATAAAGCTGAAGTGTGTCAACACATTATTATTACTTCTTGAATTTCCAGGCAAAATAAGAAAAAAGATAGACTCAAGTAGAACTTCT
This sequence comes from Oryctolagus cuniculus, assembly GCF_964237555.1. Lineage (NCBI taxonomy): Eukaryota > Metazoa > Chordata > Mammalia > Lagomorpha > Leporidae > Oryctolagus > Oryctolagus cuniculus. The sequence continues at coordinate 14,931,032 of NC_091444.1, read as the reverse complement.
GGGATTAATATCCACCTTATAAAAATGGTTGAAAAAACTTTTGGAAAGATTTTTATCAAATGCATCCATCTATTTAGACAATGATTCCTGGTTGAGCACCTGTTGTGTGCTGAACATAATGTCATGTGCTAGGAATGAAGGAATCTGACCAACACACAGAAATTGCTTTGCCCTCAGTGAGCTCAGGCTAATGTAAGATACAGACAAAACAAATCCACACAGTGTAATGGCAAGTGAGACAGCACGTGCTATAGGAGCACACGGAGGATCATAGTACTGAGACTGCTGGGGTCTTGGCCAGCTCATGAGGTGGAGTCAGAGAAGGTTTCTTGGACGCATTCATCTATTGCGTGTGTGTAGCCATGTCCCAGAAGAATAAGAAGTTAAGGTTTATCTTACAAGTTTTAGATAGCCATTGGAGAAAGTCTTCGAGGGAAGGTCTAATAAGGAAGCACAAGAATTTTATACCAACATTTTTGTGAAATGGAAAATGGATTATTTGATGGCAAAGCAGTGACAGGAAAAGCAGGACTACGGAAAGGCAAATGACAGAGGGGCTATCCCATAGGAAGAAAATGGTGGCCGGCGCCATGGCTCAATAGGCTAATCCTCTGCTTGCGGCGCCGGCACACCGGGTTCTAGTCCCAGTCGGGGCGCCGGTTCTGTCCCAGTTGCCCCTCTTCCAGGCCAGCTCTCTGCTGTGGCCCGGGAGTGCAGTGGAGGATGGCCCAAGTCCTTGGGTCCTGCACCCCATGGGAGACCAGGAGAAGCTCCTGGCTCCTGGCTCCTGCCATCAGATCAGCGCGGTGTGTCAGCCGCAGCGGCCATTGGATGGTGAACCAATGGTAAAGGAAGACCTTTCTCTCTGTCTCTCTCTCTCACTGTCCACTCTGTTTGTCAAAAAAAAAGAAAAGAAAAGAAAAGAAAAGAAAGAAAATGGTATACCCTCCACCTCCCCAAAAAGGAAGGTGGGGCAAAATGGAGCCATGAAACACTTAGGAAGTGGTCATCAAGGCTTGAATCTTTGGAAGTGATGACGGGAGGTGGGGTGTTGGGAAGGTAGTGAGGAGAGGAATAAATGATAAGAAAAACATTGATTGATCTGATCATGTTTTGAATTGCAGTAGGTTGATTGTGGAAACATAAACTGAGCTAATGAAGACATAAGTAGCAGGTGGGACTGAATAGCTGAATGTGTTTTAGATTCCATGTAAAAATGTTTAGTAGCATCGGGATGTAAAGGCTGGTGGCTCACAGAATACACAGGAGCTGAGGCTGTTGATCAACACAGATGGGTGCTGAAGTGAGGGAGTTGAAGGAGATCCCAAGTTACCTAAGAGGGAGGGTAGGCAATAGGATCCCCAGGTTCGTGAATATTGAAGAGAGCCCCAGTGGCCACCTTTTCCTCAAAGGAGGGAAACTGAAGACAACAAGAGTGAAGGCTAGAGGATATTTTTAAAGAAGGAAATTGTTGAAGTAAAGTAAGACAGGGTATAGCACAGATCAAGTTGCTTAATATCTGAGGGTGTGGGGATGTCACAAAGAGCAGTTTATTGGCACGAGGAAGCTGGATTCAGTCAACAGTGAAGAGACGTGTGTTTTCATCCCGCAGCTTACTCATGGACTCTTCACAAGGATCCCAAAGTTCTTTGCTAAGTGACAGCAAACTGAGGATGGAGATGGCAGTCAAGTGTCAGAAGGAAGAAGTGATTGGCCAGTATTTAAGAAAATTTCCTGCCTTCGGATTTTATTTTCTGAGGACAAACTGATCTGTAAAACTTCCATATTCTTCATCTGGTGACAACCTTAACCTATTCCTTGAAATAAAACACATCTTTTAGTGGCATATGGTTTTAAACTATCTTTTTCTTATATTTCCGTACTTTTTCTTAATCCCTCATACTTAAGGACAGTCATCTATCACCTAAGGACAGGCACAGGTCCTGAGACATTCATCAATAGGCTATTTCATCATGATGCAAGCCTCATGGAGTGTCTCCACACCGACTGAGACAGCAGCGACCTCATGAAGGGAGACACATTCCAGGAACCACCATTGTATCTGTGGTCGGTCACCAGCCAAAACGCCATTATGTGACACATGATTATGTTGTCTTAATTTGTATTATTTGTGCATCTCTCCCTCTTGTTAGAGATGTCTGCAGCCAGGATGAGGGTACTTCAAACAGCTCATGAAGACATAAAATTAAAAGATAAGTTTATTTTGCTGTGGATTTGTTTGAAATCTCTGCGTAGTTGTTTCATAATATGTATTTTCATGAATTTTTTAAAGGCACCTTGCAGGCATGAATTTCAAAATATTTTTGCAGAAAACCAAATTATCTATAAATTCTGTTTTCCATGGACTTTTTGAAGTCCCTTTGTACACTATTCATCAGGCCACCTACACGTCAATGTGTTAGAGAAATTGATTTAATTCCAAGTGGCACAAAAATAGTGATTTTTTTTTTAAAAGAAAAGATGTGATGTATAGTATTTCTGGTAAGTTTGTAAGTTTTTCAGGAAGCCAAGAAATAAATTATCATAAAATAGAGAAGATAATTCCTAGAGATTTATCATTCTAAAAGAACAATTCATTGATTATATCCTCTTGTTACTATGAATTGGTACTATGCGTTGAATGTCTACTGAGCACCAGCACTATACTAAGCCCTTTGCTTATGTTTTCCGTCTTCAGCATCACAACCATCATTCGAAGCTTAGACGAGTCAATTGTGGCAGAGTCCACAGAGCTGCTCTGTGCTAGCCCAGCCTGTTGGATTGTGCAGGGCAATAGGCGTTCCACTGCCCCATCAATTCATCCTTATACCTTTCCTTTTCGTCTGAACTTTTCTGCATGGACATTCTCGCAGCCAGTGTTTCAGGTTCCATACAGAGTGGTGTCTATTAGGAGCTCAGAAGAGAAGGGAAGGCGACCATGATCTGGATTCGACTGCAGAGCGATTACTAGCAGTATTGCAAATGCAAGATAACCTTGACCCTAAAAAATGACTTCACATGAAGTCATAATTTGCTGCGTGGATACTCCATCTATGGTTCAAATATTCGAGGGAATTAAGCAGTCTGTCATACTACTTTACTATAGAATATTACTTTGACAGAAGAGTTAACCAACCTACAGTGATGTCACACAGAAGTGTTACAATTCAAAAAATTTCTTTAACTCTGAAGGGGGTTCTGGAGTTTGGGAACAGAATGATATAAAAAGGTTTATATAGTGCCATATATAAGATGATTCCATCTGTAATAGTCTTTCCCTGATCTACCCCATGTTCACTGTTTCCCCAAATCCTTCAGTTGTGAATACAACAAAATTCAATGGTCTGGGAAAACAACATAATATATTAAGATCATCACATTTCTCTTTCTTTTACATTTATGCTTACTTCTCACAAAGTCATCTTGAATGGAATATGCATTTTCTTTTACATTCATTTATCTCTAAATCTGATTTTAAATGCAACCACAGAGTGATTTTCAGACTTATAAAGACATTGTAGCTTTTCGTAAATTTTACATAATGTTCTTCATATAGTATTTCAAACATGTGCACACACACACACACACACACACAACTTTTATCTCTTTGAACGAATCCTCCAAAGCTTCAAATCATTGCTCAGGCTCCATTTAAGTCCAAAACTGCTTGTTCTCATGATCACAAATTTCCTTTAAGAAGATTTTCAATCTTGGTAACAATTTCAGTCAAAATAAATGATTTGAAAAATTTTTAGTCACTCAAAAAAAATCTTTTAGTCACTCCAAGCTAAAATGTTAAAACTTGAAGCCACTCCAAGATTTAAACCAATATTCTTAAGGAAATTATGTAGGTACCACAGCAGTGCAACTTGAAATTACCAATGAATTTCAATATGCCATATTCACTAGATCACACAAACTTTATATTTTCAACTTTTAAGACAATGCCAACATTTAACTACAAACTCAAAGTAGGAACACAATAGTCAATTTATATAAAATATTTATTTTAAAAATCTGACTAATATGTAAGAATATGTCACCCCAACATTCATCTCGTGGCTTTTACAAAGGCAAGCAGTACACTAACAAGCACGCACATCTGTGAAAACCATCACCACGTAAGAAATAACGAAGAGGGTAGGAAAATGTATTATCAGATGTCTGATAATTTATTAATGTGCTTATGGGTCTAATAAAACAACGCCTTTGCGTAAAATATATAATAACTAGAACACAATCATTTACTTATTCTTAGGAAGTTAGATTAATATAAATAACATTACTATCTACAAGTGAACATTTTGAACCATTTTGAAAGGATGTGCAAAATAGGTAAGGGAAAATACCTGAAATATCAGCAGGAATTGAGAGAGCACAGGTACAGGTGTGTGACAATAAACAGAAGGAATCAGCTTTTCTAAAAATGTGTCCAGTAAGCATTTCCTTAAATTCTACAAATATCTAATACATATAGTGAAATAGATCATAGCAATATCCTCAGTGTTTCTATATATCACAGAAACACTTTGACTTAACTCTTCTGGGGACGTTTTCTACACTTTTTTTTTTTTTTTTTTGAAAAACAAAACAAAACAAAAACAAAAACATGCCATTTTGGTTATTTAGGCAAAGGAATGTTTAGTCAAGTTTCAGTAGGTGGCACCAAAGCACCAAAAATCTATAAATCATCTAAGTAGGCGCTCCTTTGCCCATTATAAACCTATTGTGAATCACCTACGGAATTTACTAGCACATTAAACAGATGAAAATGTAGATAACAGGATGCTTGATCTTCAAAGCGGTGTTATTCTAACACATGTATTGTTACCGAATTTACTTTTCCCAATATGTATCTTTTACAACTCCAAATGCTTAAATGATGGAAAATCAAAGTTGCCTTGAAGTCACGCCCCTAAGTCCCTGATCAGAGGTTTCTGCACAATCTAGGAATCAGTTTGAGTAGAAATGGCATTTCAAAAGACAGACTTGGTCTTTAAACACCACCCGTTGCACCCTCCCTCCCCAAAAGGAGTGCAGCGCCAGCCATTTCCAAGGGGATTTAAACCTGTTTCGTTCTGCAAATTGAAGAAAAGTACAAGGACAGAAGGGTGAAACAGAAGAGATGAAATGAATCCTTATTCTCAGCATCTGCCCTAAAATGAATGGTGGCATGTTTTCAAGGTTGAAAATGCAGACCTGACCCCTACAAACGTGAAGATCCTACACAAGTGGAGAGAGCAGACTGAAGTGAAAAGCAAGAGTTAGCCGAAACAGATATGCACGACTTTCCTTTTTAGTAGGGCATGGTAACAAAAACTGAGGTACATAAATAAGAATAAAAGGAATCTACTTACTCTTTAAAGCTAACATATTGTCCATAGACAATAAATCCAACAAATCATATCAAATTAGTAAGTATTTCTGGGCTAGGCACTCTGCACGAATGGCAAAGAAGGCAAGGCATTATCAGGAGTTCGGGGAACCAGAGACAATAACCTTCCCCTTCCTTCCTTAGTTTATCAGTAAATATAATGATGATAGCAACTCTTTACTGAGATGTCATCATGTATTAGACATTGCACATCATTAGACACAGTATACAAGGGGACTGCAAAAGATTTGCAGAAGATGGAATTAAAGGATAAGTTTATTTTGGTGCAAAAAATTTTGAAATCTATGCATGATTGTTTCATAATACACATTTTCCATGAGGTTTTTGAAAACTTCTTCTCTATGCATGGATTTCAAAATTTTTTTGCCCTAAAACCTATATCTTAATTCCTTTCACAACTTTTTAAACTATTCTCGTTTTTTCCTCACTTAGTCGCCCCAGCAAGCCAATGAGTTAGCGGACATTTTACCTACTTTATAGGGAATAATATTCAGATTTAAAGGAACTTAACAATTGCTCAAAGTCATACATGGAGGAAGTGTGAAATTTGAAGTTGTGTCTGTTTATGTTTTTCTTAATCTTTTTGCAAACTTAACGTTAAAGCTGGCTCTAGTCTTCCAACGCCTGGAATCCCATGAGTGGAACCTTAGCTACTTATCACTAGAAATAGCTCCAGAGGCTCCTGCTAATACAGAAACAAAGGATTTTATTGATGATTTTATTGACATTCAGTTTTCCGTTCCGTAAGGAAACTAAGACTCATTGAGCTTAACTGCCCTTTTGATTTCACACAATCCTGTCAGTGCCTGTGAATTTACAGGCTCCTTCTGTGCCCAGAGAATTCCAACAGATCTTTTGGGGGACCTCTCTCTTAAATACAAATGAGCATCCAAGAAACAACACCAAAGCCTCTAACAAGAAAGACAAAGACAGACTGTAGGCCTTGAGAGAAACAAAGACAATGCAAAGAGCCCAAGAAATGATAAAACTCAGCATAATTCAAATTCCCAGAAAGAAGACAACACTGCATTGATGAACAAAGAACGGAGGTTAGAAAGACGACAGTTGGAGATCAATAGAGGAGGTGAATAGACACCAGCTGTAATCTTTTTATAAAAATAAAAGATGAAAAAACTAAAACTAGTCTAATAAAAAATCATTTTGAAACGGCAAAATAAAGTCTTTGTCTTTGCTTCTGAAGAGGAGGCATCGATGTGAGCGTGGAGAAGGCAAAGGGTTGTCCTTATTTCCTAGGAGGCTTACGCAACTACCCAAGCCTTTGAATTACACCCCACGCAGGCAAACATTTTTAAAATAAAAATATACATTATAAAGGCATAAACATGTAAAACAGAGTTGATGATAAAAGGAACAAATGTTTAGGGCCTCAGGGTGGACTTCAAGCAAAGGATTTCTTAGTTTTTATATAGCGATCACATCTAGCTGCCTCCTGAAGAATTATGTATGATGCCATCAACACTCATTTTTGCTTGTGATGATATGTGAATATGCACACCCATGTACCTCTAAAACCAGCCATGCAGTGATAGATCGCTAGTATTTAGCTTAAAACATCATGTAATCAATCTCAGGCCTGCTGACTAACTAAACAAATAATGACAATTCAATAAGGCTTGAATTTAGAATAATATTCGGATGGGCTCAGGTGGGACCTTTGCAGCCATTTGGGGAGTGAATCAGTGGATGGAAGACTTCTCTCTCTGTCTTTCCCTGTGTCTGTAACTCCACCTCTCAAATAAGTAAATAAAATCTTAAAAGAAAAATACAAATGACAAAGATGCTTCCTGACTTATACTATTTTAAAACATTTTCCGGAATAGGTTCATCATCATGTTAATTTGTTTTCATTTTTCTATATTCATGGGGTTAATTTGTTTTTATTTTTCTAAATTTAAGATAACCATCTGTGAAAAATTCCTTGTGTTTTCTTTTCTGTATTAAAACACTTATCTGTAATTCAGGAGGGGACTAGATTATCACTTCCTGTGTAAAGATGGCCAAGTTGAGGCCTTTGATTCACATTCGCACACCTTAAAGTGTCCCAAAGGCCTCTTGGAGAGATCTACAAAGTGTGTTACCGGATTGAAGGCATAGGGCAATTTAAGCAGCGTTGTTTAACCCTTTGCCTCCCAAAAGTTGTTTGTCGCAAGCCCATTTGCCCGTGAATATATGCAGTGGGCATTCTCAAGGAACGTGAGCACCACGGAACTCCCGTGCTCCTGAGAGCACAGCTCATGCGATTCTGGTTTGTATCAGGGATGTTTTCCTACCTCCCTGTCGGACATTAGAGTCATAATCCTGAGCAATGAAAAGATCAATCCTGTATCGGTGCTGATGCATGCAGTGCATGAAGTTAAGAGTGCTGACTTCTGGGCTCCAACTCTGGAAATCCTGGTTTAGTAGGCTTGCGGCAATCAGTGACTGCTGCACCACTATTTTCTAACAGCTCCAGTGATGATTATGATGGGGACAAATGACAAATGATGGGTTAAGGACAAATGACAGAAGCCGCCGCTGTGTGCAGTAGGCTGAAGCTTCACCTGCTATGCTGGCATCCCATGTGAACGCTGGTCGGTGTCCAACTCTCTGCTTTCAGGCTGGAAAAACCGTGTTTGGGCCTCTGCCCCTGCATAGCAAACCCAGAAGAAGCTCCTGGCTCCTGGCTTCGAATGGGCCCAGCTGGAGCTTTGGCAGCCATTTGGGGAGTGAATCAGTGGATGGAAGACTTCTCTCTCTGTCTTTCCCTCTGTCTGTAACTCTACCTCTTAAATAATTAAATAAAATCTTAAAAAAAGAACAAATGACAAAGATGCTTCCCCCGACATACTATTTTTAAACATTTTCCAGATTAGGTTCGTCATCATGTTAATTTGTTTTCATTTTTCTATATTCAAGGAAATACCTGATTTATAACACACACTTCCAAGAGCACAAACCATTTAATTATATGAATCACTTGGTAAGCACATGTTTTTGCTTCCTTCTGCATAGGCTGAGATCATAGTCGAAGATACATAAGGAGGAGCCGGCGCTGCGGCAGGTTAAGGCCCAGCCTGCAGTGCCGGCATCACATATGGGTGCTGGTTCGAGTCCCGGCAGCTCTTCTTCCGATCCAACTCTGCTATGGCCTGGGAAAGCAGTAGAAGACGGCCCAACTTCCTGGGCCCTTGCACCTACAGGGAGACCTGGAAGAAGCTCCTGACTCCTGGCTTTAGATCAGCTCAGCTCTGACTGTTGCCATCATTTGGGGAATAAACCAGAGGATGGAAGACCTCTCTCTCTCTCTCTCTCTCTCTCTCTCTCTGTCTCTCTGCCTCTGCCTCTCTGTAACTCTGTCTTTCAAATAAATAAGTAAATCTTTTTTTAAAAAAAAATTCATTCTTAAAATATGCACATTGCTGGATGATGACTGTGAAAGCAGCAGATTCTTCTTTAGAAAAAAAATAGGGGAAGAAAAACAAGCAGGCTGCCCTGTGACAAACTAAAATGAACTTAAATGTCCTTGCTTCTTTCTACACAAATCATCAAGGAAGGAAAAATGGAAAATGCTTAAAAGTGCCGCATTCTTATTATATCTGAGCTTTAAGACAAAAACAAATAAACAAATAAGTATGCAAAACCTGCTGAGGCTCCAACCTACAACAGGCAGACGAAATGGAGTGGGAAGTGAACGGGTGAGCAAGGTCCGGGTCAGAACAGTGCGAGGAGGGTGAGAGCTGTGCATTTCATTTGTCTCTGCAGGAAATGTTACCAGCAGCACCCACAAACCTGCCGGCCTGAGCCAGGAGGGCGCAGGCAGTCATGCTCTTGGTGAAGATGTGTGTGTGTGTGTGTGTGAACTAAATACCAGACAATAATAAATACACAGACAGGGAGGGCCCATCTCACAGACAGGATCGAATGTCTGCAGCTGTTGAGGATAATTGGTAAGGGCACGACTGTTTTCTTCCCATGTCCCCTTCCTGAAAACTCTGAACAGCAACATGTCTTTGACTTTCAAAACCAGTGAAGGAAGGAACCCAGGCACAATGGGAAAAGTGACATTTCCGAATGGAAGAGATTTGCAGTGTGCTGTTCTCCTAAGACTGCTGTTTGCACAGCTAAAAGCTACCAGCAGTGTCTTTGCTGCTCCTGTGGTTTCTCCTCCTCCGTGTACTTCTGTTTTTCTTATTCTAAGTCTTTATAGGAAAGGAAGAGGCGCAGCTCATGCGGTTAAGCACACAAGCGCTTCCAAATGGTGCAACGGTTGCCATGGCACCGGCGTAATCAGCCCCATCTCGGGGTTCAAACCGCAACTTCTCTAGCGTTGAAGCTGCCTGATTATACATTTAACGACTACAAAATACTGGGCCTCCGGTCGATTTGTTGTTGCTTCACTGAAAGTGTATTTCAAAGATAAAGTTCATTTTTGTTATTTTTCACTCTTCTTTAAGATGCACCACATTTGAAAAAAGCACTTACACAGGGTATTTTCATGAGAAAATAAGTTAAACCCAACCTTATCTTTGATAACATAAAAAAAAAAGCCACTCTCTCTGGCTCAGCATTTTGTGGATTAATTACATGATGGAACTTGGAGAAAATAGATTACAATGGGAAAACTGAGGCGAATGGGCTGACCGGTCAGTAGAATTCATATTCTTGTCCCCTCAAGGTTCTGAAACGATCCAACAAGGTCATGGCAAGGGGATTTCAGTTTTTGAACTCACAGGTGAAATATCACTCCACCGGTGAGAAGCATCACATTGCACGCTTTGCTAATAAAGGTATGAAGGTAAAGAAGTTGAGGGACTTCCTTAATGTCACACTTGACAGTCTCACGGAAGTCAGTGCCTGAAAACCAGACACATGCAGGAAGGTTTTTCTGTCCAGCCACATGAACAGATACCCTTTAGCCCTGGCTGGTAGCAATCTTCCTTGCTAAGCTTTTCTACCCATTGTCATATGTTTTGACTAAGTGACTACGATGATACAGAAAATATTAAAAATAAACTAATATTTATACACAATCCATCCTGGAAAAGATTATGGGGACCTTTTCGTTTAACTACTGTAGAGAAACCCTTGCTAGGGGCTGGTGTTGTGGCACAATGGTTAAGTGGCTGCCTGTGATGTACGCGGCTCTTACGAGTACCAGCTCACGTCAGGCTATTCCACTTCAGACCCAGCTTCCTGCTAAAGAGCCTGGGAAAGCAGCATAAAGTGGCCCAAGTCCTTGGGACCTGTTACCCAAATGGGAGACCCGGATGGAGTCCTACTCTCCTGTTTTCAAACTGGCCCAGCCCTGGCCGTTTCAACATTTCGGTAGTAAACCAGCGGATGGAAGATCTCATTTGTCTCTGTCTCTCCCTCTCTGTCTGTAACTATGCCTTTCAAATAAATAAATAAATCTTTAAAAAAAAAACCCTCCTGGTGGGCCTTTCTACATCAGAAACAGTTTTCTGTCTTGCATTTTAAAAAGAACTCTTGCTGAATACACACTGTTGATACATTCCCTTATACAATCCTCACAATACACCTATATCATTAGCAGTACTACCCTTGTCTAACAAAGACAAACTAAAGGCAAAGATGGTTTAGATAAATTGATCGAGTGTAGACTAAACATAGAAATCTCAATCCTAAGCATACTAGAATCCAAAACGCCTGCATTTCCTATCAGCTCCACAAGGTCACCCCCAGGGAGTATACTTGCGAGGATTCCGTTCCCATCACTTTCCTGAACTTCAGTGTGTGGTCCTTACACACCTAACACCTGGTCCCTGCTGCTTCCTTTATCTCTCCACTACCTCTAGTCTAGTCCAGATACTTACCATGCCCTGTTTCAATAAGCTTCACACTCACATTTGTTGCTCATTTTGTATTTTTTGAGGGCACTGGCGACATTAGCTTTCCTTGCTAGTTCATGGAGGAAAAATCATAAACATTTTTATATTTAATCTTAATGCAGTTGGTTTCTATGGTCCCAACAAAGCTTTGAGCAATGCAGTTTTGAAACTCATTGTCATATGGGGCATGTGTAATTTCGCATTTCCTAATATGGTACAGTATTGCGTTTCTTCTTGGCATTTTCATAGGCTTTCAAATTTTCATTTGTATCTCTATTTATGTTCGTACAATAAAGAACAAAATGCAAAATATGCTCAGAAATGTAAATAGCTGGGAGGAAGAAAGAGCTGCACTTCATATTATACTCTGACCTGTTTTTAGATCCTAACCCGCCAGTATGGCCTTGTGCAGTTTGAATACACAGCACTTCCTTATACCGAAAGAAAATGAGATCCGTATATCACAGAGATGCCTATACTCCTATATTTATTGCAGCACTAGTCATAACAGCAAGACATGGAATTAATGTAAGAGTCCATTAACTGATGATAGATAAAATACAGTATATATACGTATGCAACAGAATACAAGAGATGAGATGAATCCCATCACTTGCAACAACATGAATGAACCTGGAGGATATTACGTTAAGCGAAATAAGCTAGACACAGAGAAATACTGTATGACCCTACTCAAATGTGGGATCTAGCACATTTGATCTCATTGGTGAGAAGAACAGAGGTTGGCCTGAAAAGTGCGGAGGAAAGGCTAGGGAGAGGTTGCTGTATAGATGTGAAGTTACATTTAGATCAGAACAATAAATGCTGATGTTCTATTGTGTAGTAGCGTGACAATAGTTAAAAATAACGAATTATGTATTTTAAAGTAGCTGTAAGGAAGGATTTTGAGTGTTTCATCATGTAGAAATGACCAATGTTTGAGGTGATGAGTATGTTAATTACCCTGATTTGATCTTCACACAATGTATACAGGTATATCAAAACATCACATTGTACCTCATAAATTCATACAATTATTATGTGCCAAAAAATAGTTGATACGAAGCTTTGATAAAACAGTATATGCAGACAGCATCACAAAATGGATAGCAGGCCCAGAAGTGATACTGAGTAAATGTTCACTAGACTCAATGTCCGTTGATTCCTTAGCTGTACCTACTCATAGGCCATCAGTGGCAGTCATTTTCAAGTGAGATTCAGGGATCCATGACAGTCAAAACGATTTTAAGAGGCTATTGGGGCTGAATCATCTATTTTTTTAATTGGCATACAAAATTCCTTTTCACTTGGACTATAAGTTAGGTAAGAATCTAAATGTAACTTCTGCCTTGAATTCTGATTTCTGAATAATTTTTCTGTGATTATGCAACTTGTGCTGAACACGAAAGAGAAGGATCTGAGTTACATTCACGGATTATAGTATTTAATGTGCCCCATGTCACCTTCGGTGCTGTATTTTATCGTATGCTTTTTGCACTTCTCCTCAGTCCTTGGAGGGATTCAAAGAAATGTTATCAAAGGCAAGGCTTACGAGTGACGAGTGATAGTGATGAGTGACGGTGAAGATACCATCCTAAAAATCATGTGATTTTCCCATGACTCGTCTTCTGTGATTCTATCCTGGATCAAGGCAGTGGGAGTGGCTCAGCCCAGGGTCTCTGAATCCCAGGTCTGCCTTCTCCAACCCTCCCAGAGAAATGCCAGTGCTATGAAGTCCTAGGGGACCAAGTTTCCTGGCGATCATCCAAAAAACCACCTCCCAGTCCCTCACTGGTGCACAGCTACCATCTGTTCCTTAAGTTTAAGAACTGTGCAAAGAAATTTTTCATGATTGTCTGGAAACAGTTATGGTCACGTTTTGGGGTTCATATTCAGGAAGTTCCTGCAATGGATTGGCTGAAGTATCCCCAAATGTCTAAGGAATACCTCTCATTTATGTGGAACCTATGTTGAAATTGTCACCATTGAAAACCTCACAAGCAGGGTAGATTAGCCCTAGGTCCTTGTAGTATCCAGGACCAACCTGAGTACTCAAATAACATGTAACTAATCTATGGAGTGAATCAAACCTAGCTAGACTGAATTGGGGTATTTAAAAATATTAAACATTTTTCAGCAACATGTGTAGAGGGGGCATCTAGTGACCTAATAAAAATACCATTACTGGCCTATTTCCACTTCAACCACTTATTTTATATATTTTGGATGTTAGTCTATACTTTTAATCCTGGAGAGCATCCATACTCTCCATTTTGAGGGGTAGATAAGGTAGAAATGATATTGTGGTCCTAGTACTGTTCTGGAATAACGCACACAATGTTCTCCAGTGTGTATTTTTTTCATTTTTCACTTTCATTTTTCTAAGAGAGGAGGGAGAGGGAGAATGAGAAAGGGAGAGATAGAGTTAGAGATAGAGAGATCTTCCATTGGCTAGTTCACTCCTCAAATGCACACAACAGCTGGGGGCGGGCCAGGTTGAAGACAGGAGCCCTGAACCAATCCAGGGCTCCCATTTGGGTGATGAGACACCAATACTTGAGCCACCACCTACTACCCACTGAGGGTGAGCATTAGCAGGAAGCTGGAACGGGGAATGGAGTTGAGACTTGAACTGTAATATGATCATCCCAAGCTGCGTTCTAACCACTGCACCAGTGACCCCTCCCAGTTATTAAATAAATTAGCATTTAGAGCAAATACCCCCACCCATTCAGTAGTAATATGATTACTGCTGTCATAAAGCTAGACATTAGTGAAAGGGATGGGTACCTCCCTTCTCTCATGATAGAGTCTTTAAGGGAAAATGGGTCCTCTGCTTTCAAATTATCAGTTCATTTTACACTTTCACAACTTATACCTAATTTACCAAAATAAAAAAAATACTTTTATCTGTGATCTATGACACAGGAAGTCCAATTCTTGACATAGCACATCATTTCATGGCATAAAACAAAGCAAATTTGGTTGAGAAATCTTACGGGAACTATTTATTATGAAGAACTCATCAGTTTACTTTCATTGTTCTGCATTCTTTTGTCTCTATGATACCTGAATCCACCTGAAGCTAGTAAGGGGAAGATCAGTCTAATATTAGGTTCCTATTATTAATTGGACATTATCGATTATATGTAGTTTTGAAATAATAAAAATTGGTTAATATTGGTAGCAAACTAAAGGAAATGAGCCACATTTAGAGAGAAGCTTTGTGATTGTTTTTCTATAGCAAAGATATTTTTCAGAGTCTACCACCTCCTTCAAAAACATTACATTTTATTTAAAGTTTAGTTGTTTGTTTATCATACCTATTGAAAATACAATTAGTATTTTCTTATAGTGACTAGAACCGATAAATATTTTAAAATTTCCAAGGATGAATGCAAAAATTATTACAGTCCTTCTTTACTTAAAATCCCTGAAATGAGGCCTTTGAATCAGGTATTTTGTAGGTCCAAATTTGCTTGTTATTTGATTGTTAATTGTTTTCAAGGACTATGCAGACTAATGGGATATGATCAAAAGTGGAGTAGGAATTCTAGAAGAATAGTTCGGCTGCATGTAATGTGATAAAAAAATTTTGTAAATTAAATGCAGTTGCTTTGGAGTTTACGGGAGAAAGAAGTTAGAAGCTTACCCATACATCATGTCATTAACATTCACTAATAACTGTTAATCATTGTTAACATTATTGTCCTTCAAGATCACATATTTTTTGTTATATAAATTGTTATATTTGTATTAGAAAACTGTGAGTTTCTGAGAAGAATTTATTTCAAATCATATCTTATCTGTATATTTTCTGATAATTGGTTTTGATTCAAGAACTGAAACAAAGTGTAAAAAAGTTATATTATAATTTTAGGTCAAGGATCACTTAAATATTCTCAATCTATGAATTCTTAAATAATTTACTAACACATTTATAAAGCAGTTGTCCCATTATCTCAATACATATAGAGAAAACTTGTCAGAGCTAGGAAAATGAGTAAATACTCAAAATTACTCAGTCTTCTTCCAGTAGTGGAAATAATAGCAATAGTAATAGTAATAATAATAACAGCAACAAGAGCTAAATTCCTCAGTAAATGCTAATAATAAGCTGGAGTGCTAGATAAATAAACTCTCCCTTTTATGCTGGGGTACTCAGATCAATAAACCATCCCTTATATAACATTGTGCTATTTTGCGCATTTTTCTACTAATATTGCTAATTTCCCTCCCAATCCATCATCTCATCAAGATCATGCTTTCTCTATCACATCTCCTGTGAGAAGCCAGACAGTATTTTAAGGTTACCATTCACTGCAGGTCCATGCAGACCAAATTCCAATCCAGACTCTGACTCTTATGACTATTTGAACTTGATCCAGACATTGAGTCTTGCCTTCTTATCTGAAAACTGGTTGAATAAATAAACCTTGATAGGATGTGGTGAACAATAGAGATGTGTAAAGCACCAGAGACACAAAAGCATCCAAAATACTAGGCAGCTATTGTCACTGCCAGGATTGCAAATCTGAAGTAGGAAATGGCCAGTTACAGAAAGGCTATTACAAACATTGGTTGAACGTTTCTATAAGGAATTTTGTATTCACTAATGCCCATGGAAGGCTATCTATGATGTAGGTTGTATGATACAGCACACACATTTAATAGAGACTTGGTAAATGCAATGGAGATGAGGAGAAACCACTATACTAACAACATAGCGGGATAAAAAGCATCCTATTAAAAGTCATGGCTCTCTGAGCTTCAAAACAAAATTATTGTGAAAATTCAATGACATACTGCTAGTGATATGGTAAATTACTCAATTATAAAAAGAATTGCTTGATGATAAAACTCTCTTGAAAGTTACTTGTGATTAACATCTGTATTCAAGAAAGAGCATAAAAATACAATGTGTGCAGGAGACAAACCCAAAATTGGATATGTTCTGCAAAATATCTGGCTAGTAACTCCTAAAATTTCAAGGTCATGAACAAATACAGACTGAAAAAGTGTCACAGGTCAAGGGAGACTAAGGAGACCTTATGAATTAATTGAACATGGTGCCCTGGATTAGTTATCGGGAAGAGGACATTGGCAGAAAAACAGGTGAAAGTCACATAAAGGCCATAGTTCAGTTAATGGCCTCGTTCCAATGATTATTTTTAGTTTAAACAAGTGTGTTCCTTGACAAATGTTCATATCAAGGAAGATGAGTGAAGAGAGAGTGGGAACTTTACATCCTTGCCTCTATTCTGCAAATCTAAAATTATTTTCAAGTTAAAAGTTTGTTTTTTAAAAATTCTAAATGTCTAAATAATTCTGATAATTTTTAAAAATCTTTAAATTGGGCATTTTTGAGATTGAGCAAATGCAAGTAGAAAGGTTCTTTGCTTTAATAAGATAAATCTGGATTAAGTCAAAGTACATAAATAAAATACCTTTCTAAAGTTTTTGATTGCTACTTTATAGTGTACCAAATGAACACACAAATGGACACAAATAAATTCAGGAAGTTCATTTTTAGCAGTTTTAGCCTCAGGGGCTCATATAATTCACCCCTTATGGCAGAAATTTAATTAAAACAATTTGGGGGGAGCAGTGTATTAGCAACACCTCATGATTTCAAATTCTCAAATTAAGGTTTGCATTCCACAAAAACACCCTCAAGGGTTAAGAAAAATCACCCTCTTTACTCCATTTCTGAGAAAATTCTCTTTCACTCCGAAAGTACTTGGCATCTTCAATAAGTTCATGGAAAATCTATATCATGCAAACGTATCCATGAGTTTCAAGTTTTTTGCGCCAATTCCACTTTCCCAGTAGCGTTTGAAGCACCCTGAGACTTCAGTCTTTAGTATTCCTTCACACTCTTCCTATCCTCCAAGGGCTCATTCTCCTCGTCTCACTGAGGAGTGCTAACTGTGAATACGTTCATTTTTCTTAATAACAAACTAAGGATGGGGCTATACTTCTGTGCTGGAAATAAAACAAACCTGCATCTTTTTACTTATATAAAGGAAACACTTTTTAGTTACTCAGAAAAATGTTTTCTGACATCCATTGTGTTGGGGATCTAGTCCTGGGCCGCTGTAGCCTCCCACCTAATTGAGCAGCAAATCACATAGGCCTGGGCACAATAACTAACATGCACATCAACACTTGCTGTGGACCAAACACTATATTATGTTCCATACAATAGATCGCATACATGTCCTACATATTAACCTTCTTCATCACTGTAACCATGAGAGGTCGTCGTTATAACTGTGTGATTATTAACCCTGTTTTAGAAATAGAAACACACAATGAGACTCAATAAGTGATTTGTCAATGACCACTCAGCTTGTGAGTAACAGAGATAGGACTTTTGCTTCAGACAGTATGGATCAAAGTTAATTGTTTTGTTATTTGGATGGTAACTGCATTCTAATATGCTAAAGCACTATGGTTCGCTATGTCCTATGGACCAGCGGAGGAAGCATGCCTCCCCATTCATGGGTTGATACAGGAAGACCTCCTCAGAAAGGTAAAGTCTCACTAGGGCGTGGAAGATCAGTCTTTCAGAGAAAGTGAACAGTGTCGGCCAGCATTGAGAACAGAACACATTTCTGCAAGTAAAGGTTGTGCCTCCAGAAAGGGGCTAAGCTGTGTCTGGAAGGGGAGTGTGATGTTGATAAAGGCCCTCCTAGTGCAGACTGTGACGCAGGAAAATGATCCTCATGTGAGACTTTGAGCAGGTGTATGATCCCGTTTGTGGTGTGCAGAGTCAAATTCAGGGTGCAAGAGTGCACCTGAGGATACAGATCAGGGGGTTGCAAAATGCTGCTAAAATAGTGTCAGCAGACTAACAGCAGGACAAACAACTCAGACTAAACCCTTCGGAATTTATTATCTCACAAGGCAGGATTGATTCCATGCCTCACCTGTGGTCTAAGGGCCAGATTCCTTCCAACTTTTTATTCTGACATCCACAGGGCTTCACTGCCTCACAGTCTAAACATGACAAGATATCTCATTTTCCTAAAACACTGATCGCAGACAGGAAAGTGGTCATTCTTTTCTCTCTCTTTAAAAAAGATTTACTTATTTAGAAAGGCAGACTGATGGGGGGAGGGGGAGAGAGAGAGAGAGATGGAGAGAGGGAGAGAGAGAGGGATGGAGAGATATTTTCATCAACTGCATCCACTGATTCACTCCTCAAAGGGTTACAATAGCCATGTATCTGGACCGGATTAGAGCCAGGAGCCAAGAACTCTATCCTGGTCTCTTACATGGTAACAGGGACTCAAGGGCTCCACTCATCATCTGCTGCTTCCCAGGGTCATTGGCAGGGAGCTGAACCAGAAGCAGAGTAGCCGGGACTCTGGTGCTCTGACATGGGATGTTACATGTCAAGGCGGCTTATCCTGCGGCGCCTGCCCCTTTAGTAGCTTTTTAAGAGTGAGGGGAGTTTCCCCAACTGCCCTTCCAGTTCCTTTGGTCAAACCTGCATCACTGCCTAAGGACCTGCAGAAGCTGTGAATCACTTTGACCAATCAGGACCTAACTTTAGGGGCCAGGGAAACTGCAAGACCCAAGTGAACTTGATGGTCATGTGGGAAGGGCATTAATAGCTAAATAAATAAATATAATAATAAAATACCTAAAGGTCTCAGTAGCAAGAAAAACGGTTGTATGGGGGTGGGGCTGAAAATCTCGGTTGTGGCAAGAGAAGTAGGTAGAAGCGAGTATACCAAGAGATGAAAAATACAGACTTAGCAGTACTTCTTAACAGAAAACTGAGTTACAGAAAAAGGGGAATTCAGAATATGTCTTACGTATTTGGTTTGGGTAACTGTGCAGTGGCTGATGTAACTCACTGATAGAGAGACTATGAGTGCAAGGCAGGTTAATGGAACAGGCTTTTAATTCAACTATGGTAGTGTGCTGTTTGAGATACCAAGAAGATACCCATTGAGGATGTGTAGTCCATGGTCAGAGAAATCTGTGTGCTTAAGAAAGAAGACACAGGGGACAGCATTGAGGCTCAGCAGGTTAAGCTGCTGCATGCAATGCTGGCATTCCATATTGGAGGGCCAGTTCAAGTCCAGGCCCAGATCAGTTCTTCTGGTGAAGCTCCCTGCTAACACACCTGGGAATGCAGCAGAAGGTGGCCCAAGTGCATGGACCCCTGCCATCCATAGAGGAGACCAGGACGGAGTTCCTACCTCCTGGGCATTGGGGCCATTTTGGGGAGTGAAACAGTGAATGAAAGGCCTCTCTCTCTCTCTCTCTCTCTCTCTCTCTCTCTCTCCCTCTCTCTTATAAATAAATAAGTAAATAAATGTCTCATAAATAAATAAGTAAATAAATATTCCAAAAAATAAAAGAAGACACAGCAGAGCTTAACTTACAGATGTACACGTCTCCAAGTTATAGAAGAAAAATTGAGCAATGGAGTAGGTAATATCATCCAGAGAGACAGCATAGGGGAAGAGGAAATGAGGGCGGGAATGGAACATATAGCAACCCCGACACTTAAGGAACTAGCAGTCAGGGGACTGAGATCAATGAGAAGAGTAGGAGAAGGTGGTTTCGTGATTCATGGGAACAAAAGGGATGGGGCGAAATGTCAGCAAGAAGGAAGCTGTCAATAATAGCAGAAGCCCATGTGATGGGTGAAGCACAGTGAAGGTGCAAGCTTGGTGAATGGATTTAATTTATTAGAAATTGGGGGCCCGAGGGGTGATGCTGCTGGATGCACAAAGTGCTTTCAGCTGTGCTGGCAGAAGCTGCCCGCAAGCAGGAGGCAGATAGGTGAGAGGGAAGTGAGGGAGGGCAGATTGCGAGGCTAAATCCTTTTAGTAAGTTTGTGAGTCAGGGGAGAAGAGGGACAGAATAGTAATTAGGTAAACTAAAAATGTTAAGGAAAAACAACAACATGACCACTTATAGTTATTATTTAAGGCTTATATTGTCATGTGGCCCTTAACCACACTACTCCAGGGGTATATTTCTATGGAGACCTAACTCACAAAATGTCCATATCACTACCAAAACTCCTGAGATAAGAATAATTGTAAAATCAAAGCAGACGCTATGATTGCCTTTAAGCCTCATGTAGCAGGGGAAAGATGTTATAATAGTTCTCAATTAAAGTGCTCACTACAGAAAAACAAGTTAGCATGATTTTTTCTTTACTATAATCCTTTAACTGATGCTAAAGAAACATCTGATTTAGATGCATTACCTTACAAATGTGGCTTTTAGGATGATGAGAGTGAGAAGCGGGGAAGAAAAGTTTGTAGTTTGGAAAAAGTGACTCCATTCTTTATTGAACTTTAATATTCAAAGGCAGGCTTTTAGTTCAATTAAAATAAAACCAGGGAGTAGCTGTTTAGCACAGCAGCTATGAGGACCATGCCGTGCACCCAAGTGCCTGGGTGTGATTCCTGCCTCTAGGTTCCGACTCTGACTTCCTGCCAACACAGATCCTGATAGGTAGTGGTTAAGGCTTAAGGTGGTTGGGTCACTGCCAGACGATGTTGGAGACCAGAACTGAGTTCCTGACTCTGGACTTCAGCTATGACCAAGCTCAGCTATTGCAGGCATCTGAGGAGTGAACCAGCAGATCGGCAGTTTCAGCCTCTCTCTCACTGTTTCTCTGTGCCTCTTTATGTGTGTCTCTCTTTACCTGTGTGTGTACATGTGTGAGTATCTGTGTGTCTCTCAAATAAATTTCAGAAGTTAAAACATAAAACCTGATTTTTAAAAATTTCCCAGTTTCAATTTTTATACAACAATTATTTTCTTCATTTGTTTGGAGAAAAGGAGTTCCGATGTGGCTGGCAGGGATCCTAGACTGGATCCTGACCCTTCTGTTACGGAAAGGGCAAGTCCAAGGTTTACCACATGCTCAGTTCCCAATATCTGCAGGATTCAGGTATGAAAATGATGTGAAAACTTTAGAAAATGGAGGGAGATATCTTAAAAGCAAAATATAGCACTGGAGTTTAAGTTTTTGTCAAATGTAATAGGTAGTTTCATGAGTACATTGCAGATTAAGTAGTAGGGTAACCATGCAAACAAGAAAGAAGGGCAAAAAGCATAAGAGGAAGTGATAAGGTGCAGGTGGGCAGGTGTGTGCACCGGAAAAGACTGGCAGACAGTCATCGTGAGTGTGACCAGTCACAGACGAAGCAGCCTGCACATGAATTTGGTGAGAGAGGAAACAATACTAAGAATTAGTCATTTCCAAACGCACTGTCATATCTACCACGGTTTGAACTATGAAAATAAGTGTGCTCATTCTTGTGGTTACTATGTGGCCATTTAGGTATTTCTTTCACATTTTTGCACAGTGTGCTGGTTTTGGGTACTGTGTCAGCCATGTTGTTTGTGCAGGGGTCATCCCTTGGAGATGCTTCCATTAGGCCTGCGTCGGATAATATGGTTATTTTTGTAAGTCAATGATGATCAAATAGAATCACTTTTATATGTTTCAGCTATTAGGTTACTATGGAAACACCTTCTGGTTGAATGTGCCATAGCTCTCAGGTGCTCTTGCTGCTTGCATGGGTCAATGGGAGATACTGGACTTTTGTTAGCTATTTTAATTTCCCTAGTATATAGCATTTGACAAGGACTCTAATGTTTCCATAGGAACAAATGAATTCTCCAACACTGAAAAGGCTAAAATGTGCACCTATACTCCCTTTGGAGTCTTATATATCTGTATCCCATGTTTATCTGCTCCTCTAGCGTTTATTGTCTTTTAGTCTTCTCTCTATCTCTACTTTTGCTCTTACAAATGCATGTTTCTCACCTAATGTGAAAAACCTTTGATTTTCCTGGAGAACCTTTTAGCTACTACTATCTCTCTCTTCCCGCATTTAAATGGCCTTTCATGATATAGGAACTGATGCCAGTTCTCGCCTTCACTTTGATCTTGTGTCTCTCCTCCAAAGCGTGCAACTGGAATTATTGTCTCCACTTTGTGTTTGCTTTCTAGATGCAAGGGCTCTCTTGTAAGTCCTCAGGGCCCATTACTTTCTCTAATACTGTCCATTCTTACTACAGGTTGGAGAGTCCTTGGCAAAATAAGCACTCAGTTTATAAGTTTAAAACACTCAGTACAAGTCTATACCACAGGTGATTTCTCTCTTTTTTATTAATTAACCAATTTGATAGAAAGAGAGATGGACAGAAAGAGCACCAATTCACTGATTTACTACCCAAATGTCTACAATGGCCATAAAAGAGGCCAGGGCCAAAGCTGGGAGCTGAGAACACAACACAGTTCTCCCCGCAGATGGCAGGAACCCAGTGATTTGAGCCATCATTGCCTCCCAGAGTCTACACTGTCAGGAGCTGGAGCTGGACTCGAATGCTGGCACATCAGTAGGACACACGGGTGTCTTAGCTTCTAGGCTACATGCCTCTACATAACCTCCCTGTTTTCATGCCTTCTATTTCTTCTGTGTGCTATACCTTTTCCTCTGTTCTTTATTTAACACATTCTTAAATAGTTTTTGAAGTCCGAAGTTAAAGACAAGATCTTTTGCTACTGTGTCACTGGGTATATATATTTACAGAAATTTAATACTCTGTAGTTTCTCCTTGGATCTGAGAACTTAGAAAGCAAGTAGTCATATGGCTGGCTCTCACCATTTCTGCACTTTGCTCAGTATTTCTTTATGAAAAGTCACCCTTGGCCACTCCAGAAATCACTGTTCCACTTTTAGGAGAGTATATTTTAACTTATACTTGTACATTCACTATTAGCTACAAGCTAATCCCCCGGCATTACCTCCTTTACTCTGCAAATAATACAATCCTAATTCCCTCATCCTTCCTTATGCAAATTTTTATTACCATCTTTCTTCATGCAGGGCACTACCTGGAATGCCTGGGACTGCCTATTTGCTTTGTGTTAACTCTTTGAAAATTTCTCTGAAACTTCTGGCTTTTACTTACGTCTTTTTTGTAATTTCCATGGCATGTTGTGAATTGATGTTTTGTGCACAGATGCCATGTCTCATAATCATGAACAGAGCAAACAAAATTTCAAGACAAAAAGCAAGTTTTTTTCTCTTCTATACTCTCCCTATTGCCTAACTCTGTGCTTTACAATGATCTGTCCTCAATAACACAGTTGGAGTGACTGATGGAATCGGTTAATGCCTTCCTCCACTTCTTGTCCATCAATAACACATCTGAGGCCCAATCGTGGTTTCCAAACTTGCTTGACCAAAGAATCTGGCATTTTTCAGTCACAAATGGCTCACATCTGAGACAAGCTCACTATTTTCTCTTTGCTTTGCGTACATTGGGAAGCTTGCCTGATAAAATGACCTAATATATGCTCTGTTTTATGAAGCTATCACAACTGCGAACACAATACATATTCCAAAGTTATTGGGAACCTCTTTCTTCCTTGTTTAACTCTACAATAGAGGCTGAAGGGACAAATACTATATTTTCAGTGCCTTCCATCTTCTCCTTTAAGCAATGAGTGACCATTTAATGCATATCTGACCAATATGAGTAGACAGAATTCTCTGGGGAAGGTTTCATTCATTGAATAAAAAAGAAAAACCATCTTCCCTCTCTTGTCCCCTGGAATACATGAAAGGTGTGGATAAATAGAGGCCATCGTGAGACAGGAGACGGCAAAGAAAAGTCCATAAAAGTGCAGGTAGAAAACATGAAGAGTAAGAGTTGCTTCAAGTGTTGTGATGCTTCGATTCCAGGCATGGATTTCATTTCTCTAAGTCTCAGGTTGCTTGTTTATTTGAACTACTGGTAATCACATTTTATTTTGTTTGACAGCTGAATACAAAGATGACTGATACAGTAACCTGTAGGATCATTATCTAAGTATTGTATAGTCATCTGCCTTCAAGAAGCATTGTATTTAAATTATACAAATGAAAATCAATCTACTATTTTCAAAAGGATATCTATGGTTGGAGTAATCACACTCTTCTTTGAAAAGAGTGTTGTGTTTGTAAAATATTTCATGCCCTTAACTTCTCATCTGGCTAAGGGAAGACACAATGTGGTTATCATCAGTTCTGATGAAGGCTGCTGCTACATCATGTCCTAAACTCAGTTAATAGATTGGTAGGCCCTTTAGTTTTACATTTACTGCAGGATCAAAAGGGGGCACACAAATGCTTTCACTCTTTCCTTTTACTTACATGGTAAACCAGCATTACAAGTGGTCTATAAAAACTTTTAGCCCAGAAAATATCTATTACGTGCAAACAATCTGTTTTTGGGCTCTCATGATCAACAAAAGAATCCCTTCATTGTCCCCACTCCTACACGAGTGAAAAAAAAAAAAACAAAACACCATTCCAGACACACATATGGTTTTCTTCTAATGTTCAAACATCTATGAATGCAAGCCCACAATCCCCCTCCATCTTTAAAAGGAAATGTTTGAGTAGAGTGAATGACAAGACTTGCCCTTTATGGGTGAAGGTATACCGATAACAATATAAAAATGCAACATCTGAGTTGTCTTTCCAGGACTGAGAAGAGATTCTTCCAAGTTACTCCATATCATCTCGTTGTCCTTAATGTGGCAGTTAGAATTCATTTGTCAACACTTGGCCAAATGTTTTCACCAGTCTATGTATGCCAAGGTGTTTAGTGCCATGCACTGTCTTGAAAATACTTGAGTGTGTTCTATTTAGCAGTCAAGTGGTGAGGCTTCAACAAGCAGGCACACAAGTACCAGGCTCATCGTTTTTTCTTGGAGATGTAAAACCGCATGGAGAAATCAGGATAATTGTTTTTCCGATGACCTCATCACAGTCCCAAGAGCATCAGCCTTAGGAAGAAAAGGTTTTTTCATTCTCTTTCTGTCGTAAGTCACTGCCTATATGTCAGTGTCTCAAAGTGAAGGGGAAAAAGCTGTTCAAGAATTGTTCCCATGGCCAGTGTTGCGATGTATCAGGTTAAGCTGCTGCTGGCCACGCCAGCGTCCCATATGGGCACCAGTTTGAGTCCCAACTGCTCCACTTCCGATCCAACTCCCTGCTTACGTGCCTGGGAAACCAGCACAAGGTGGCCCAAGTCCTTGGGCCCCTGCATGCCCATGGCTTCAGCCTGGCCATTGCGGCCATTTGGGGAATAGATCAGCAGATGGAAGACCTCTCTCTCTCTCTGTCTCTTCATCTATCTCTGTAACTCTGCTTTTCAAATAAAATAAACAAATCTTAAAAAAAAAGAGTTGTCCTTATACCAGAGTCCATTCAGAGCCCTGGAAGCGGAAGTTCCAGACTTGCAATCTGGCAGCTTCCTAAACATCCCATCCAGTTTCACATGTGCAAATCTGACAAAGATGTCGGAGATGGAAATGACTGCAATTCTGGGCATATTTGGGTTAGAGTTTTCCAACTTTTTAATGAAAACATGCACTGCCATTAAAGACCATGCCACCTGATTTCTGTCATCAAGTTCAATGACTTGAAAATATTAGTTGAGGTTGGCATCTAGCACAGTAGCTAAGATACCACTTATGACACCCACAACCCTTAGCAGAGTACCTGGGTTTGCTTCCATTCCAGCTTCCTGCTAACGCATACCAAGGGAGACAGCAGTGGACGGCTCAAGTACTGGTGTGCATGCCCCACCATGTGGGAGACCTAGATCCACTGCCTGGCTCCTAGCGTCAGCCTGCTCCAGCCCCGGCTGGCTAACTAACAACAGGCATCTGGAGCGGGAGTCAGCAAGTGGGGGACCTCTGTCTTTCTCTCTCATCCTCCCTCCCTCTCCAGTACATTAAATAATAACTAAAGTCATTAAAAATATGAGTTGACAAAGGGCAAAAGCAATTGTATTTTCTACAGGGACTCAAGTAGCTGCGTGTGCTCCGGGGCCTGGGGAGATGCTTCTGGAAACACAGGGCCCCACCACACGTACCCAGGGGGTGGGGAGGGACTGAGTTTTCTCCCACATAGAACGTCAGTAAGTCTCGTTTTGCTACCTAAATACTTTCTTTAGCTGCCAAAACACTTCACAATTACAGAAAAATTCACAACAGTCAGCCACTCCAAAGAATAGTTTCCATTTTTGTGCAGTTCTCTTTTCAATATGGGAAGATGTTCTGTTGCTTGTTTCCTCACAGCGTCTGGCCACAGACGCTGACTTTAGGAAGCAAAACGAAAACCCACACTCCCCTCAATGATCCACAGACTGATTTCCTGAGAAAACATAAACATATATGCATAAATAAAAGAGTAGTCACTTCCTTGAATAATATGATTTCTATCAATCCTACACAAGGATATTCTTACTATTTGATATACTTTCTCTTAGATGACCTTGAAGGTAAAAAGAAATCCGTGTGGGGCTTGATGTGCTGCAGTGGGTGAAGCCAGCGCTTGCAATGCTTGGATCCCATAGCACAGCACCGACTGGAGTCCCAGCTGCTCTGCTTCTGACTTAGCTTCCTGCTGATAGACATGGGAAAGCAGCGGATGATGGCTGAAGTACTTGGGCCCCTGCCATACGTGTGAAGACCACGGTGGAGTTCCTGGTTCCTGATTCCAGCCTGGCCGAGCCCTGGATGAATCCATGGATGGAAGTGTGCTCTCTGTCTCTCTCTGTCTCTGTCTCTCTGTCTCTCTCTCTCTTTCTCTCAAATAGATAGATAGATAAATAGATATAGATCTTTTTTAAAGGTGTAGTTCACAAATGCTGGACGTGCCTATGATTATTAGTATAGAAAAACGTCTTCTTCTTGTGTTTTCATGCTCTGTTTTTTGGGCAGGTGATACACAGGCGTGCAGAAAAGAATAGCGAAAAATAAAAGCCTGGGAATGGTAGTAACACCTGCTAACATGCACTCAATACCCTTTGTATGCACTATTTATTCTTTAGTACCTGTCAGGTAGATGTTCCAATAATCATCATTTATGGATGAGGAAACTGAGGCATGAAGAGATTAACCACCTTTACCAAAGAATCTTGGTAAGTGGCAGGGATGGGATTTAAATTTGGGAAGTCTGGTTATAAAAGTCTACATCATTATAAAAGTCTGGCATCACTTGGACACTTACATCCTGTATCAGAATGCTTGGGTTGGAGTCTTGGCTCCAGTTCCACTCTCCATTCTAGCTTGCTGCTAAAGCACACCCTGGGAAGAAGTAGGTAATAGCTTGAGTAACTGGGTCCCTGTCAGCCACTGTGGGCCTTCAGCTTCGGCCTAACCCAGCCCTGGCTCTTGCAGGTTTTTGGGTAATGAATCAGTGGATGGAAGATCTCTGTCTGTCTGTCTTTCTCTGTCTTTCAAATAAAAGTGAATAAAGTCCACAATCTTAACTACCACAAAGTACCTTGAAATCAATACTATATATCAAGGTGCCTGGATCAGCTCTGGATTCAGAGGGAGGCTTCAAGTCTCCAATGTTCAGGTTAGGACCTGGTTCATTAGACTGTACTGTTAACTGAAGACTCCCACAGCTATTTCCTGAAGCAAACCAGGACTGCGAATTATTTAGAACTGCCTCCTTGTATTCCCCCAAACCCACTTGTGCCTCTTTATACTTCACAAGAAGCATAAAGCTTGTTTAATTATACAAAGGAATCATATAGTTAAAAGAGTTCCTGAGAACTGTTGTTTTTTACAAAAAAAAATAGATAAAGAGTTAAGGATTACTATCATTCAATTTGTTAATCACTACCAGCTTGATTTTGCTATGTTAATGGACTGAAAAAAATGAAATTTAGCAAAGTATACAGCGGAGCAGGTGCACTCAGCAGGACTTGGGTCTAGAGAATTCAGAGCTACATAGAAAAGGTAGTCCTAGGTTCATTCCAGCCTGTGGTGCAGTTGTGTGTGGAGGGTGTCTTTATTCACCATGGGCCATCAGAGATGTAGGAGTTTGCTGCACTTCCAAGGCACAGGGACCCATCTATCTCTTCATGTCTATCTCTCTATGTCTATCCCTTCCTTGGCAAGCAGTTCTGGCTCTAGCTGAGGGACATATGTAATAGTTATATAAATCACACACAAGGAATGGTCAGCTGAGAATGAGGGCTTGATAAAAGGTCCCAAAATGAAAGAGGAAATCATAATTTTCATATTTCTTTGCAAACTTCGAGATGTGACAATTATGTTCAGAGAACAGAACCGTGACTGTCAAACCACTGCAAGTGTCTGTGGTATGTGAAAGGCTGTTCTAAGCAAGGAGAGCAGGAAGTTGGTTGTGTGGGGAAAGACACTGGTCGACCTAAAGCTGAAAAGAGCAGGAGAACCCAGCATAAGGACTGAATATACTATGTGATTTTCAATGTTCATAATTGTCCTATCTTTCTTCTCTTTCCAGCCTCCTCCATCCCTCTCATTCCTACTGAATAAACCAAATCTATTGTGACATTCCAGTTTAAAACATGAATATTTATGCTTACACTATGTAATTCTTAATCAAAATGACTCTGGAATCAAGCTGATTAGGATCAACTCTTGGTTCTGCCTCCTAACAGCTACATGATTGCAAACAAATTTTTGAATTGTTCTGTACCTCAGATTCTTTTTCTATAAAATGGAGATATCTATATACACCATAAAGTTATTATAAGAATTATATGAGAGAATGAGTATATATGCTTTAAAACTAGCATCTAGCACATGTTAAGTGCTGAATATTGTTAGTTATTTTAATGATATTATGATTCAAGCAGCCAATACAGCATGGAGGAATTGCATTGCCTAAATCTAGTTAAGTTGTCTCTGTGATTGCTGGCATGTAATAGAATACAAAAATCATAAAACGAGGAAACCTTGTTATTTGCAACAGTGCAGATGTACTGGGAAGACGTTATGTTAAGTGAAATGAGTCAGATGCAGAAAGACAAATATTGCAAGACCTCATTCATATGTAGAATTTAAAACAGTTGACCACACAGAAGTAGAGAATAGAATAGTGGTTACCAGAGATGGGGTAGGGAGAGAGGAGAGGATGAGGAAGAAGTCTTGGTCAATGAGTACAGAATTGTAAGAGAGGAGGCATAAATACTGGTATTCTACTGCATATCGGAGTGATAACAGTTAACATTAATGTACTGTACATTCCAGATAGCTGAAAGATAGGTTTTTGAATGCTCTCACCACAAAGAAATGATAAACATATGAGGGGATAAATAGGCTAATTACCCTGATTCGGTGACTAGATAATGAATTTTGTATCAGATCATCACATGGTACCTCATAAATGTGTACCATCACTTGTATCAATAGCAACTTTAAAAATAGAAATGTAAATTGGCCAGCTAGTTGGACATGGTAGTGTCTCAATAGCCATCTTTTGTAAGACATGTTTGTTGATATGAGGTACAGTGTCCCTGAAATTCTGTATCCAGTTCAGGATACCATACATAAGAATGGGATTGAAATCCAAGAGGAATGTCCTGGGGGAGTGGAAGGTAGGGAGGAGTGTAAGATAGCATGGTAAATATAGAAAACATAAAGGAATATTAGATGTATTATCCTAAGAAAAAAAATAATGTAGGTGAAAATATGGGGGTACTTTAAAACATTCATGGAAAATGGAATTTAAAGATGTTTATTTTGGTGCAAGAAATTTCAAATATCTATGCATAGCCTTCTCTACGAAATTGAAAAAAGCTTACCAAAAGTACTGTTCTCACTGCCCTGTTGTGAAAGTTAGCAGATAGGTATGTGGTTAAAGGTGGAAGTTGGGAGTGAAGCAAAGGGTGAGGAGCCCCTGCAAGATCACAATGCATTCTGTGCTAGTGGCTGGTTCTCTGACAGGGAAGATGTTAAGGCTCAAGGACTGACTGTCAAAGTCACCTGCTTTTCTTTTCATGACGGGATATCCTACTGTGGGTCGGAGACTGGTGTCCATTTTGGCCCAACAAGTTTCTTCTGGATATTCCACAGAAAAATAGGTAAAACTCTTTCAATCAGAAAAACTGATGGATGCACACACAGTCCATCCTCCTGACTGTGTCACAGCTGAGCCCCATCTAATCCCTACTCATGGCCCTGATTCTCTCATTTGTATTGACGTAGACTATATGAGAAGTCTTCACAAAGCTTATAGAAAATGCATATTAAAAATTATGCGTGGATTTTGAAATTTTTTGCACCAGGAAAAACTTATATTTGAATTCCATTTTCTACAAATATTTTGAGTTATCCCTGTATATATACATATCCCTCTTCCAAAATAAAACCAAATGCATGAATCATGTGAACACAATTCATAGAAGAATGCAAATGACCTTAATCACGTGAAAAAAAATCCAGTGACAACAAAACTCAAATTAAATATGAAATAGAAAATTTAAGAAATCATATATTCACCTACAAATTAACACATTCATTTTCAAATGATGAAATTAAACTCTGGCAAGAGTGTATGAAAGGAAACTCTCACACGTTGCTAGGAAGGACATCGGGGAAGCAATGTTCTGAAAGTCCCTTGCCAATATTGTATGAAGAGACTGAAGACCTTGCTAGCCTTTAACAATGATTTAGGACTTCATCTTAACAAAATGGTCATGAAGATACAAGGATGAGGGTTTCTGTCTAAAAATATGCATTTTAAGGAAAAACCACTAATCTAGTCTTCTCTGACTGAAACTAATATTTAGTTCTACAGAAAAGTTATGAAAAATATCCTTTGGGGCCACAATGATTTTTGATACATCGTCCATTCCCTCAATAAACTGTTAATATGTCCTCATTAAGTTCGTGCTGGTTCTTTGGACACTCGGTGGTGGAGCATCTCCCTGCACAGAGCCAGCACTGGAAGTTCCCCATGGGGAGGGGCCACATGTCTCCTGATACACCAATTCTCCTGCTCACTGCCACACTCAATACCAACATGGGTTGGATATTTGTAGAAAAAGCAAATGACATTTTTCCAAAACAAGCATGTAGTCACTATGAGATCATCTGTGTCTAATGGCGAAGGCATGAGAAGGAAGCAGAGGTCAACACATAGCGCAGGTGGTGACTTCCTCTTAAAGACTTTGGCCTACTTCTCTCCACTGCCCAACAATCTGAGTTTCCAACAATAAGGAAAGGTAACCTCACACCTCCCTCAATTTTGATTTTACTTGAAATAACTTGGTCCTCAATTTGAAATTCATTATTAAGATAGATTTTAAAAATATCATCTTGAAGAACCAGATCTAGAAAGAAAACTATTTTTCTTAATTACCACCAGGAAGGCAGGAGGCTGCCGGCCAGCGTGGGCATATCCCACACACTTCCTCAGGCACTGCCACATCACCTATTCAACTTAATATTCTCCAATGATTAATGAAAAAAAATTTTCCCAAAAATTTTTACTCCAAAGTGCAGAGAATTAATTCCTTTCTTGATGAACAGTAGAAGCAACCAGAAAACTGTGCTACCCTCTAAAATCTTTTAAGGGGACCTTAATCATAGTTTCCCCGAAAATAACACAATAAGAAGAGAAGTGCAGTTTCACCAAGTCTTGCCAAACACCTGTTACATTTAGCATTTCAGGTCAGAAGTACCATAGTGCTAACCACATTTTGGGGGTGAGACCAAGAGGAAAGAGTGGAAGAGGCATGAAATACTTGCTATGTTAGTCTGTAAAAGAGCAAGCAAAAGCCTTCACCAAATTGACCACTTCACAAAGAAGAAATAATTTTCTCATATAGTGGAGACTGGTAATTCATGATGAACCTTCTAGGCTATCCGTATCATTCTATTTCTAAGAAGTAAAACATTTGAGTATGATGTTTCTTTCATGAGTACAATTATTCAACACATGCTTCCTTCCCTTATTCAATCCTTATATAAGAAAGTTGCACAATAAGATAATACTCAAGCTCTATAGTTTGTCATTCTTGCTAAAGAATACAAGTCATAGGTATCAGTCTATGTACTTAAAGCAGGTTAAAACCTTCCCATAGTACCATTCTATCTCCAAGAGTTATAGGGGCTCATTCATCCATTTCATTAATACAACAAATATGTGGTTAAAAGTTAAACTGAAATATAAAGTACTGGATATACAAATGCAAAGGGGCAAAAGCTTCTTCCATAGAGATGCTTGCAGTGGAAAGGAACTAAAGAGCAAATTAAGAAGGGCATTCCAGTGAGACGGAGCTGAAGACTGTCCCTGTGGGCATGCAGAATGGCTACAGTCTATCTGTACTTCATAGCTCTTCCCTGGAAAAAAAGAAGAAAAAAAAAAAAACTGTGCTATGCCACAGAGTTTAGACACAGGTTAGTTTACCCCATTCAACAAGTGTCAATCAAAATTAGACTATCTCATTACAGAAGAGATCCTACTGATACATATTTTATTGAGGTATGAAGAAAGTATCAACAGAAAACCTACAATAGTTTATTCTCATTTAGGAAAAGCACAGGGATGTTGAAGGGTGAGCAGCAATTCTGAATAGGTGGCAACTGGGTACAGAAAGATCAGCCAAGCCCTTTAGTGGAAATGCAACACTAAGATGAACACTTAGCAAGAATGGACCTTAGACTTCTGGTATTTCCATTTGGGCGGAGATTAAGAAAAAAAAAAAAACAGAACAGAAGTTTTCTCACAGTGTTTTGCAACTTCTGCTTCCAGACTCTGTCAGAACCCAGAAGTAGCAAGAAAGTTAAAAATGAAAACACTGCTTTTTTTAAATGATAATTTTTTTACACAGAAAGTTGAGTACATTTAATTCAAGTATGTTTAGGATTTTTGATGAGTACTAGATTTATTTTTATTTAAAATGAAAAAGTGATTTATTCTTGATATCCTTCATCTTAGCTTGGAGAGAAATTAAAATTCTCTGACGTCATAAATAAGAGCGTCAATTGTTAAATCAACAACAGGAGTCACTGTGCACTTACTCCCCATGTGGGATCTCTGTCCTTAATGTGTTGTAATATGAGAATCAATGATAAAAGTAGTCTTCAAACAGTACTTTATACTTTGAATTTGAAATAATGAATTTCAAAATTAATATGGCTTACTGATATTAAATTTAATAGAAAAAATGAAAACCACGACTAATATGTTGATGCAGATAGCAGAAAAAGTTCCTTTCTCCATTAATACTGTGCCAACTAGAAAACTTAAAAAACCAAGATGTTTTGAAAGATTATCAGCTTTTTAATAAGTGAAAGCACCCAGTTAATTTTCTCTGCTCCAGAAACTGAAAGCTTTGATTTTCAGTTCAAACTTTGCTTTGCTAGAAAAAGGTACAATATTTCCTTTAGATATGAATGTATATATGCTTTTAGTAAACTTTTATTTAATAAATATAAATTTTGAAAGTACAACTTTTGGATTATAGCAGTTTTTTTTTCCCCCATAACCACCCTCCCACCCGCAAACCATCCCATCTCCTACTCCCTCTCCCATCCCAGTCTTCATTAAGATTTATTTTTAATTTTCTTTATATACAGAAGTTCAACTTAATATATACTAAGTAAAGATTTCAACAGTTTGCACCCACACAGAAACACAAAGTATAAAGTACTGTTTGAATACTACTTTTATCATTGATTCTCATCTTACAACACATTAAGGACAGAGATCCTACATGGGGAGTAAGTGCACAGTGACTCCTGTTGTTGATTTAACAATTGACACTCTTGTTTATGACATCAGTAATCACCCGAGAACTGTTCTAGCAGTTCTTAGTGTCATCAGCTGCCAAGGCTATGGAAGCCTCTTGAGTTCACAAACTGCGACCTTATTTAGACAAGGCCATAGTCAAAGTTCTCTCCTCCCTTCAGAGAACGGTACCTCCTTCTTTGATGGCCCGTTCTTTCCACAAGGATCTCACTTACAGAGATCTTTCATTTAGGTCATTTTTGTCACAGTGTCTTGGCTTTCCATGCCTGAGAATAATGTGTATGTGTGTGTGTGTGTGTGTGTGTGTATAATGTATAAAAATTCTTAATTCCATCTGGTGTCAGAGTTTAAATGCACTAAAAGCATAAGAAATAGATATCCCATTTTAAACAAAATTGATTTTCCCCCTACTCTAATTCAGTTTTCTTTTCTAATGCCCTTTACTTACACTCACTGATAGAAGTCTGCCTACTTTAACAGTTTTTCGTCACAGGATGTGGCTGATTCGATTTTTATCTCCATCTGGCAGAACATAACCAGCTTGTTCTAGCTCTCAGCTCCCACTTACTGCAACTAAACTTTCCTTGTGTAGCTGATCCTTCACTCCACCTCCGTGACACGCATTTCTTCTTTAAAACACAAGTCAGTAAACTTCCTTAGGGAACTTGTGACTATACAAGACCAAGTACTCTAGGCTGTGTCGCAGAGTTGCCCAGGCTAGCTCCCTTGTCCAGCTTCAATTGCCAGACGGAAGTTGCTAATGTCCCTTAGCAGTTCTTGCATGGTGCACTGTCCCTTTTGATGAGTACCTGTACTAGATTTATTTTTATTTAAAATGAAAAAGTGATTTATTCTTGATATCTTAGCTTGGAGAGAAATTAAAATTCTATTGTTTTAATCCAATAAAAATAGAAAAAAATATTGAATTTAATAGAAAAAGTGAAAACCACGGCTAATATATTAATGCAGATAGCAGAAAAAGTTCCTTTCTCCATTAATACTGTATTAACTAGCAAACTTCTACTGGCAGATGTGTGGAACCAGTGGGGGTGGAGGATGGGATGATGGAGGGAAAGAAAGGAAACTAAAGATACCTTTCAAATGAAAAAGTGAGGACAACAGACGTCTATATTCTCCTGTGCATGTGGGACCCTTTTCACTCTAAAGCCCTTAATGTTTGTTCTAGCAGTTCTTAGGAGTAACAACTGCCCTGCATACTTGCTACGGCCTTAGAGAAGAACACGGCATGGTGAACACCTGTGACTCGAAGTAGTCTCTATTAAACTTTTATAACAATGAATGAATTGTGCTATATTTTATGTTTATGTTTATGTGCTATATTTTATGTTTATATTTTATATTTATGTAGGTACAGTTGGTAAATCTGTAGATAATTTGTACGTGAGAGAAATGATGTCCTTTCAGTAACTGTACATTTATATTATTTTGCCAAATCTTAACCTTTTAAAATAATTAATGTTTTTTATATTTTATTTTAAATTTCTAAAAATTATATGATGTCTCTTTGTTGTATACAGTGCCCGGCTGACTTCTGGTGAATAATGCTTAGTGGTGCTTCCTGCTGAAGCATCTGAAATTTAGTCAGATGGCCTAGAATAGCACAATGTCACCACTGAAGAGGCTTGAAGAGATTATTTCAACTAAACTAGTAGTCAACGAGACGGGGTGATGCGGGAGGGCAATTTTGGCCCTTAGGGACATTGGGCAAGACCTGGATTCAGTTTGGGTATTACTGAGTCTGGCTGTACCAATCAGGGATGCAGATATGCCTCTGACAATGCACAGGACAGCTCAGCTCTCCAGCTGACATGTTGATAGGGCCAAGGCTGAGAAACTGGACTAAGCCCTACCTTGCTCCGATGAAGGAGCTGAGGCTGAAGGAGTCCAGCATATTACCCAACACCACTTAACTGAAATTGAAGTCCGTGAAAAGGAAGTAGTGACTGAGTTCAGATTCAGAATGTGCCTCTAATAGCTATTCCAATATTCATTTCATTGTATCGGGTAAATGGACAAATACCTCATAATATACTGAAGGAATTCTGTACCAAGTGGCTACAGTGTTGGTATGATATAGGACAAGTCATTAAACATTTTTGAGTTTCAGTTTTGTTGTTTGTAGAACAGATTAGTTAAATTAGATGGTTTCCAAGGTTTCTTTTTTTCTACCATGTATTATTGTGCGTATAATGATGCCCTAACTTTATAATGGTCTCCAAATTTCCAAATTCCTTTTACTTTCTTTTTAAACTTTTTCTACAGGAATTCCTACCCAAATGTAGGGAGGGAATATTGTGGCTAATATCAAAAGCCCAGTGTTTTAAACAATAGTTGGCTCTATGTAAATAGTAAATAAAATAAAATTCAAATGCATTATTTTAAAATAAAGTGGTATGAGTAAAATGCTTTCTCATTTTTTCATCATTAAGTAGGAAGATAATTTTTGATCCTCATAACTTTTGTGAAAATTAACTTATTTAAACCATATCCACATTATTTTAATCATAACCAAAATTAGCCACATGAACAACAAAGTCTTGTCCCTAAGTTAATGGAATTGGTTTGACATTAAGCCCAGTATATG
This sequence comes from Oryctolagus cuniculus, assembly GCF_964237555.1. Classification (NCBI taxonomy): domain Eukaryota; kingdom Metazoa; phylum Chordata; class Mammalia; order Lagomorpha; family Leporidae; genus Oryctolagus; species Oryctolagus cuniculus. The sequence continues at coordinate 14,894,597 of NC_091444.1, read as the reverse complement.
TAAATACTTAAATGGTTTATGGACTAAAAAGGTAAGTTAATTTGTTGCAAAAAATTTTGGAAGGTCATGTATCATAATGCAATTTTTCAAGAACTTTTTGAAGATCTTTTGTATGCATGGTTTTCAGAAAGTTTTGCCCCAAAATAAACTTAAATTCCATTTTCCGTTTCTTGAAGTCCCTTCTTACTTCCTGAAATAAAGGTTTCCCAAAGTATTTGTGGCTCTGTAATTCATTGTTAGTAATTTTAACATGGAGAAACTAGATGACTATTTAAAATTTTCAATTTGATGCTCACTATTTTCTATAAAAATTTAAAAATTTCTGCTAAGATACTATTATTACATATGTTAATGTGTATTTTTAAAAAACTCTCCTTGATATGATTTTCTCAAATTATAGATATATTATTCCCTCATATTAGGAAGGAAGACTTACATGGAGCACAGAGAGCCACTACAGGGGTGGGAAGGACAACATTTGTTTGTTCTGTGTTACATTTTGTCAGTTGAAGAGGACAGCAGAGTGAAATTACTACACTTGCAAAATAGGACAACAGATAAAAAGGAAAGGAAAATATAATATTTTCTTCTCTTCACTAAAAACAAAATTAATAAATGTAATCTGTGTGTATACTTTTTTGGTGTACCATAACTGCTAATTTTAAATATACTTTTGTTATACAAATAAAGCAAGAGAATGAAATGTTAGATAATATATTGTTACTTTAACAGGAGTATTTTTCAGTCAGATGAAAATAAACTATTTTACTTTTTGTTTACAAAAAGAATTTTAATCTGACCCATGTGTTGTTATTATTGTTAACCTCTGGGTGTTTTAACAACATTTTGATGGACCTTAAATCAATTAACACTATAAAGGAAAACATCTGTGGCCCTAATACTTCTTAGAGTTGCTCTTAATATTGTTTTTATAAGGAATTTAAAAGTATTTAATTTAAAAAGCCACTGAAAATTCCATAATTCATGTGTGTTTAACAGTAGATATTGAAATTATGTCTATTTTACTAACAAACATGAAGCATGAATATCTATGAGAGAGGGAAAAGCCAGAGGAAGGAAATGTTTTCTTCCTCATGAAACCCAGATGTTCAGCCCACAAAATGGAGGCCTGGAGGAAAAGGCACGTTATGGTGTCTGATATCTTTAAGAAGTGTTACTTCTGAGAAAAATTAATGGGCAAAACTGTTTTTTTTTTTTTATAAATTAGCTGTGCTTTTGCTTTAAAATAACATAAGGAATTTCTTCTGTATTAAATATGGAATGGAATTGTGGCTGAATTAAAATAAAAGGTTCATGATTTTCCCCCACAAACACATTTATGTAAATACATTGTTCTAACGTATAAAGGGTATTCTTTAGCAAAGAGATCCATGATAAGTATGTTCCTTCATACACTGACAAACCATTAACTCAAGCCAAGATTCCACAAAATCCTAGCTTTATGGATGGCAGTGATTTTTTTCATTTTCTGTCTACTACTCTTCACCAAATACAGATGTCAGCAGAATAGAATAATCACTAAGAGTGCACATGGGTGGTGGTCAAACACCACATGTATGTATTTTGATTTACAGAGTAATATTTGAGGCATTTCTTATTTTCATCAAGTTTCGATTTTTACTCCAACTCTTAAAATGAAAAACCAAACAGCAAGATAATGATCATAGTAAGGACAGAATCTCAGTACTCCTTTATAGTTTTCCAAATGCTTCAGTAATGTAACCATATTATTTCAAGGCACTACATTTTATGAACTGCTTTCACATTCGTTTTCTATTACTACCCTACACTTACACGTATAAACATTAACATTTAACTTAAGAGAACATATTAAAGATAACAAAGAAAATCTTTTGGGATTCTTTAAGCGTAACAGTTATTTTTAAATTTTATTTTTAAAATTGACTAAGATAGATAAGGAGGTATCTACAGTTAACTTTATATCAACTGAAGATGGCTTTAGTTTTCCTGTGCTCCTGAAAAATAGAATGTGACAAATCTGGTACAAATTTTACATTTGACAACTAAAGGTATTTTTATATTCTTATTTCCCTGGCTTTGAAGAACTCCTTCTTCCATATCTGCCTTGTTCCTCCTCCAGAATTTTGAGGGTCCCGTTGCCTTTGATCTCCTTCTGGCCATGCCCAGTCATTGTCATCCACAACTCCTAGCTGCCCTTGATACACCACCACTGTCTATTCTTAGAAAAGGGAGCATCTTTTATTTCAAAGGCATTAGTAACTTTTCTCTTGTAGGTCATTCTAAAAGCACCTTTCATCGTACTCAGTGTGAGAACCTCCCCTTCCTGGACCTCGGGACTCTACAGTCGCCAGCCAGCAAGGAGGCAGCTCAGCTTCTCCACTGAAATGAGATGCTCCTTTCTCTTTTGTTTCAATGTGTCCTCATTTCCACATCAAACTTCCATTCTTGAAATGGTGGGTCAAAAAATGTAGCATTTGTTCACATAATTGAACTAACATGTCTGTAAACAGACTATTTCGCTTGAGTGGGCTTTTATCTCCCTGCTGCTTAAATGCAACCGATTTTTCTGCATTACAGCAAATTATGCTTTCTGATCCACACATGATAGTGCTTACATGCAAGATCACCTGCTTCTCACACACTCATACACCATTTGCTTTAAATGGACCCGCTTTCTCTTCATCACTTTCTCCCCTACCCCTTCTCTCTGGTTCATCCTTTTTAATGAGGATGGAGATGAGCTGACGCTGCTGCTTCAGACCGGTATGAAAATGAAGCAGAAGCAAGAAGAGAAAGCTGTGCGACTTTCTCCTGTGCTGAGCCTTTTCTAGACAAGTTCATTTTTGAGATCCCTGTTAAGAGCCAACTGACTCACCTATTTTGCCATTTAAGCAAAATATCATAATACAATATATCATACACACTTGGATTACTTAACTCCTTTAGTTTCACCATAATTCTGCTTCCTCTACTAAAATTAGTGGCCGGGAATCATCTGTATATTTAGTAAATACTCTGAGGAATAGAAACAAAATGTAGAGAAATGTACAAAGCACAGTACAGCCTCAGGTGTGCAGGAGAGACACAATGCTAATTCCCTCTCTTGACCCCTCTTTCTCAATTTAGAATTTAAAACAAGAACACGGAAAATTAAACTATTCCCTTTTAGGATATGATAAGCAGTAAAGCTTATAATAAATACCTGGGAAGATAAATCAACCAATTTATTATGTGAAGGGCAAGTAAAAGTCAGACTTCATAATGATTTGTATACGTAAGTGAGATAACATTGGTAAAATGTTGAGAATAGGTTAGCACATAAATACTGTTTTTTCATATTAGCTACCATTAATTACAGAAGTAAGTTGCTCTACTTATATTTATATTTTTAAGAAAATTTGCTGTGAATGAATTCAATATCATATGTATATACTCAATATATGTATATATGTTACACATAAACATATATGACTAGGTGTTATATAGAAAATGAATACATATATATGAAATGTTCCTAAGAGGACTTATCCTCCATTTGCATGCTATATAAATATAAAGGGCATTAGATTCTTCCCAATACCTGTCAAATTGATAACCAATTGGTTTTCAATTGCTCAAAAAAAGGAACACTTAAAATTTTGAGATAAACCTTTTATGCAAGAAGTTAATTTGCAACAAATCCTCTGACTTATATTAAATATTGGTTTAAACAGTATTTTAGAATATTTTATCCATATGCAGAAACAAAGCACACATCATTCAGTGACTTCAGAGAGCATTAACTTCTCAGGACATTTCCAGTTAAACTTCTAATTCATTAGTCCTTATTGTACAGTTTCTATTAAAACAAATTGCATTGAGTTGTACTCTTTTAAATAGTTAAGCAAGCTAGCAAGGGATATATTTGCATGTGTTGAAGATATTTAATTGTAAATATTTTTATAAATTCCTTCATAATTAATTTTCTGACAGTATTAAAGTTAAATAGGTATGTTTGGCAATAGTTAGGATGTTCGCAAGCACTGTACAACCTCTCAGGAAAAGACATGAATTTGAATTTTTATATAGAATTTACTAAGCTGTTTACATCATCAACTCCATTTTGCAACATTCAAAGCAAAATATTCACCTGCCGTCCTCGCTGGACATCCCGCTTTATTTCTTTTCCCAGTCCTTCTTCCCAAATATTAAATTCCCCAGGGTTCAGAATCAGTCCTCTGCTCCTCTCTATCTGAACATTCCCCTACATCATCACATTCTGTCCTTCCACTTTAAATTCCATCTGTGCACAGTGACTGTCTGTCTCCATTCCAGACGTGGCTAAGGAGCCCCAGACTCTTATCTCCAATTGATTCTTCACTCTCTAACTGATGTCTGGTAAGAATTCAGTCATTCACAATAGACAAACAGAACTCACCTGCTTATCCATTGTTTGACTCTTTCTCATCCCAGTTACTCATGGGGAAACAACAGTCATTCTCTATAGCTTTTTTGTCCCTTTCATGCAGCAACTTTTCTTGACCCTATGTAAATGTTTCTCTTCTTTCTATCTCCAGGGTTGACGTTTAGTCCAAATATCCATCTCCCTTCTCTGTCTGACCAACTTAATCACCTTACTGGCCCTAGACGGACTCATTTCCAATCAATTCAATTCAATTCATGGCAGGGAAGTAAGATTAAGTCTGCTTAAACATTCCAAATGGCTTCTTCTCATGGAACTTTGGATAAAATATGAATTCTTTCCATTTGCAACAAGGCACTGCTTGACTTGCCTCTTGCTTATCTCCTTCACTTAAACACAAACAACTCAGTCTCTATTCACTATTATGCCCGCGGCTGATGTATCTGTACCTTGAATCCACCAATTTGCTTGGTTTTGCCCTGGGATCTTTGCACCTATCAGTTCCTCTTCCCATAGATCAAGATTCATGTTCGTAGGCAGCCAACAAGTATCCCACAGACATGTCTTCAAAGATGCTTTTCTTGATCCTGCCATCTAAAGGGGCATTCACCACTGAATTTGGCCTATTTCTATTAAATCACACTGTTTTTCTTCACAGCACTTATCAATACCTGAAATGTTCTCACTTGTTTATTTGTTTTCTTGTTTGTTATCTTCCCTTGCTGCAATGTAAGTTTCAGAAAAGTGGGCACCCGGCCAGTGCTGCGGTGTAGCATGTTAGGCCATGGACTGCAGTGCTGGCATCCCATATTGGTGCCGGTTTGAGCCACGGCTGCTCCACTTTGGATCCAGCTCCTACTCTTGTGCCTGGGAAATCAGCAGAAGATGGCCCAAGTCCCTAGGCCCCTGCACCCACGTGGGAGACCCAGAAGAAGCTCTGGGCATTGGCCTGGCACAGTGCTGTCCACTGCAGACATTTTGGAGGGGAACCAGCAGATGGAAGATTTCCTTCCCTCCCTCTCTCTCTCTCTAACTCTGCTTTTCAAATAAATAAAGGTTGTTTTGTTTTTTTTTTTAAATGGGCACTTTCCTCTTTTATTTACACTGCATCATCACTACTATGTTCCTAATGTGTACTTGGACTGTATGAACAATTATTGAGTCAATGAGAATTATCTCATTTAATATCTTTTGCTATTATCAGCATTTTTCAGATGAAGAAATTAAACCTTTGAAAGATAATTTTCCCCGTATTTCATGATTGGCAGGCTCAGATTGGAATATAGGGGAAACTATAGGCTAGATTTCCAAGATTGACCTCTTAACCACTTTGAAAATAGAATCCAGCATATCTACCTCCAACTCTGTAAGTTACTTTTGTCAGTTCCCTGGCCCTATTCTTTTGCTTATCTCCCTTCCTGAGATCATTATTTTCTCTCATAGTTGAAATTCTGAATTTGTATCTACTGTTTACTTGTTTTTCTTATATATCTTGATCATCCCTAAAGAATCAGTAAGAAGGTTTGGAACATAAAAACATGAATTATTGAAAAGTAGAAATAATTAGTATTTATGAAGCATAAGCTAAGATCTGATTTTAAAAACCCAAAGCGTATCTGGAAATCTAAGAAGTCAGCAGAGAATGTTCGGACTAAATAATCTCATTGTCAGTTCATATATAACGTATTAAGCAAATAATAAACATCCCTTTATCTCTACTTTCTCTAAAGTTATAGCTCTGTGGAATGGAGAAAAGTAATATGGTCCTACCCAGTTCATTGACTAGGCATCTTGGATGAGAATGAAAGATGTTCAGTTGTCTATACTTCCTGGAATAAGATGAGAAACTCATGTGTTTTCCATGATCAAAGTGCTCAAGAAAGGTCAAGTTACTTCCCTTGCACTTCAAAAACAGTGAAAAATCTAGATACCTTGGTGAATTATTCAAAGATTTTCACTTTGTGTAATATCAAAAAACAAATTAGGTGGGGGAAAATCCATTCTTTCCATTGGATAATTCACCTCAAGACAGACTTCCTTATACTTGGGTAACTCCCTTTTCAAATAATTGTAATGCATCACTTTTGCATTATTTGTGTAGCAAAAGATGAATCAACCAAAGATGTCTTGTGCTTTGTCTAAGAGCCATACAATCCTAAGTAAATTCAATCTTTCTAAAGTTACGTAAGCGGCTTATTGCACAATGTGCATGTTTCATATAAACAACTTCAACTGCCTTTGGTTCTGCTGTGATTCCTGACCTTCACGTAGGCATACCCGAAACTCTCTGGTTACCCAACTGACCACTCAGAGGACTGATTAATGCAGTAGAAAAAGAATGGGCTGAGAATAAGATAGACCCACATTAAAACCCCAGCCCTCACTCTAGCAAGCAAACCCCCATTTGCTATTAACTGGTGAGCCTGAAGAATTACCCTGCACAACCACCTTAAAATCTAAGGATTTAGTTGTGTGGTATCTGTATATGTAAGTTTTTAACTCTCCAAATAAATATTTCATTGTCAGAGTAAATTACAAAACAGTTAAAACAAATTAGGAATACTGTCAAGTCCCAGTCCATTTTTTTCAAGTACTTAGTAATAATCTACACAAATCAGAGGCAGCTCAGGACTTGTATAACAGAAGTTTACAGAGAAAATCTCATTGGAATGGAAGCCTGGAAATAGTTTTCTAGGAATACAGTTTTTACTGTGTATATTATACATAGAATTTAAGTAGTGATTTTTTATTTATAATTTATAAAATATTGACATTCTGATAGTTATCCTCAGCAAGGCATAGAATTATTTTATGGAGAGAAATTTGGGGAAGTGATGGAAATTTTGGAAACTTTAAAACCCTTTCTCAAAGTAGCCACTACCATAGAGATTACAGATTTCATGAGGATAGGCAGGGGATGTAGTATTCCCAGCTTGCATTCATAAAATAGTTGTTCATCATATAAATTAATACACTTATTAATAAATATGTAGACTTATTTAGTCTGATCACATGAAATAATCAGAAACTTGTCAGGTGTTGAGTGCTAGGAACTGAGATTTTTAAGTGTCTATTTATTCATTTTTGTATTTCTCAAATTGTCTAGAATGATCATGTTTTACCTAGTAAAAATAGGGATATACAATTTTATACATAGCACGTAATCAAAAAAAAGAGAGAGAGAGAAAGAAATAAACTGCTAGCCAAGCTCTATGCAATTTCTTCATTTCCAGAAATTTTCCAAATAGTCTATCACACCAACCATCCATTCCATCAGTGGACCAGTCCCAAAAAGCTACAGATAATGCTAAATCAATAGTGATCCAGTGACGACTTAAATAAGCTCCCCAGTAAAGGGAGCCCCAAGATTATTCACAAGGTGATCACAGTAGAAAAGCACCTACCCATAAAGGAAAGAAGTGGAAGAGCAAGTGGCACGGTCTTTGAACTAAATTTTAAGAAGCAAGTATAATTCTCCCAGTTGAAAAAGGTTGTGAAAGGAAGAAAAAACAGCATAGCCCAGCCAACACTTTGGAGATAGGAAAATAATATATTTTTAGGAAAGCACAAGTTATGAATATTATATGTCACGAAATGGTTGCAGATTAGGTTGGAGAAATTTGGAAGGTTTCAGGTAGATTGCAGGTGCATTTGTGGTTTGTTTTATTTCCTGAAATGCAGAGACGAAAGGAGGATATTTGGACATTTTTCCCACCCATCATTTTATATTGAGAAGATGTTAAACTCACTACTTCAATTTTACGCCTTACTTTTTGCTCGACTAATTAGTAAGAAGGTGGTAAGAAGTGTGTAGACCAGTCAATAGAATGACATGCAAATGATTGAGAATGAAAACATAATTCCATGGGGCGGGTGTTGTGGCACAGGGAGTTAAGCTGCCCTTAGGACAACCATAACCCATGAAGTAATGCCTGGAGTCCAGTTTCTTGCTAATGTGCATACTTAAGGTCACAGATGATGGCTCAGGCAGGCTCCCTACCACTGCTGTGGGAGGCCTGAATGGTGCTCCAGGCTTTTGGCTTTGGCCTGGCCCAGCCTCAGCTCTTGTGGGCATTTGGTGGTGACCCAGTAGATGAAAGGACTCTCTCTTTGTCACTTTACTTTCAAAATAGCATGAATCAATCAATTTTATTTAAAAAATATGCTAATTCCAGAAGGTAGAACAGGCCCGCAAATATTTTTAAAATTGTTCATCAACTATGTAATAATCAAGAGGGTTAAAATCTCAAAATAACTCTAGCTGAAAGAGCTTTCCCTCTCAAATTGAAGGGTACTGATAGAAATATCAACCCAACTTAAACCTGAGAATGGCTGATACCAATGTAAGTCCGACAAAAAAGAAAAATCACATTACAGGAATTATATTCAACGTAACATTGACATGTAAAAAAACTAGAAGTAACTAAAACTATATGCAGGAAATTTTTCTGGCTAAACAGAATAAGACAAATGTTTTTTAAAAAATCAATTTTTTTATTTGATAAGGAAAATTACACTTAGAAAAGCAATGACCAGGGGCCGGAGCTGTGGTGTAGCGGGTAAAGCTCTGCCTGCAGTACTAGCATCTCATATGGGGGGTGGTTTGCGTCCCGGCTGCTCCACTTCTGATCCAGCTCTCTGCTATGGCCTGGGAAAGCAGTAGAAGATGGCCCAAGTCCTTGGGCCCTTGAACCCACATGGGAGACCCAGAAGAAGCCCCAGGCTCCCTGCTTTGGATTGACCCAGTTCCGGCATTGCAGCCATTTGGAGACTGAACCAGCGGATGGAAGATCTGTCTCTCTCTCTGCCTCTCTGTAACTCCGTCTTTCAAATAAATAAATAAATCTTTTTAAAAGAAAGAAACAAAGGAAGAAAGAAAAGAAAAGAAAGAAGGAAGAAAGAGAGAGAGAGAGAGAGAGAAAGAGAGAGAAAAGAAAAGAAGGAAAGAAAAAAGAACGGAAGAAAGAAAAGCAATGACCATAAAGTAAAGTTCCCAGAGGCATAAGCTATAATCAGTAAAATTTGATGTGGGGGAAGCTGTTTCATGACTCTGATTGTAAAATTATAATGAAAATAATGCTGTTGAACATCATCAGCTCAGTTTAAGACAATGATTTAATTAGGCTATATAAAAATACTGAGAGAATTAAATCAGGTTAGTTTTTCTCCTTAAAACTTCTCTGCAAGGAAAACTAATAAATGTTGGTAAATTTCAATTAAATGTTTGTTTTCATTAAAGTTGAGTCAAAACATCCTTGGTATTAAGTCGTGAGTGAGGCTCCACAGGGAGCTGCTAAAGGAGGGAGTGTGGAGGTGAGTTTTGCCTTTTGCAGAGGTTGTCCTAGCAATGGCAGATAAGGACACCAGCAGGGACTGAAGGAAGGGGAGATTTCAGGCTGTTGTTGCAATAATTCTGTTGCTAAAAATCCCTTTCATAGAGTTGTGGATTGTGTTGGATTTGTAAATTATATAGATGGCAGAATCTGGAGTATTCCCTGAAACCCCAAAGCAGGGAATGTAAAGTGAGAAAAATTCAAAGGCCTATAAGAATTTGATCTTCTGGCACCTAACCTTAAACTATGTTTTTTTAACCATCTGTTTGTTTTTACATTCTAACATGATATTAACACAAACAGAATAAATTCAATGTAGTTCACAGATACAATTCTAAGGATATAATGATATTCCCTCCTTCCCTCCCTCGCTGTTCCTCATCCTCCCTCTTCCTCCCTCCCTCCATTTTGTTCTCTCTCAGTATTTTTAGATAATATTTTTAATTTACATCATAGTCAAGGGCTTAATACTCCACTAAATTAAGCTATCAACAAGTAAAAAGACCTAGCTCAGTGGGAATATACACAAGGACTATAAACAATAATCAAATGGAAAGATGCCCATTTCAGCAATGGACAATGACTCATTGGACCCAGCTCCAATGCTGAAGAACTAACTATGTGCTGTGATTTCGTGGGACTCTATGATTAAAATGGACAACTTTGCAGAGAATCTCGTAGCTCTCAAAGCATTCCCACAAATTTTAATGTGTACAGTAGTTTATTAGATCAGTAAATTGTGTTTCAAAGGTCAAAAATGGTTTGGATCAAGATTATGACGTTTATAAAGCTAGATTTCAAAAATAGGAAGGGTTCTCAAAATGGATAAGGGAAGTGTGCATTATGAAAGAACTACCTGGATTTCAAAACCTCTCTGCACTGAAACAAACATTTTTAATTCCATTTTTCCTCTAACCTTATGAAGGACCCTCATATTTCTTACTCCAACTGCCACAATGTTCCCCAACTTGGAGAGGATCCTGTCTCTTTTCCTAATGTGTTTAATATTTTTCTTAATGTGAAATAAAAGTATTGGTTTTTATAAGTATAAATATTTAAAATATAATAACCAAATTTTATTGCATTACATTGTCCCTTTGGTATCATATCTTAGTATTATTGCTATGTATATAGATTTCTCTAACTATTTTCTTGAATATCAGGACTTGATTTTTAAATTTTTTTATTTAGTTATTTGAGAGGCAGAAACAAAAAGAGAGTGAGAGGATACTCTTATACTGTTTCACTTCCAAATGCTCACAACAGATGGGGGCCCAAAGCAAGGAACCAAGAACTCAACCCAGATCTCTCATCCAAGTAGGAGGATCCAACTGTTTCACTCATCACCACTGCCTCCCAGGGTCTGCATCTGCAGGAAGCTGGAGTCAGGTGTCAGATCCAGGAATTGAACCCAGGTGCTCTGCTGTGGGAAAGGATGCACTAACCGACCAGTAGCTGAACTGCTAGATCAAACAGCTCCTGCATATCAGGAAGCAATCTTCAATTTAACATGTGGAGCATTTGTTCTTAACTATCAGTGATATCCATTAACTTCACTTTATCAACTGTTGATATCATAAAAATCGTGAGGGTGATGGTGGATTACCCTCAACTGTTGCCTTCTATCCAGCATTGACAGATCACCGGAAGCTGATTTACTTCCAATTGTGCACGTTTTAATAGGAAGAAGAATTTAAATATATGAATGGTGATGATTTTACTTGAATATCATTGCATTGTAATTAATTTCATAAATGCAACGTAAGGAGTATCCAAAAAGTTCGTAAAAATGTGTATTAAGAAAAACTAAGCATGGATTGAAAACATGTTTGCACTAAAATAAAAAATAAGCTCAACTTTTAATCTCTTTACCACAAGTTTTTGCAAGTATGTTGCATATAGTATAGATGGAAGAAATCAAAGTTTCTGTAAAGTAGATTTTTACTCCAGTTCTTTCATTTTCAGCAGGAAATAAATGTGTAATTTAAAACACTGTATAGCTAAGCACCATGCAACACATTAGCATTAGTTTTACATGGGGATTTTGGTAAACTATAAAATAAAAACATCAATAGTCTTGCTGATTGCATTTTCAGAAATGCACCGGTTGCAGATACTGAGAATAGCCACAGAAAATGCTTATTTATTTTCTTAATATTGACTTCGTAAATAATTATGTCTTCCCTGTATGAAAGAGTATGATGTTTTTTTGTTTCCTTCATTAATCTTTCTTGTTTTTTTTTTCTGTAACTCCTGACTCCTAATTCTCTGCTCACAATAGTCATTCTCCAGATTCTCCTGAAAGATCGAAATCACAGTAGTTCATTGATACATAAACAGGAATGTAGACTAAAGAAAGACTTTGGGTAACAATTATTGTTTTGCCCAAATATTTAACAATGCACACAAAATTCCAATGATTACTATAATTTCAATTTTTGGATTTTTGAGTAGTATGTACAAACAGATATCATATCAAATCGGTAAATGAATATCCTTCAATATTTTATTTTTTCCTGTATCATTCGCTAAAGAGTGCTACCTTTATGTATGCAAAATCATAGTAGTGATTCTATATCCAGGTGGGGGACCAGTACTGACAAACATATTCAGACCAAACTGAAATTCAGTTTAAGTTAAGGGGCTGGCGCTGCACTGTAGCGGGTAAAGCTACCGCCTGCAGTGCTGGCATCCCACATGGGTGATGGTTTGAGTCCCAGATGCTCCACTTCCACATGGGTGATGGTTTGAGTCCTGGATGCTCCACTTCCAGTCCAACTCTCTGCTATGGCCTGGGAAAGCAGTGGAGGATGACCCAAGTCCTTGGGCCCCTGCACCTGCATGGGAGACCTGGAAGAAACTCCTGGCTCCTGGATTTAGACTGGCACAGCTCTAGCCATTGTGGCCAGTTGGGAAGTAAACCAGCAGGTGGAAGACCTCTTTCTCTGCCTCTCTTTCTCTCTCTGTGTATCTCTTTCAAATACATAAATAAATCTTTAAAAAAAAAAAAGAATTGTCTCTTTAAAAAATAAAAAAATAAACTAAGCTAAATTTCTACTCCAATTTTCTCCTGTGTAAATAATCTCTTAAAGATATAAGATGATGAAAAAAATCAAAGGTCTGTGATGATGAAAAATGTCTTTTTCTGTCCCACATTGACACCATACACATGGTCTGAATAGGAAACCTTGTCTTCAGCAATGCTATGTGTTCACCAGTGTGAATCGACCTGACTAAAAAGTTCTGCTCTTTGTACACTCAGATTGAAAATCATGATCACTCTGTGTCATAAGAAGTGATTCCCAGACTCTGTGCAAATGGTTCATGTACACACCACCTTGCATCTGTATTCACAAACACTCCCCCAGGACCGACCAGTATCCACACCAGCACTGCCAGGGCGGGACCTGATGCCCTCTGTTACTGCCCTGCCAGGTGGGTACTTCCCTCTCGGTCCCCTGCTTCTCTAAATCAGCCCACAAACTGACTTCAGCTAGACTGCCCAAAGAGCAGGTCAAGGGGAACAAAGTACAACATTCTCAAACTATGGATTTTTAAGTCAAGAAGATTTTTCCAGACAAAAGGTGAGGCAGAAGATGAAAGAAGGAAGTGGAAAAGAAAAACGGGATGGAAGCCAAAGCCTATAAACATATAGATCCAAAATAAATTCAATTTAAAAAAAAATGATTTATTTATTTGAAAGGCAGAGTTATTAGAGATAGAGGGGGAGGGGGAGAGTGAGGGGAAGAGAGAGAGAGAGAGAGAGAGAGAGAGAGAATCCCCAAATGGCCACAATATCCAGGGTTGTGCCAGGTCAAAGCCAGGATCTCAGAACTCCATCAGGGCTTCCCACATGGGTGGCAGGGGCCCAAGTACCTGGGACATCCTCTGCTGCTTTCCAAGGCACATTATCAGAGATCAGGGTCAGAAGTGAACAGCCAGAGTATGAACTGATGTCCTAATGGGATGCCAGCATTGCAGGCAGCAGCTTAACCCTCTGCGCCACAATGCCTACCCCAAAATTTAATGACAAAATTGTCCTACTAACTTCACCCTCCTACTTTGCCTCTGTTTTTCGTTTGTTTCATATTCTCCCTCTCAGATTTTTCTTAACCTCACTTCTCCTTCCATCACTATAAACCGGAGATTAACTCAAAATATCTATTATTTATTCAGTACTCGAGAAGAAATCAGACACATATGACATACTTTCTATTTTCATAAAGGTTACAACAGCAAAACATCCACTGATTCATATATCATCATCAAGGTTGTTGTCCCAAGTACAATTGAAATAATATTTGGAAAATGCCAAGGGAAGATGGGAAAAAGTGAAGAGCGCCAGGGAGCAGTTTTGTGACAAGAGTGACAGAGGAGGAGGTCAGAGGGGAGAGAGGATTTGCACAGAGCCTGAAAGGCCTTGAGGAAATCCAGAGGCGCTGGGCATTGGCAACACCTCCAACTTGTTCTCTATTAATGAGTCAGAAAAGAAGAAGAAAAACACATCCCAGTCCAGAGCCAGCCCCAGTTCCTAGCTTATTGGTGAACCCAATTGCTATGGAAATAGTAGAACCTAAATGAAAGGGAATGAGAAAATATCAGCACCCATCCCGGGTTTTATTTTGTTCTAAGCTATAGGAGGCATCCAGAAGGCATGAGACTTCAGACTGATTAGGAGGGCACTACAATACATTAAGTGAAAAATAAAAAAGCCATGAATTAAGGTAATGGCCATGAAGATGCAGACGGGGAGAAAGATTTTCAAAATTAGGAAACTGCAAAATTTCGGGACTTGGTGAGCACGTTCAAATTTAGGAAAAGAGATAAGTTCCATGTTTCTGAGGGATGAGTCTGGAATGGAAGCATCAGGATTATCAACAGAGTAGGCAATGAGTCTACAAAACAAGAATAAACTGGCCAAGGATGGAAGCTCATAGAATCCCAAGATTTAAGAGGTGGGCAAATATGGAAAAACTAATAGAGAATAATTATTATATAAATCTCATATACATATAATTAGTATATGTATAAATTGATATGTAGATATGCATATGTACACGAACAATGTAGAGATATCTGTATTCCTACTCTAGTTAATTATCACTGGTGAAAGCATACCAAACAGAACAGAGAAAGAACCTAGCTCATGCTCACCACTCTGCCTCTGTGCTTAGCTACATAAAATGAGAGGACATGAAAACACAACCCAATATTCCCACTTCATCTATCATCTAAAAAAATGCACTGCAAATTCTAGCAATGATAAGTGTCACCAGCAAGTTTTCAGCAGGAAATATTTTAAAAGTAATCATTCTCACATCCCAATACCTTTAAACTGTAGAATACTTAGTACTAAAGTAGAATTATTTATAAATTCAATTAAGAATTTGCTTTGAACACTTGAAATGGTCTAGGCATGGCACTTGTTTGTAAAAATGCAGATGGAAAAATAAAGAATTATGTGCAGGAAATGAGTATCAACTGTTAAGATTCATAATTCATAACATAAATCACATAGCAAAACCAATATACCTTAACTACTATACTATGGGAGGATGGGTTTGTAGGGTATTACATATTTACCAGAGCCAAACATCACTCATTGTTCCTTATATTCTTAGAACCACCACTGTTCAACAGAATTATTGACAAATTTTGAACAAAGTTTTTGTTTCTGTTTCTCATGGCAGAGGTGCAGCTAATGGAAATTAAGAACTTTTGTGTAAAATCAAACCCAGAACCCCGGGTAACCTAGCAAAGCTTAACCTTGGCTTTCTATGCATGTGCATTTTAGAGATGAAATAAAATAAAAATCTGAATTATCCATCTATTTATCCATTGATGTCTGGCTACATTCAGCTCCATTTCTACTTTTAGAGCATACAATTGTTGACTTAGCTGCTCAAATACTTAATATGTGCTGTAGTTACAAATTAATTTTAGCACATTAAAATAAAATATGGAATACAACTCATTTTGCTAATAAGGAAAATATAGAAAGTGTTATTAACTTTTCAACTTAGCATTAAATCAAAGAATTATTCTTGTAACTTAAAAATAGCATAAGTAGTATTTACAAATGCAAACAGTTATGTCTGTATATATTTTCTCAAAATAAATATATATTTCAGGAAGAATATCAATGCTTTTAGAAAAATGTTTGCCCTCAATATTTATGTGAGCAGCTGAACATAAGCATGATCTTTCAAAATAAATCCATGTGTATCAACCCTTTTATTTATAGTATACATTATTAGGTAGAGTTCATGTCAGGTTTCTAGATCCTACTATACTCATTTTGAATATGAATTTAAGCATATTTCTTATAGTTAAAAATACCTTTAACTCACTGAATTGAAGTTTTATGGTGGTTTACTCTGTTTTCTAAAAATATTTCAGTATTTTGCTCATTTAGAAATGCTTTGTGACATTCCTTGGCGGAGAATTTTCAGAGAACATATGCTTTGATTTATGTTAACACACATGCATCACCTTGATAAAATTAGATTTTTTTTAAATTTGCTTTTGTTTATGACCAAAACATCTTTAGAGAGTTGGCAACTTGATAAATATTTTCTGTATTAAGACAAAATATTGTACCTACATAGAGTTTTAAATCCATCTCGGCGATAGGCTACAAAACCACCCTAACAAAAATTCCATCTTAGGCTGTCTTTTTCCTATTCTCCTGAATTATCCAAAATATAAAATACAATCCAATGTGCTTCAGAGATAGCTATTGCCCTCTCCTTCAGGGGAAAGGAAAATGGTAACAAGTTAAAAATAAAAGATTTCAAAGTGAATTTCAATGAGAAAAGATTTTTTAAAAATGATTTCCTTTTTTTAACCTTTCTGAAATTTCTATAGATGTTGCACTTCAATGTCATTTTAAGAATAAAACTTTCTTTTAGACACTGTATCATGAAGAGAAGTATTCAACATCAATTTACTGGTTCTATTTAATAATCAGACAAAATGCACTTGATGACCCAAACTGTAACTGTTCATGAAATATACATTGACTGGACCATAAGTATACAAAGATCTCAAACTTAAATAGGTACCCACGGACCAATTAGTTATATTTTCCTATAGGACACAGCATTTGCATTATTTTCAAAGCTTAACTATTTCTGTCCTGTCAAAGCTGTAACGTTTACCCGGCACTCAGAAAGGGTGGTGGCCCTGGAAATATTTCCAAAGCAAAAATTCATAGAAACTATTATCAGGAAACTAAAAACTTGATTTGAAATATATCCTGTGGTAATACACAGAAATATAATATTTTAATAAATATCTAAATGTACTTTTGAACAATCATATACTTAAATATTTAAGAACATATTTCAGTAATAATCAAAATTTGAGGAAGCAAACTCTGGGCCCGAAAAAAGGGAGGGGCTTAGAAGCAACCAAAGCCATCTTACAACTTCTCAAAAGTGCATTTTTTTGTTAAAAGGATGAAAAACTCACATGTTTTGTCATTTTAAAATTCTTCAGACTCCCATAAACATGTTCATGTGCCTTTGGGGACTAAGTAAGTCTGTTGCTTGTATGATACCGGTGAGCAGTTTGTAAGCAAAGATTGATAGACAATGTTCTCATTCTAGAATATGATATTTATCCCCTCCAACCTGTGTGCCTTTTAAAAAGAAGCAAACAAGCCATGTCTGCCCAAGCCACAGTAACCTTCACCATTTTACAACAGGCATATCGCTTCCAGTCACCAGCTCCACGTGTTTCTAATGATTATTTCAAACCAAAGCTTCTCCAAAAGGAAACGAAACAGTAAGGAAATATTAAAATGCTTGGACTTACCGGCAACAAACACTTCTGTGTCCAGAAAGCCAAAGCCAAAGGCCAGAAGTCTAAGCCACAAGTACATGGTCATATCTGGAAATCAGCTGGATCCGGAAGAAACAGCATGCGTCCTTCTGAAAGGAAGAATAATGGTTATCTCCCTGAAAGATTCTCTCTGTTAAACCAAATCCAAAAGAAAAGAAATGACTGCGTACCCTGCACCGTTGTCTTATCAGATGGGGAGCAATTTCCTCCTCTGCTACCCTAGAACAAACCGCTTGCTAGCTGCATGAACTGCTAGGTGGTGATGTCAGATTCGGTTTTACTAACTTCTCCAAAAATACTGTAGAGAGTCCTCTTTGCAGGAAGTCAAAAGAGTCGTTCAAAGTCAGTGCAATGGCATTTTACTTCCTTAATTCAAGCAATGACACTAAGTTTGTAGGCTTTGAAAAAAGCATTTTCCCCTTAAGGAAGAGGATTTTCTAACTATCCAAATACTACTCCTCTATGTTATCCAATATAACTTTAAAAATGTCAGATCCACCCCAAAATCATCAATAATTTCCATACCTAGGAGATGACCAAACAGATTCAGCATGGGTGTCGCAAAATGGGGGATGGCAAGATGGTAGAGTGAGCTAGGAGAGAACATCTGGATCTGAGTCGTTAAGATCATCAAATGAATGAGTAAACTGGCACATTATTTTTGGCAACAAGTGTCATTTGCCATGAGGACATCCAAAACCCAGCGATATGACAGTTTTAGCAGAAAAACCCATTTCCTATGCAAAGTCACTTTCAGAGACCCAGCAGCTTGCCCCAGATCTTTCACAGATATCCCTGTGAGGTGAGGGATGGAACCAAAATGTCATTGCCACTACAGCAGATCCTGCTTCAAAAAAAACTTGGGCTTCTGTGGCTTAGGATAGCTGGGTGCTACTGATGAGGAAGAGAAGGGTAATAGAAACTGAGGGCTGTCTTTCATGAAAGTTAACTTTTTTTCTTTTTCTCAGCAATACTTGCCCAATGTTTTTGGTAAGTGAGACATTAATTAATTAATCAGCATTAATATGTCATGCCCTTCATGGTTCTGATGGTATTCGTAATAAGTTCATCAATTAGGAAAGTGCTTCCTGGCAAAAATATACTGCAAATTCAGCAATACAACCAAATGAGTTGATAACATTTTCACGATATCTACTTGCATTTAAAAATAAAAAGTCACACCGGTAGAATCCATTATAATTTCAAACTGTAGATAATGCTTGGTAGACATCTAGATTCTTTACAGTAACTCGGAAACCTGCACTTAGGAAGCATTATTTAAGGTTCTTACATCTAATTAACTTTTACTGTTTATAAACTTCTTTGATTTACTGTTAAATTAACTGCTGGGATCTCCACAGCCAAGTTCATACTCCTCTTTGTACAAATGGAAATAACTCCACAGCTTAAACTCAAGGTAATAATTAACAATTATGGCAAAGATTATTGTTTTATTAATATTATTATTATCATAGCTAACTAATGGGCTCTTTTTATATGTAGGAATATTGCTTATCTTATCTAGTTCATACAATGTCCTTGGGCTAGACAATATGAATAGCCCCATTTCTATCGTTCAAAGAGGTTGGGTGATTTGCTGAAGGTATCACACCTAGAAGTTGGATAGTCACGTTTTGAGCCTTATTCTTCCATGTTTTGTGTTACTTGCCTTACTATCCTTCTACATTTTTCTCGTGCATTTCTCAAATCTTTTTGTGCCACTTATGTTTGTTTTTTGAATGTCTGCAGAGACAAACTACCAAGTAAAAATGGGTATTTCGACAAATGCATTATCAAACAAGACAGCTATGAAAGTAAGCACAAATTTTCATGTAGGTAGATCCATTGGAAAATAGGTATCAGAGTTCATGGATCTGAGTACTCAGCTCCTTAGCCTCTTTTTTTTTTTTAATTTTTTATTTAGTAAATATAAATTTTCAAAGTACAGTTAATGGATTGCAATGGCTTCCCCCCCCCCCATAAATACATCTGCATCTGCAAGGGAAAACTCTGTGGGAGTCAGCTTTAAATATATTTAAGTAAATATCTATGTTTTGTTAGCTATTGACTATGCCAGAATATATGGCAAAGCTCGAGGCAAGGAAAAAAGTGTATCCATAGCATCTTTTCAGGGGAGAAAAACATATAAATTATGTTTTATAGAAAGTTAGATGTGACAACCTGAAAGAGGCATTTAAAAATGACTTTTCAGAGCAGGACTTTGAAAAAAATACTACAAAGTTAGGAGATCCAGTTCTATTCCATATAGATGTGCAGAAAGATTCTACCCAAGGTTGGATAACATGTTTCATTTTAATGTGTTAAAATTGAGGTTAGTGTCAACAGGAAATAGACTTTTGGGTAGCAAAATCTATGCTGTACACTACAAAAGCATAAAGAAA
Organism: Oryctolagus cuniculus; assembly: GCF_964237555.1. Taxonomy (NCBI): domain Eukaryota; kingdom Metazoa; phylum Chordata; class Mammalia; order Lagomorpha; family Leporidae; genus Oryctolagus; species Oryctolagus cuniculus. The sequence continues at coordinate 14,874,612 of NC_091444.1, read as the reverse complement.
AGGAGGCTGACACACAGAGACAACAGCAGGTAAATAGATGGACAATTCCATTGGCTCAGCAGGGAGGCAATGGCACCCCAGAGGTTTGCTAGCCCTGAGGCCCAGGCTATAAGGAGAGAGGAAACAGGAGAGAGAGCACAGCTCCCATTAGACAGTGGGCGATGTTGAACTTGACACCCAGGCAGAAGTCTGGGTACAAGCTGGCTGTTCTACAGGGCAACTGGGGACATCTCTACCCAATCCCTGCCTGGCTTCTGGGACCTTGGCATGCAAGCAGAAGAAAAGAGAGATATGCTGATGTGATCCACTTTCAGTATCTGCAAGGGAGAGCAGGCGGGCTGCAGATATAGGGGTATTTTGCTAAGAAAAATGGAAGCTAGGCAAGGGCCAGGAAGTAACAGCAGCTATTATATGATGTAAACGCAGAGGTGCTTCGTGAGCAGCTGAAAACAGCATGTACCCAAAAATAATCTTAAAGGTTGATCAGTGACTTGGCTATGGAATGCTTAAAGCTGTAACATTAAGTTTGGGACAACATTTCATTGAAGTTAACCAAGTCCTTTTTCAGGTATTTCAGCTAGGTAAAAGTTATATAAAGACAGAAACAAATTACAAGACGTTAACAGCAAAAGCAAACACTATTGATTCATCGTTCATCCAACCAGTGTGGAGTAAGTTTCCAATATAAGACAGCTGCTTTGTCTAACATGAGGAAAAACCATGAGCAAAAAGATATGCTCCATTCCTTGGTAGAAGACACAGTCATTAATTATCCAATAATCATGACAGGTTCAGACCACGGGAAGTCCACGATGCTTTGATTTAAGCATGTAGTAGGATATCTGGTCTGGTTGTGAGGTTGGAAAGTTTGCCTGAAATAAGATGCATTGAACCAAGTCCTGACATAATAGAAGTCAAACGTGCATGCAGCGAAGGAAAGAGTATTCTAGGCAGAAAGGAAAATATATCTAAAGGAAGAAAGTGTGTTTCAGGAATGAAAAGTTAAGTATGTCTGGCACAGAGAGAAAGAGAGCCTGGGAAATAATAGGTCCCCCTTGCCAGCCTGGCAGGTTCTGGGAGATACATCCCTGAGAGATACCCCTGAGGGATACAGGGAGCTATTAAAGGAGTATTTCAGGCTTTCGTCCCAAACATTCCTGCCAATGATCTCATGATGCCACCACTACTTCTCTGACCTCATGTGTGTTCTGCACAGCAGGAAGCACCCTCCTTCTATAGGCAGGATCTTTTGTCAGGATCCAAAACACTAAGATTTACAGACTTGTCATTGCTCTCATTGACTTCCTCAGCAATTACCACGTTGGGTTCTCTTTCTCTACCTGACTTGCAAGCACTACTGTGACACTGTGAAAGCTCATACCTGGGCCCACCTCTCTGAGTGAGCATCTTCATGCTGATGACACAAATTTTTATCTACCATCAGATCTACATTTAAGATTTCTTCACTCACATATTATACCATACTGACATGTCCACCAGATTGCCAACCCAACAGAATGTGGAAGTCTTGGCTCATTCCTTCCTTAAACCTGTCCCAAACTCTCAATCATATTCAGATGTGTAAATGTACCAACATCAACACGTTGGTTTGTGCCAAAAATCTGTTTTCTTTTTTCCCCTCTTCTGTCATAACTACATCCAATTCCTTAATGAATCCCATTAATTCCAGCTCCACCTTCTATCTAAGTTTTGCTTCATTTTCAACTGGACCACTTAGGCTCAACCCACCATAACTCTGGAAATGGTCCATTCTCTGATCTTCAAGCTTCTGTTTTATCGCCCTTCAATATTTCTTCCAAGGAACAATCAAACTGATCTCTTGTCAGTACAAACCAGATAGTGAAAAATATTTCACTTAAAACCCATCATTTTTTTTCCTCTTTGTATTTTGAATAAAAACCGTCCTCTGCATGCTTTTCTCAACCCACTTACTGCCGCTGTTCGCCTTACCTGTAATATACTCCAGCCGGGCGGGGCTTTCTCTGTTCCTTGAAATCCAAGCTCTTTTCTATGTAAGGAGCTTTGCCTCTCATTATGTCCAGGGTATTTTTTCCATCTCATCTCTACCATTCACCCTTTACATGAATTCCTTCAGGTAACAGCTTCAGTGTCACTTCCTCAAAGTTTCCCTGATCATCTTCCTTAAAGAAGCCCCTCCATGTTTTCTATCTCAGAACTCTGTTTTCTCCAAACTCAGGGATATATTGGTTTATTCATATCCACTTCCCTCGCTAGAACCCAAGCTTATCTTCTAGAGGAAGACCATAAGGTCAAAGAGGTATTTAGTGTCACAGTTGCCATACATGATATTTGTTAAATGAATGAACAAATCAGGTGATGTGGTCAGCATACAACCTGGGGGTTGTAAGAGTAAGAGCTGACAGAATAGTGGAGAAATCGGAGCTGTGTACAGCAGTACAGTTAAAGAATGATGGCAGGTGTGCTGTGGCATAGCTGCCTGTGACCCTGGCATCCGATATAGGTGCTGGTTCGCGTCCCAGCTGCTCCACTTCAGATCTGTCTCCCTATTAATGTGCCTGGGAAACCAGGAGAAAATGGTTCAAGTGCTTGGTCCCCTGCTGCCCATATAGGAGACCTAAAGAAGCTCCTGGCTCCTGGCTTCATCCTGGTCCAGGCCCAGGCCTGGCCACTGCATCCATTTGGGGAGTAAGACAATGATTGGAAGGTTCTCTCTCTCTCTCTCTCTCTCTCTCTCTCTCTCTCTGTGTGTGTGTGTGTGTGTCTACTTCTCTGTGTAACTCTGCCTTTCAAATAAATAAAATATAATATTTAAAAAATGATGATGGTGGTAGAAATTTTTATCAATGAAATAAATCACTGGGCCAGTTAACACTAGCAATTAAAAAATTTGATGCACATTCTAATCAATGAACAAAATGTCATAGGAGCACAAAGAAGGGAATACTTCTACATCTTTATGATTGCATCAGAAGAAAACATTCTTATATTCTGCTATTTGTGTTTTTGAGACTTTGGGCGTTTCACAAAGAAATCTGTACTGCTTTATAAATCCGCCCCACTATCTTTGTATAAATGTAAATACAAGCAAAAATAAATCTCATTAATGTCAATTTGCATAAATGGTGAGTTGGTGATGCTTTGTCAATTTTTCCCACCCTGAGCACAAGAACCTTAGCCTTCCTGATTATCTTAGATATATTCTGTATCCTTGCACATCAGTGATCAATGCCCAAACCAAAGTCCTTTAACATGTTTAATAATGATTTTTCTTATTGATGAATAAACAGGGTTAAATGCTAGTTCTACCAATCATTTACTCTTTCTAATATGGAACTAATAGCAACCTTGAGAGCGAAATCACTAATTAAGCAGAGATTCAATATGGGATGCAAAATAAATATACTATGTTGTAGTTAAAACAGATAGGACACAACATGCATTCTATTCCTTCTTCTAACCTCAAGAAGAAAGGAGAAGGAGAAACACCTGAGGATAGAGGAGGACTTCTTCTAGGACCTGACCATATCATCTCCTTTCTGCAAATTAAACAAGCACAGGCCTGATGAGTGCTGGAGGGGTGTGAGGAGGTGTTAATGTTAAATTAGATATGAGATAACTCGTCGAACTGGGCTAGAATGCAAGTTTTTTTTAACACTAAAGTGGGAGGTTCTGGGACTCATATTCTATGTTATTAGATGTAAATATAAAATTCAATAGTCAATGTCTTATCCACTTGAAGGCACCATGGATTTCCAGAAGCATCCTGACCTCAGCTACATTAAAATGTGTTTTTCAGTGGACAGTTAGCCTAGTGATTAAGACACCTAGGTATACACATAAGTGTACACGGGTTCGATATCTTTCTCTGCTCCTGACTCCAGCTTCCCGGTAAAATGCAGACCTTGCATGATAGCAAGACCTTGCATGATGGCTCAGTTAATTGGGTCCCTACTACCCACTCTCTTTTCATGTCTCTCTACTCTTGAACCTTGTAATGAATGGTTTTCCTTTCTGGACTATGCTGATTGCATTGTTGGATGTATACATATAGTATGCAGTGAATAGAGCACAGAGGATGAATTAGCTTCTAAGTTCTAAGAGAAAATATGATGTTGGAAAATGCAATATTGTCAGGCAAAAGTTATAACTTTATGGATGGACCATTGAATATGCTTGATTATAACCAGGTATGTTTAAACTATTTATTGAATGCAGGTTTAATTAATTTAGTTGTCATAGCAATACTAAGATAGCATTGTTACTTTTTAAACAAGATGAAAATAAAAGCAAAAACTGAGGCACACAAATTTGCTCTATCTGTCATGGGTGTTTCCCTCACCCAGTGTTTACCCAGATGGTATCGTGGTCACTTGTGTGAGTTTGTCTTATGTGCAACTTGTCATCATTTGACATATAACTCTTATCCTCTTCATCATCAATTTGATATGGAGCACTTGTTACTTTGTTTTTGGATAGCTCTGATGATTAGAAAATGATGTACAGTGTGTTCTGAGTTTTGGAAACATTTTTCATAAAAAAATTTTCTTAAAGTCTGTCTTTGAATCATGTGGTAGTTAGAATAGCATGGTGGAACAGCAGCATAACATCAATAAAGGATCAATGGACAGTGTTATAAGTGTTGCAGTTAGGTGCTTTCAAATTTAAATTACTGCATGCTGGATGAAATGAATTCAGATAATAATGGAAAATAAAAAACCCAAAAGTCACTTCAAAAGCATAACAGCAAATTTCAAAACTTCAGAGAAGATAGATATGCAGATATTCCAAGTTTTAATTCAGTGTTAGATGAGCTGTGGAGTAGAGTCCACCAAATGAAACTAAATGGAACTATACCAAATAAAATGGGGGCCAAACACAAGTGAGAATACATAAATTTGATAGAATGTGTTCTTAGAACTTTTATTACAAATCTCGATGTTCTTGCTCTTGGCATCTCAAAATTACTGCATATTGCTTTGGCCACTGACTAAAACACATTTATGTGATTCATTATCCTTTCTGATTTGTCTAAAGTTTTTTAGCATGTGTGCTCTCATTATAACATTTTAGATGTACTCTTGAGTCTGCCTGTGGGTTGACAAAGTTGTGTGTAACATGCAATTTATCTCACCTTTGTTATTCTCGGATGCAGCACCTAGGACGTTTAGAATTTGGTAGTGACTTGAAGCTGTTACAACTCTCTTTCTCTCCGATTGTATCATTTTTGAAACAATTCCAATCCATCACTAGCATGTCTGCATGTTACTTCCTAAATGTATTTCACATTTATCAATTTATCTTCATCTACACCACTACCATCATGATCTAAGTAAGTTGCTAACATTTTTAAATAATAACTAAAATGATCTCCTAATAGATTTGTCTGTATTTGCTCCAATGAATATTATTTCTTTTTTGTCAATCCATTTTATTCTCTTCTTCCAGAGAGCACTTCTTTAAATGAAGTCATATGTTGCATATGAAACTCCTATGCAGGTGATATCTTCCAGTCAACTTAGAATTAAAAGAAAATGTCAGAGTCTCTGCTCTGATGCCCACCTCCCTCTGAAATTCCAATTTACACCAAGTCCCAAGGCTCATTCACCCTTATCACACATGCAGTAGGGAAGACTTCTTTTATGCCATGATCTTTTCAAGATATGAAGATTTATATACCATGATCCCTGTACCTTAAAACTCCGCCCCCATTTTCAACTGTTCTTCCAGTCCTTCAGGTCTCTGCTCAACTATCCTTGTGTCTAAGGAAGTTTCCTTATCCCCCCTCTGATTCCATCAATCACCATATCATTCTTCCAGTGTTTTTTCACCTTCATGGCATCTGTCACATTGGACAATTATTTGATTAATTTATCTCTCATACATAAAAGCCTGTAACCTTGAAGATAGATACTTTAGCCCATGGGTGGTATAATTAGCTGTGGAAATGAACAAATAACCACAGGACACTTCTTGAGGATTCTGGGCTATCTAAGACTCTCGGGATGGTTTTCCAATCCTGACAATAGATTTCCTGGGAACAAGATTAGATTCAACTTGAGTTACAGAAAATAAGGCCATGTGATAATTTATGAATCCCTGAATTGAGGTTATACCATCTTCTATACTTGTTTAATAGCATATTTGTTCCTGTTTAAAATTTAATATCATTTAAATATATGCAGGAAAACAGTGCAATGAGAACACAACACCAAGATCATCTTCCAAAGATGTAGTTCTGCTTCAACGGAAAGCCCTTTGGTTCTAAGCACTGTAAATGAGAGTTGATACTATCAGATGGAACAACTCTTCCCCCAAAGTTGTGAAGACCCAAAACAGCCCCATGTGGGGCCCCAAGTTTGCCAGCTGATCCTCTCTAGACCAGATTCTTTTCACGTTGAGACTGTGGCCCCTTGGCCTTCCTGTTGCCTCCATTCAGTGGCAGAGGAGAAAAAAAATGCATGGATAAGGCACACAGAGTTCATAAAGGCTTTGATCTGCAGTGATGGACATCTCTTGGCCACTCGTTCTGTTAGCGATAGCTAATCACATTGTCAGGCTCGGGGGGTGGGGTGGGGAGCAGGAGATGATGAGAAATCACAGCATCCAGTGGACATCTAATAGCTAACGGCACTCTACGCTGGGAGGAAAGACATACATGCGGGTTTTGGACAGCTAGAAGCAGAAACGAGAGTGTGAAAACATTTTACCATACATACAGCACAGTAGGAATAAAATTAACGTATTGTCTATGCTATCAGAGTTCAGTAGAGGGAGGAAAATGACAGTGTGTATATAACTATAATATAATATCATATGTGCTACTTTAATGAATAAATATGTGTGTTCAACTTTGTGAGGAATATAAGATGGTAAAAACCTTTAAGGTAAGTCTAAGACTTTTAACTTAAATACTCTTTCAAGTAACTGTCATGCACTGGATTTTATTGCTACCAAAGAACTATTACCTTTAAAAAGTCACTGAGGTACTAGCATTTGGAATGGTTATTAAGACACTGCTTGAGATACTCATATCCTATATTGGAGTGCCAGGGTTGCAACCCCAACTCCCAATTCCAATTTTTTGCTAACGTGTACTCTGGGAGACAGCAGCTAATGACTCATGTGGTTGGGTCCCTGCCAACAACAGGAGGACCAGAATGGTCCAGCACTGGGGAATACGCCAGCGGATGCCATTAGAATAAATTAGTAAATACTTGTTTTGTATGAGAAGCTCAGCATTCGTGATACCTTATTATATGTTAAATAATCTTACCAATTTAGTTTTATGGACTATTGAGATATTTAACACACAAGGTCATAATTTTTCATGGTGAAAAACAGATCATTATAAGCTAAACAACATAACAAAGATAGTAGTTAGCTGGTGTGAAAATGGAAAAAAAATACCATGTGCTTTCACAATTCCATAGTTCAAGGTTACCTCTGAAAGAACTGAGAGGGAGGTTTCAGTTTTAATCATGTTTTTGTTTTCAAAACCAGTAGTAGTAGAAGTAGTAGTAGTAGTAGTAATAGTCATAGTAGTACAGGTAGGGCTTACTATATGCTAGGCACTCTGCTAAGCAATAATATAGATTTTCTCAATCATATAACCAGGATGAATGAGGTCAGTATTGTTACTATCATCATTTTTCAGATGAGTGAACAGACCCAGATTAGTAAAGAAACTTTCCATAATCCATTCACAACGTGAGACAGAAGTTTAATTAGTACCCAAGTCCCAAGTTTAAGATTTTCAACTCATCCCAGCCCCCAAATATTCTACATTAAGCAGTTTCCACTTACAAATATACCTAATTCTATGTAACTCAAGTGGAAACAGAAACAGCTCAGAATTATCCCTCACACATTCCTGTCTCTAAGAACTAAGAAACAGTGAAACAAATGCAATAGAAAAGCAACTGTTATTTCAAGGGTTTGATCCCCAATCTCTTTCATCAGACTTCTGATATTACAGTTCAAGCTGCCCTTCTTTCTCTCCACCTTTTCCTAACATAACGTAGTTGTACTGAGTCCCATGAACAGAAATACTGTAGATCTCTACAGATTGCAACGTTCATTCATATTTTCCACCCTCAGCCCAGCCTCACCTATGCAGCCACGTTCCTTACTGCCTCAAACAACAAAATCTGTGACTGCCTCACCACTATGTCTGCTTCTGAGTTCTTGATTTCCATACTTACCTGCCTTGGGAAGAGCGTGGCCAACTCCCTTGATGCTCAAGCCAGGCACCCTGAGGTCAGCTTGGAGCCTTCCTTGACTTCAAGCCCAGCCAGGCAGCAAGGCCTGACAATTCTGTCTCTAAACGTCCAGCCACTTCTGTGTCTTCCACCCGTTTCTTCTCCTGCCATGTCTCTCCTTAACTTGTTTCTGTGCTTCCACTGGGGCCTTGGTTAAGCCCTTCCCCACACTGCAGCAAGAGAGATTCTTAAAATATAAATAAGTTGGTACAAGGTCTCTTAAAACTATTTGAAGATTTTGTTTGCAATTCAAGTAAGATTGGAGGCTTTATCAGAGCCCATCAGGTCTTTATAAGTTCCAGCCCCAGCCTGGCTCTCACACTTGATCCTCTGCAGCTTTTCTCTCTTTGCTTCTCCCAGGCTTACCTTGACCCCACATCAACCCCAAGATGTCTGCTGTTCCTTGAATGGTGCTCATTTCTGCTTACCACCCTAAGCAGATTCCTCACATTTTGACATCACTGCTTCACTATTAGCTTCTCAGAAAGGCCTTTCCTGACTGCCCTTTCTAAAGAGAACCCCCAGCCACCATCTCTACCTCATCTCAGTGAGCCCAGCAGTTAAGACACCTGCGTTCCACATCCGATTGATTTCTGACTCCAGCTTCCTGATAAAGCAGAAATGGTCCCTGCTGCCCACACGGAGATGTGGACTGAGTTCCTAGCTCCTGACTTCAGCCCTGCCTAACCTCACTGTTGTGGGCATTTGGGAAGTGAGCCAGCAGATGAGAGGTAGCCTCTCTCTTTCTCTCTCTCTCTCTGCCTCTCTCTACTTCTCCCTCCCTCTTCCTCTCACCCTCACTCCCTCCCTCCCTCTCTCTTACTCGCTCTATCTCCTTCTCCCTCCCCACTTTCTCTCTCCATCCCTGTGCCTCTCAAATAAATAAAAATTTAAAAAACAATTTCCTTCATAGTATTTTTCAATCGTGATATATGTCTTTGCCCATTTATTTGCTAATCTTTACCTGACTCTCCAGTTGAATGTAAACTCCATATAGTGAGAGTCTAGCTTCTGTTGCATGCTATTGAACTGCGGATGCTGGGAGCATTCCCTGTCTTCTAGAAGATACCCAGTAAGTATCTGCCAGCAACGGAGAATATGGTGGCATAAATATCAACATGAACAAGAACAAACGAAAGAGTATATTTCTGTTTCATAAATAAGAATATCAAATTTTCTTTGATAGAGAAACAGGGTAATACCACAGTGCTTATACTTTTTTTTTTTTTTTTTTTTTTTTGACAGGCAGAGTGGACAGTGAGAGAGAGAGACAGAGAGAAAGGTCTTCCTTTTTGCCATTGGTTCACCCTCCAATGGCTGCAGCGGCCGGCGCACCGCGCTGATCCGATGGCAGGAGCCAAGTGTTTCTCCTGGTCTCCCATGGGGTGCAGGGCCCAAGCACTTGAGCCATACTCCACTGCACTCCCTGGCCACAGCAGAGAGCTGGCCTGGAAGAGGTGCCACGGGACAGAATCCAGCGCCCCGACCGGGACTAGAACCTGGTGTGCCGGCGCCGCAAGGTGGAGGATTAGCCTAGTGAGCCGCGGCGCCGGCCAGTGCTTATACTTTTGAGTCAACTTTACTTTCTAAAAACTGAACTCCTACCACTAAGTTTTGAGTACCTTAGAAAAGGGTACTGATTATTTACCTAGCACATTTTCCCTCCAATATAAAATGGTGAAGATGACTTTACAGAATTGGGAGGTGAGTTAAATGAAATGATGTATCATGTGCCCATCACAATATTTTCTTTATGGAAGAGGCTTAGGAAGTATCAGCTCCTCGGAGGACATAGCCTGTGATAGACATTGATGCAGGAACCAGGAGGATCCTGTTTCTGTTCTTTTGGTTTTGCCACTTGATTGCTCTCTGACCACTGAACCAGTCTTTTTCTTATTTAAGTAAGGAAATTCTCTCCCTCTTCCTGCCTACAAAATTATGGCTCACATATCAGCCTCCTCACTAATGACTGAGTAATCTTTCATTTTCTTAGTTGAAAAGAACTTAAAAGGAAAAAATTAAATTCTAACTTTTTTTTAAATTCTAACTTTAAAAAAAATAAGATTCTAATCATTCTAACCCAATTTCTAAAACACTTCAACCCATAATTTTGAACCATTTCTACACTTAAATTTCACAATTCTGCCAGCTTGTCCTCTCTGACTCCTTGCTTAACAATTTGAAAGCTGGTTTCAAGTCTTTCCAGATCACCAACCCAACCATTTACCACTAGGCCTATGGTTGGCATTCATTCGGAGCATTAATAGGTTTGGTTTTTATATGTAACAGCTCACTCACTCAGATATACTCTTAGGAGTTTAGACCTTTGGTTCTTTTGAAGGGAATATTACATTTTGGGGAAAGGGCCAAAGGAGGCTGATGCTCCTAACTCCTAGTTGGCACACAAGCTAATAATCACATTGAGATTTCGTTCCCCGGCCTGAAACAGGAAGGGGCTACCAGCTCATAACATCCCATTAGTTGGAATTTGTCATGAATCAGAGAATCAAGGGGACTGCTATTTAATAATTGACAGTTTCTTCATGAAAACAACTCAATCACCTTTGTTTGAAAATATCTGGGCAAATAATGAATCTATAGTGAGATCAGAAACAAAACATTTTCAAGTTTGTTAGAATGAGGTCAGAATACCAAGCCCTAGTAGAACTGTAACTCTCTAGGTCTATATTTGATCCTCATTGAGTTAGCATTTCTCTAGATGTGAAATCAAGATAAAGACATATGACCACATTTACAGTTGAAATGTAACCGTGAAAAGGAGCACTGACTTGACAAATAATCATTAATAAATGCCCTCCCCAATTTTTCTCTGTATTTGAGGCTGTAGATCAGACATGGAAAATGTCTTTGACAAGCTTGAAACAACAGGAAGGACATTTAGCAAATGGCAGCTATCTATGAAATAGTCACTGTCGAAGCCTTGAAACCTCTCATAAGGAATCCAACTACACTGCGGCTGCCACCCTGTGAGGAAGTCCAAGATGGCCACAGGGCAAAGTCATGTGAAGTAGGGGTCAGTGAGCGAATCTTTCTATAAAGAGCCAGAAGGTAAATATTTTAGGTTTTTGCAGGATATATGGTCTCTGTTGTGACTGGCAACTCTGAATTTGCAGAATTAAATGATATTAAAACAAGTGTATGTGACTGTGCTCCACTGAATCTTTATTTACAGACACATGTTTTAATCTCATATTCCACAGCTCATGAAGTATTGTATTTTTTTAGTTTTCTTGGGAATACTAAAGCATTTAAAACCTTTCTCTCTGTGGATTGCACAAAAATAGGCTGAAGACTGGATTTGACAGAGAAACAGGAAAAGAACTACTGAGTTAATTCTCAAGGGTTTCGGCCCCAGACATTTTTGTCATCCAAGTTGAGGTAGCTTCACAGGGTCTGATAAGCTACGTACACTGGGCACTGTCTGAGTTATTCTTCCCCAGAATCATGAGACACAATAATGATAAATCAAGTCCCATTTCTGCAGGCAGTTTATTAAGCAGCAATAGAAAATTATTATCACTCTTACAGAAAAGGTGGCAATGAAAAAGTGCATTTAGCTTTCTGTTTTTAGATTTTATTTATTTTATTAGAGAGTTAGAGTTACAGACAGTGAGAGGGAGAGACAGAGAGAAAGATTTTCCATCCAATGGTTCACTCCCCAGTTGGCCGCAACCGCTGGAGCTGTGTCGATCCGAAGCCAGGAGCCAGACACCTCTTCCTGGTCTCCCACACGGGTGCAGGGGCCCAGGGATCTGGGCCATCTTACACTGCTTTCCCAGGCCACAGCAGAGAGCTGGATGAGAAGCGGAGCAGCCGGGACTAGAGCCGGCACCCAAATGGGATGCCACTGCCGCAGATGGAGGATTAACCTACTGCGTCACGGCGCCGGCCCCAAGTGTATTTAGTTTTACATTAACTTCTGTGATCACATCACTAGTCTTAACCTTCTCACTGGCCAGTAGGAATCAGTGACTTAACTGTTTTGACTAATGATTTTTATTATACCACTGATACAACTCCATTGTCAAAATGAGCAAAGCTTCCATGAAAGCAATGACATTTAAAGATATGTTATACTAATGTCACAAGGGAGATGAATTTTCTGATTTTGCCATTAGGATTAGGTAACAAATGAAGACCTTGGTGTCTTAAATGTAGTTAGAAGGAAATAAAGAATCTTTTTAATCATCCCCACAACTGATCTAGTTTTTACCATCCAACTCTTATGCTTCCCTTACTACTAAGACTTTGAGTTTTTCCTCCTCTGCCACTCAGCACCTGTAGTTCTAGAGAACCTAAGTGCAAAGATGGAGTACATGTTTCAGGCACAAGCACATTAGAGAAGAGCATTCTCATGGCCAAAGATATTCAGTCCTCAATGGACATAAACACAAGTCATTGTGGTCCACGTAATTTTAGCTGGGGCATCTGGGAAAGAAACTCTTACATATTTTTCCCTTTCCAGGATGAAAATTTATAAGATTCTTAAAATGATGAAGCTGAGCCTTCTCTTGCTAAGTCTAAAACCAAACTAGCTTAAATCCAACCGGGGAACTAGGAATTGAGAGAAGCAGAGAAATACACTGTATGCTCATTCCAGTTATCTCTAATCTAGTGATTGTCCTAAATGTTTTATCTTGCATTACACAATTAATTGATTCTTTGTTGAAGTAAGATTAGGTCAAATTTTTCTGACAGTTTACACAGAAAACGCCCTGATCCCACATCTGGGAAAAGACTTTCTTCTAGTAGAATACTCATTTAGTTACTCTTTAATAAATAATTTTTTTAAATTGTAGGTAGTACACTCAAGGTATTGGTGATAGGACCTCAGATGACAAAAATTAGTGACAACAAAGTGCATAGCCACTAGCAGCTCACCACCTACTAGTGAAAACAGGCTTATAAACAAAGAATTAAAATGCAGTGTGATTAAAGTGTGATGGCATTGTGGCCTAAAGAAGGAAGTGGTCATCACGCTTGAGTAGGCAGTGGAGGTGCAGAGAGAGATTACTGAGCTCAGGTGGGGGAGGGGCAGCTGTTAGATTCCAAACAGAGCAACCCCAGGCACAGATGCACGGACATTTCCAACAACACATGTTGTTTCAAGAACTTCAAGTAGTTCAACTTTTCAGGGTCACAAAACACGGGGATTCAGGGAGACATGAAAGCTTTGGATGGGATGGATAGCCAGCAATTTGGATTTCTGTCTGTGGATCTGGCAGGATCATCAAAGTATCCTAAGCAAGGGGAGGTGTGTGCTACAATGTATGTTGATGAAACTGTTTTGTCAATAGCATTGAATGGGTCTGAATGAGGGAGGGGACAAGAATCAGAGCGTGATGAAGGTCAAAACCAAGGAAAAAGCCATGAGACTGTAGTAGGAACCAGAAGCAAAAGGCACTAGAAACATCTCACAAATCTGCTTGGGGCATCAATGGTAGGAGAAGGAGAGAAAACCTCACTGATGATTCTCTAGTGTTTGTACAAGTCAGACTTGTAAAAAAGAGTAGATATTGGTAGAAGTAAATACTCCCTTCCTTCATTCAATTCGTTATCTCCAGCTTGTGTCTTACAAATGCCTTCTTTTTTCTTCTCCTCTGTTGCCAGTTTAATCCTATTTTCTCTCAATTAAAATGTACAACTTGGCAACATCCCATTCTCTCCTTTCTTTGACTTGGGTACATGCACTCAGAATGTGTCTGGTGACATAAAACCCTGGGAGGGAATTGGGGGTGGAGTTAAGATGTATTGAGCAGTGTCACTGGACATTGAGGGTCACCAAGGTCAGAATTCTGAGGCTGTAGACATTCTCAGAGCTGGGTCCCCTGCCCCACGCTGTCCATGTGCTCTCCCACCAGCGCATGGCATAGGAAGTGACATCTTGGCCTCGAAGATGCAAAGCAGCTAATGAGGACTCGGTGTTGCTCTCCACAAACTTCTCTCTCACTTCTGATGTGGGCGGAAATGAACTCAGCCCAAAATGCTCGACTGGTTTCACCCCCTGAGCTGGGTGGTGCAGCTGCAAAGCGTGTGCTGTGAACCTTGTGAGCTCACATCTGAGAGCCACAGAACCATGACTTTGTGGCCGTAACTTAGGAGCGTATAAAACCCAAGGAGGCAGAGGGACCTTAACAATAGGAACACAGCCCTCTGTCTTACCAGGGCACACCCTCCTGACCCACAACTGAATGTACCTTGGGGCAGCACCTTCAGCAGGGCTGACATACTTCCTCTGCGGAACTGAACAGTGTTCACTCTGCTGCAGAGCAATGGTGAGACCGGAACACGTTTGTGCAGGAAGTCAGCGGTTCCCTTTTTAACAATGTCTGCTTGTCAACTGCTGTCCACGACTTCTAGGTGTTGCACAAGGAATCTGGGCTGCACTCCTTGCTGTCCCTGCCCTTCGGTGGAACTTTTCTCCGAATTCTGGCTGGAAGGTAGGTCACGAGGCCAGGAAGCAATAGACTCAGTTTCACAACACAGGGTGAGGTGAGGCTGAACTCCAAGCTCCTAGCTGTGTGAGCTGAGTTCAACACCCAGGTTGGAGTCCGCTGCCATTGTCACAGGGGCAAACTGCAGAGGTGACAGTAGACCAAGGTCTCCCTGCCTGTGACATGCAGATTAGGGACAGCAGCTCCTCCTAAACAGTAGAAGTCTCCTCCATTCCCCTGACACCCGCACACCGCACACACATCCTGCCCATGAGGGATTTACACACCCAACTCTCCCCAGGTTCATTCTTCATTTCAGTGAAGATTGTATGGTATGAGGACACCTGGCTGGGTTAGAAAATGCCCACGCTGCCTAGAGGTGTGTGAATGAATCAGCCATGAGATTGATTGTCTCTTCAGTGATAAGCAAATGACTTTAAAGCCAACAAAAATGGTCACTGACACTGTATCAATGACAAAACTGACTTTATCTTCTTGAGTACATTAAAAAGGAAAGTACATCCTTTTCCCCTAATTAAAGACTATGGAGGGCACTCCATTCATTTTGTTAGGTTTACCCTCATGATCCCGACGGAGTCAGAGGAATTAGAGCCCTCAAACACATCCTTTTTGTTTGTTTTATCACTGTTTCTTTGAAGTACAAGAGCCAGGTCCATATTGACTGCGTCCAAGGCAGCGATCTGCTGATTGTCTGGGCATGTAAGTGAATGCCATGTAAGACATGTAAGTGAATCTACGCTTTTTTAATAGAAGAGGGGCTATTAGAATGGGTCGTGCCTCCCTGTGAACAGATAGAAACAGCTCTTTTAGCTGGATATTCACAAATATACTGTAGATGGTCTACGTACAGAAAAAGCAAACTGCAAAGCTCATTGTGTGCAAAATTCACACCACCATTCACTTTTTTTTTTTTTTTTTTTTGGACAGGCAGAGTGGACAGTGAGAGAGAAAGACAGAGGGAAAGGTCTTCCTTTGCCGTTGGTTCACCCTCCAATGGCAATGGCCGCCGCAGCCGGCGCACCGCGCTGATCCGAAGCCAGGAGCCAGGTGCTTCTCCTGGTCTCACATGGAGTGCAGGGCTCAAGCACTTGGGTCATCCTCCACCGCACTCCCTGGCCACAGCAGAGAGCTGGCCTGGAAGAGGGGCAACTGGGACAGAATCCGATGCCCCGACCGGGACTAGAACCCCAGGGTGCCGGTGCCGCAGGCGGAGGATTAGCCTAGTGAGCCATGGCATCGGCCCACCATTCACTCTTAAAACTTCTAATCCTGAAAGGAAATGTAGTGTCTTAATAGTTTACATAAGCTTATTATGTTACATTTTGCTATATTTATATGTATGTGACATGAAAATTGCATAACCCATTTGCAAGAAAAATCATTAGTTAATGATAATTTAAAGACTGCTTTTAAAAAAACTATTTGTATGAAAAGAACTGAAAGGTCCTGTCCACTTGTAGGGTTTTTTAAAAAGATTTTATTTATTTATTTGAGAGGTAGAGCTATACACAGAGGGAGGAGAGACACAGAGAGAGGTCTTCCATCTGCTGGCTCACTCCCCAAGTCGCCACAATGGCCGGAGCTAGGCCAATCCGAAGCCAGGAGCCTCCCTGGGGCCTCCCACACGGGTGCAGGGGCCCACACGCTGCAGCCTACTAAGCCGCGGCGCCAGTCCCCCAGTTGCAGTTAAAAGAAATTTTTCTCTATGTAACTACAAGTTGGCCTTCACAATAGGTCAGTTGTTGATATTAAATAATATTAGGGAATTTGGAGTAATTTTCTGAAGTGCATGGTACAGACTGAATATCCTTTATCTGAAATATGTGAGACCAAGTAGATTGGATTTAGAATTTGTTCAGAATTTGAAATATTTCTACAGATACAATGAGGTGTCTTGGGCATGGGACCTATGTCTAAACACATGCCTGAACACATATATGTCTCACATGCAGCTTGTGTCCATGGCCTGAAGTTTCATTTAAGTGTACCTGCGTTTGGATAGTCACTTGTCACCTGAGGTCAGCTATGGAATTTTTCACTTGTGGCATCATGTCAGCCCTCAAAAAGTTTTGGGTTTTCAAGAATTTTAAATTTCAGATTTTCAAATCAGGGTTCTCAATTTGCAATGGCAATGGTATATGATGATGCAAATGTGGACATAGGAGAATATTCATAATTTTTGAACAGTCAGGCTGAAGTCTTTAGGAGCACAGTGTCAAAATGTTCTCATAATGCTTCAGAAAAAAACTAACTTGAGAGACTGATAAATATATTTAAAATTGAGGGGCTGGCACTGTGGTGTAGCGGGTAAATCTGCCACCTGCGGTGCCAGCTTCCTGTATGTACACCAATTCAAGTCCCAGCTGCCCCACTTCTGATAAAGCAGTGAAAGGTGACCCAAGTCTTTGGGCCCCTACAACTGTGAGGGAGACCCAGAGGAGGCTCCTGGTTCCTGGCTTCGGATCAGTGCAGCTCCAGCAGTTGTGACCAACTGGGGAGTGAACCAGCAGATGGAAGACTCCTCTCTCTCTTTCTTGGCCTCTACCTCTCTGTAACTGCCTTTCAAATAAATAAATCTTTAAAAAAGTTTTTAAAAAATTAAAAAAAAAATAAAATCGACTAAATGGGCATAAAAAACAATAAAATGCTTACAACTGGTGAATCTAGCTTCAGATATGTGAATGACCCCTATACAATTCTTTTTGTATTTGTTTAAATTTTTAACAAGCTGTTTATAAAACAGTAAGTGTAATAAACATTCAAATTTGCTTGGCACACTGGGCTTCCAGTTAATGATATCTTATCATGGTTATTTGCTATTCATCCTCTGAAATACTGTGTATTATTTATTCAGTATTATTCACTTTGTTACTCTGTTAAAAAGATGTACAATGGTGGTGGGAGTTATTTGACGCAGCAGGTAAGATGCCACTTGGGATACCTGCGGTCCATGTTATCTTCTCTCGGTTCTAGTCCAACTCTCCGTCCTGCTCAGCTTCCCTCCAATGTGTACCTTGGGAGATAGGAGATGAAGGTTCAAGTATTTGGGCCCCTGACACCTTTGTGAGAAATCCAGATTGAGCTGTAGGCTTCTAGATTTGAGCTGGCTCACCCCTGGCTGTTGAGGGCATTTGGGGAATGAACCAGTATATGGAAGATACGTCTCTGTCTCTGTCTCTGTCTCTGTCTCTGTCTCGCCCTTTCTTCTCTTTTGCTCCCTCTCCATCCCCTCTGTCTCTCTGCTTTTTAAATAAATGGAAATAAATGAATAACTATTTTTAAAAATGTATGTACAACTGAAACCATTTAGGGAAGAGGAAACGTCCAAATGTGCATTCATGCATGAACTTATCCATCTTCCTTAAAATAAGATAATTTTGTTAAAGGGGGTTTCTCTAGAGCACATTTTATTAGATTCTATTTAAATAAAAGTATATTTGTGTGTTTATATGTGTATGCCTGTGAGGGAACATGAATGTAAACAGAGAGAGATGTCTAAAAATACATTTTCCAAAAGGTAAACACTTATTATCTGTCAGACTACATTATTATTTGTGATTTTTAGCCTTGCATATTTTTTATTGAATGAATGTGGTATCATCTGAAAACATAACAGTATAATATAGCAAATGAATCACATATTGACCTTAATCTTATTTGAGAAATACATGAACTTATTGTTAACCAGCAACACATTCTGTGTACACAGTGTACACGACCAGTAATGACTTTCTCAAGAAAAACTCAATGGCATTGAGCTATTTTTAGGTTGTGATTGCACTCATATTTCTTTTTATTTTCCACTTAGGATAGCATTTGAGTGTGTGGTTTATATTTCAAAGAACATGAAATTCTAAATAAATAACTTCCTCTAGCACTGCATTTTCCTCTGTATCAAGGAAAGAATTATTCATATACTCTAGGCAGGCTAAAATGTAAGTCCAACTGATGATTACCTTTTCTTACTTATTTTTCTTTGCTTCTATCTTTTTAAAAAATTTTATTAAAATACAACATCCATATCAAGAAATGTACTCAAGTGTACAGATTCATGAGTTTTTAGTTACTTATCTCCCTCATAATCAACACCCAAATTAAGAACAAAGCCTTATTGGTACCCCCAAGAGTCTTCACTATTCCTACCCTCTCTTTATTTTTTTCACATTTGAAATAGAAGTATATTGTCATTTACATTGTATGATTCAGTGAGGCAACCTTTAAATCTATATCTATATATGATCTAACTTCCACACAATTTTTATCCTCTAAATGTTAAGCACCACAGAGAAGAGAAGACAGGTGCTATATTTTTCAGGCCTTGCTTATTTCACTTTGCATAATTATCTCCAGTAGCACCCTTTTTGTTGAAAATGTCAGGATTCAATTCTTTTTATGACTGAGTGGTATTCTAGAGTGTAAATATACCACATTTTCTTTTTCCAGTCATCAGTTGATGAACATCTAAGTTGATAACATATCTTAGCTATTGTGAATTGAGCTGCCATAAACATGGGAGTACAGATAACAGTTTCATATGCTACTTTCCTTTCAATTGGATATATTCCCAGGAGTAGCATAGAGGGTTCATATAGATTTACAGTTTTCCGTGGGATATCTATATTGTCTTCCATAATGGTTACACCAGTTTACATTCCCACCAACTGCGTATTAGCGTACCTTTTTCTCCACATTCTCACCAGCATTTGTCATTTTTTGATTTTTAGAAGACAGTCATTCTGAGGTGAGGTGATACCTCTTTGTCATCATTTGCATTTCTCTGATGGCTAGTAATCTTGAGCATTTTTTTTTCATGTGTCTGTTGGTCATTTCTGATTGATTCCTTTTTTAAAAAATGCCTGTTCATATTGTTTGCCCATTTCTTAACTGGGTCATTTGTTTAGTTGTTGTTGGGTTTCTTGAGCTCCTTATATACTATGGATTCTAATCTGTTATCAGATGCATAGTTTGCAAATATTTTCTACATTCTGCTCAGTGCCTCTTGTTTTTGTTGAGTATTTCTTTTGCTGGGCAGAAGCCTCTTATCTTGATGTAATCTCATTTGTCTATTTTTGCATTTATTGCCTGTGCTTTTGGGGTCTTAGTCCAGAAGTCTTTGCCTTAGGCAAATATCTTGCAGCATTTCCCTTGTGCTTTCCTCTATTAATTTGATGGTTTCAGGTCTTGGGTTTAGATTCTTGATCCCTTATGAGTTTATTTTTGTGTATAGTGCAAGGTAGGGGTCTTGTTTCAAACATCTATATATGTAAATCCAATCTCCCCAATACAATGTGTTGAAGAGAATATCCTTCCTCCAGGGAATGATGTTAGTTCATTTGTCAAGCATTAATTTGTTGTAGATATGTGTATTAATTTCTGGGGTTTCTATTCTGTCCCATTGGTCTACACATCTATTTTTGTGCCAAAACCAGGCTGTTTTGGCCAGCACCGAGGCTCAATAGGCTAATGCTCTGCCTGTGGTACCAGCACACCGGGTTCTAGTCCCAGTCGGGGCACTGGATTTTGTCCTGGTTGCTCCTCTTCCAGTCCAGCACTCTGCTGTGGCCCGAGAGTGCAGTGGAGGATGGCCCAAGTGCTTGAGCCCTGCACCCGCATGGGAGACCAGGAGAAACACCTGGCTCCTGCCTTCGGATCGAAGCACGCTGGCTGCAGTAGCCATTGGGAGGTGAACCAACGGCAAAGGAAGACCTTTCTCTCTGTCTGTCTCTCTCTCTCACTGTCCACGCTGCCTGTCAAAAAACAAACAAACAAAAACAACAAACAAACAAAAAAACCAGGCTGTTTTGATAATAAAAGCTCTGTAATTATGTCTTGAAATCTAGTGTTGTCATTCCTCCAACCTTGTTATTATTGCTCATTTTTACTTTGGCTATTCAGGGTCTTTTGTATTTTTGTATGTGTTTTAGGATTCTTCTAGATCTGTGAAGAATATCCTTGGGATTTGATTGAGGTCACATTTAATCTGTGAACTTCTTTGGGTAGTGTGGAAATTTTGATTATATTAATTCTTTCCATGAACATGGAAGATGTTTGTGTTTGTGTGTGTGTCTTACACTTTTTTCATTAATGTTTCATCATTTTCATTGTGGATATTTTTTACTTCCTCATTTAAATTTATCCCAATGTATTGCAGGATTTTTGAAGTTACTGTGAATTGGACTGATCTTACAAGTTCTTTCTCAGAACACTGTTGATATATAAGAAGGCTACTGGGGGCTGGCACTGTGGTGTAGTGGGTAAAGCCACTGCCTGCAGTGCCAGCATCCCATATGGGTGCTTGTTAAAGTTGCGGCTGCTCCACTTCTGATCCAGCTCTCTGCTATGGCCTGGAACAACAGTAGAAGATGGCCCAAGTCCTTGGGCCCCTGCACCCACATGGAAGACCCGGAAGAATCTCCTGACTCCTAACTTCAGATCAGCACAACTCTGGCCACTGCAGCCACCTAGGGAGTGAACCAGTGGATGGAAGACCTCTCTACCTCTCTCTCTGCCTCTCCTTCTCTCTCTGTGTAAATCTGACTTTCAAATAAATAAACCAACCTTATTAAAAAAAAAAAAAAGAAGGCTATTGATTTTTGTGTGTTGATTTTGTGTCCTGTAACTTTGTCAAATTCTCTCAGTAGAATATTATGGTTCCCCTATATAAAGCATCACATCCTCTACACACAAGAATAATTTGACTTCCTCCTTACTAGTTTGTATCTCTGATTTTTTTCTTGCCTAATGGCTCTGGCTAAACTCCCAGATACATATTGACTAATAATGGTGAAGAGTGGGTATTCTTGTTTGGTTCTGGATCTTAGTGGCAATTCTTCCAGTTTTTCCCCATTCAATATGATGTTGGCTGTGTGTTCGTCGTATGTTGTCTTGATTGCATTGATGTTATTTCAATAATCAATTTTTAAAAGCTTGTTTTTTAAGCAGTTGTATTTTATCAAATGAGTTTTCTGCACCTATTGAGATAATCATGATTTTTAACATTCATTTTTTTGATGTGATGTATCATGTTCACTGATTTGTGTATATTGAACCATCCCTTCATCATTGTGATAAATCCCATGGGTGGGTGGATAATCTTTTTGATGTGCTGTTGGATTCCATTTGCTAGTATTTTTTGAGGATTTTTGCATACATCTTTATAAGAGATATTGGTCTACAGTTCACATTTTTTGTTGTATCTTTCTCTGATTTTGGAGTTAAGGCAATGCTGGGCTCATAGAATGAATTTACGTTGCACAATTACATAATTATTCAACAATTACGTTGAATAATTTAAGAATTGGGATTAGTTCTTCCTTAAAAGCTTGGTAAATTTTGTGTTAAAGCCATCCAGTCCTGAATTCTTCTTTTTTTGGGAGGCTGTTTATTATAGATTCAGTCTTGGGCTTTATATTTCTTTCTGACTTGGTTTAGATAAACTATGTGTCCAGAAAGCTACCCATTTCTTCCAGATTTTTTGGTATATAGCTGTTTATAGTAATTCTTAATTATTCATTATATTTGTTTGGTTTCAATTGTAACATCTTCATTTTCTTCTCTATTTTATTATTTTTTCTTCTCTCTTTTTCTATTTTTGGTTAATTGGGCCAATGGTTTATCAATTTGGTCTTTTTTTTCCCTAAAAAACAGTTCTCTCACTGATCTTTGGTATGGTTTTTTTTTTTACTTCAATTTTATTTCTTCTTAATTTTCAAAATTTCTTTCCTTCTATTAATTTTGGGTTTGGTTTGTTCTTGTTTTTCTAGTTCCTTGAGATGTATTGGTAGATTAATTACTTGATACCTTTCCTTTTTTTGATGTAGGCACTTATTGCTGTAAGCTTTCTTAAGAATGCTTTTGCTGTACACCATAAGTTCTGGTATGTTGTGTTTTCACTTTCATTCAAGTGTCGCTCCCCGTCTTCGTGGAGGAACGACACAGGACTCTGCGCTGTTTTTTTGTCTGCTCGGCCCTCCCCGGGTTTGCTGCTGGTTCTTCCCGGGTTGGCTACCATCCCTTCCACCTCTGTGGAAGGGCGGTTCCCCCTGGCCACTTTCCCCACTTCCGCGGGGGAGTGGCACACCGCCGGCCAGCTCTCTCGGGGGCTGCACAGGTGTTCCTTCAGATAGATGTTCCTCTTAGATGTTCCTGGTGCATGTCGTCTCTCTCCTCCTTTATAGTCCTCTTCCGCCAATCCCAATTCGGCTGCCCACACGCCGAGTACGCTGCTCTCCTCCAATCAGGAGCAGGATCAGCTCCTGGAGGTCATCACTCAAGTTGGCAAGAGGCAGCTGCGTAGAAGCTGTTTTCTCCTCTCCCAGCGCCATATTGTGGGAGAGCAGATGCATAGAATAAGTCTTAATTCCAGTAACTTAGTCTAGTCCGAGTTACTCCCAGTTGCTCCACACAGATCCCCCTTTCTTTTTATTTTTTGGCGTTGATACCCACCTGTCTTTGGTGCCCCGCGGCGCACACTCTGCTCTGCTTGCTAGAGTTGCCCACAGGTGCTTACAAGCCCTATCAATCAGGCAAACCGAATCCGGGTCCTCTCTTCACCATGTTGTGAGGAGGTTTTTAGGCGCTGATGCGTGCCTGTGTTCGGTGCCCTGCAGCGCATGCTCTGCTCTGCTAGAACTGCCTGCAGGTGCTTACAAGCCCTACCAATCAGGCAAACCGAATCCAAGCCTTCTCATTGCCGTATTGTGGGGAGACTTATTGGTGTTGATTCGTGCCTATCTTTGGTGACCTGCAGCTCATACTCTGGTCGAGCTGCCTACTGGTGCTTATCGCCTTACTAATCAGGCAGACCGAATCCAAGCCTTCTCATTGCGGTATTGTGGGGAGACTTATTGATGTTAATTCGTGCCTGTCTTCGGTGACCTGCAGCGCATAAGCTGCTAGCTGCCCGCAGGTGCTCACCACCTCCCTAATCAGGCAGACCGAATCCAAGCTCTCTCATTGCCATGTTGAGGGGAGGCCTTATTTTTCTCTATTTCTCTATCTCCGGGCATTCCTATCTCTCCTATTTTACTTCTATCTACCAGCATTCCTATTTCTCTCATTTTACTTCTAAACTTCTGTTTCTCTTATCCCTGCGGCTTCCCGGCGCCCGCCCCGAGGCTGCTTCTCAGCGGCTTCCCGGCTCTGAGCCGCTTCAGCCCGCGCTTCTCTCATCTGCACGGCTTCCCGGCTTCGCGCGCGCACTCCGTGGTCTCCGCGCCCCTTCGCGCCTGCACCACGGCCTCGCACTAGCCCCACGTTCCCTATCTATTCACGCCCCATGCTCTCTCTGCACGCGGTGGCTTCCGTGAATCACACAGCACAGCTCACGTTTCCGCCACCGGTATTCAGTCCAAGTTCCCCGGGCTAACCTGGCGAATTCAACCCAGCTCATGTCTGCGCCCTTCGGCTTGGCTTCCCGTCCTTTGCTCCCCGGGCTAATCTGACGGATTCCAACCTGGCGGCCCACGTCTCTGCCTCTGGTTCCAGATTTTCGCCTTTTGCTCCCCAGGCTGACTTGAAGAATCCCAAGATAGCTTACGTCTCTGCTTCAGCCTGCACTCGCGGCTTCATCCTCCCTAACATATTTTTATCTACCCGGTATGTTTCCCTAACTTTTCTCCCAACAACAATATTCCCCTCTCATTTCTCCTGGCCTCTCCCCACAGTCCGTATCCAAGTCTAAGTTTCTTCTAGGTTTCACTTTCACTTTCAATCTCCTAGCTTCCCCGCCATAGTCTGCATCGGAGTCTATGAAAGCTTTCACTTTCGCTTTCAATCCTAACTTCTTTCCCACAGACCATATCCGAGTCTATGCCTAGGCTTTCGATAGCTTCTTCCGGTACCTTTTCCGTCCGGCTTTCCCCTAGGTTCTTTGCTAGTCTCTCTCTCCGGTATTTTCCCACTTCTTCCCGCTTCTTCCCTCCTAGGTTTCCTATCCGAGTCACGGCACCATTATGTCGCTCCCCCTCTTCGTGGAGGAACGACACTAAACCCTGCCTAGGCTTCATATCCGAGTCACGGCACCATTATGTCGCTCCCCGTCTTCGTGGAGGAACGACACAGGACTCTGCGCTGTTATTTTTGTCTGCTCGGCCCTCCCCGGGTTTGCTGCTGGTTCTTCCCGGGTTGGCTACCGACCCTTCCACCTCCGTGGAAGGGCGGTTCCCCCTGCCACATTCCCCACTTCCGCGGGGGAGTGGCACACTGCTGGCCAGCTCTCTCGGGGGCTGCACAGGTGTTCCTTCAGATAGATGTTCCTCTTAGATGTTCCTGGTGCATGTCGTCTCTCTCCTCCTTTATAGTCCTCTTCCGCCAATCCCAATTCGGCTGCCCACACGCCGAGTACGCTGCTCTCCTCCAATCAGGAGCAGGATCAGCTCCTGGAGGTCATCACTCAAGTTGGCAAGAGGCAGCTGCGTAGAAGCTGTTTTCTCCTCTCCCAGCGCCATATTGTGGGAGAGCAGATGCATAGAATAAGTCTTAATTCCAGTAACTTAGTCTAGTCCGAGTTACTCCCAGTTGCTCCCCACATTCAAGGAACTTTTTATTTATTTTTTTATTTCTTTTATGACCCACTGTTCGTTCAGGAGAATGTTTTTCCATCTCCATGTGTTTATATTTTCTAGAGTTTCTTTTGTTGTTAATTCCTAGCCTTCCTTTTTGATTGATGGATTTATTCTTGGAAATACGCCTCTCTATACTGGTAGAGTGCCTGAAACTTGCAATGACGTTCCAGCTGTAGGTACTGGCTAGAGGTCCAGCACCATTTGTGGGTGGAGCAGGAGTCCAGAGTGAGGTTAAGTATGGTATAGCACTTCTGGATACCACCAATAGGGGAAGGGATGTTGGAGCTAGCTAGTGTGTTCACAATCCCAGCACTTTCTGTGTCAGTTGACACAGTTGGTTCATAGCCTAGAATGAGCTCACTGCACCTGTTCATCCCACTCACCTAGGCATGTGCATCACACAGAAAACTGACCTACATTTTGGTGTGCACCTCAAGCCTTCTGAGAGATCTGTCCCCAACTCTGACTTTCGGCAGTCAGACTGCTCAGGTGCCCAGGAACTCAGCCGTAGCCCGCGCCCCACTTAGCTCCATGGACTATGCCCAGAACTCACAGTCACAGGATGCAAGGGGTCCTCTCTTCACCCTGTAAGCTGCCCTTCCCCAGCGCGTGCTGACCGCCATTCCCTGAGTCAGGAAGGAGATCAGCTGCAGCTTCATCTCACCAAACTGAAACTGGAACTCTGGTGGAGAACAGGACAGAAGCAGCAGGGTCCCCTTCACATAGCAGAGTGATCACTTGGTCCCCAGCATTGCCCAAGTCTGAACTCAGTCAGTGAGGACTGTGAAATTCTCCCTCAGTCAAATCCACTTGATTGGACAAGGCTGAGGCAGCCTCCTCCCACCTAGCCTGGGAAGTTGGTGCTCCCTAGCTGAGTGCCGGAGGTGTTTATATAGGAGTTGCTGGTAGTACATGGCTGGGGGCTGCGCATCTGCACTCTCGCCTCACTGCTCCACAGGTCTCTATTCTATTCTGTCCAATCTCCATCGAACATTTCTCTTGTTCATTCTCCTGAGAATGTTGTCCTCCTTCGTGTCCTGTACCTGTTTGTATTTGAAGTCATCTCAATTTCTCCCTATTCAGCCATATTGGATTTCCAACAATAACATTTTCGATGAAAACTTCCTTATTCTAAGTTATTATTAGTGAGGCAAGCATATAATCTATCTTAGAAGCAACTGTGACTTTCATTGAAATCTCATGATACATCTTGCACATGGATTGCATGCTCTCATGAATCACTTTCATATAAGGGAACAGAATTACAAGAAATAATCGTATTGCTGTAGTGTGTGTTCTTCCTCACTGTGTTTATTAAAAGTAGGAAATTCATAATTTTAAAATCTATAACCATGTCAATTCGTTGTTGACCATGGGTAAGCTTGGATGTTCTTTACAAAGTTGTGTATTTAAATATTAGTGACATGCAAAGATCAGAATCAGATCAGAGTTATTGTTTGAAGAAGAAAGTAAGAACTTTCTCTGGGGCCAGTGTTATGGCACAGCAAGTTAAGCACACGCAGCTGCTTGTGACACCAGCATCCCATATCAGAGCTCCAGTTAAAGTGCTGGGCACTCTACTTCTGATCCAGCTCCCTGGTAATGCAGCTGCAAAAACAGTTGGAGATGGTACATGTGCCTGGGCTTGGGCCCCTGCCGCCCATGTGGGAGACCTAGACAGAGATCTGGACTCCTTGCTTCAGCCTGGCCCAGCTCATATCACTGGGGTCATTTGGGAAGTTCATGCAAAAAAAAAAATAGTGAAATGTCACAATTACTAGTGCTTTTTTCCCTAGTTTTGTCATTCATTCTCCCAAGCAAACTTAAGAAAGGATCAGATGTGGCTGAAAAGCCTTGAGAGCATTTCAGGCATGGAAAGCCAAGACACCGTGGCAAAAAATATCCTACATGAAGGATCTCTGTGAGTGAGACCCCAGTGGAAAGAAGGGGCCATCAAAGAAGGATGCGCTTTTCTCTGAAGGGAGGAGAGAACTTCCACTTTGCTTTATGCCCTTGTCTAAATGCTGAAGGAGTTGTGGTAACAAAAGGTTTCCATAGCCTTGACAGCTGATGGCAAGAGCCTCAGGTGATCAGATGTCATAAATAAGACTGTTAATTGTTAAATTAACAACGGAAGCCACTGTGCACTTATTTCCCATGTAGGACTTCTGTCCTTAATGAGTTGTACTATGAGAATTAACTGCAAAACTTGTTCTCAAACAGTACTTTATATGCTGTGTGTGTGTGTGTGTATGGGTGCAAAGTATTGAAATCTTTACTTAGTATAAAGGGAATCTTTGTTATATTAAGTTAATTAAAAAGGAATCTTAAAGAAGAATGGAATGGGAAAGGGAGTAGGAGGTGGGAAAGGAGTGGGAGTGGGATGGTGGGTATGGGGGGAAGAACCACTATATTCCTAAAGTTGTACCTATGAAATTTGCATTAATTAAATAAAAGCTTAAAAAAATAAAGGATCAGAAAAACTCACTAATAGTGGATACAGTCTTCAACAAAAAAAAACAAAAATTTTGGATCTACTATTTCTCTCATCAGCTGAGTGAGATGCAAATTATTTTAACTTGTCTGAGCAAGGGTCAGAAATCTCTGTTTATAATTAGCATAATAAATGATTCAGATTTAGGGAACCCTAAGATTCTTAAATAACAACATTCAGATAGTGAAAAAAATGCCTTATTGGAAGGACCTTTGGGCCTTGCTGGCAGGACAGGATGCAGAAGGGTAGCATCGCACACCCTGGTCATGGAGCTATTCACCAGCCCTAGGGGATCCATCAATTTCCCCCGATGTTATCTGGTGTCTTATTTTACACCTGAACTTAGAAAAAATCAAAGACCCCTTTTCTGTAGCTATTCGTCAGCATTTAGGGGAATGATTTCAATTTCCATTGAAGCCATCCCCCCCACACACACCCTACACACACACACACACACATACACACACAGCTGGTGAGGTTTTCCATCACACTGTTTCTGGGGATCCAGTATTTTTTTCTCTTCTTCCCCCTCTCGTCATTTTCCTCTTACCTGCATAATATCTCAGACGTAATGTGAGTTCAACCTCTATGGAATCCTGTAGATGTAAGAGGATTATAATTAAACAGGCAACTGAAAGTTAAAAGTACTGTGGTGCAAGTGCATTGAGACTGGTAGCCCCTGCAGTAGGCTACAGTGCAGATAGTTCTACTGTGATAAGCTGTGTTGTCTTGACATAGGCATTAGTACCCTCAATCAGTGTACACAGGTTCTCTCAATGCTTACACCATTTCAGCAGCTGTGTCCCATACGAGGAGCACTGGTACTTTCAGCAATAAAACAAGAGAGAGATGTCACCGGAGTTGAAAAGAAGGAAACAACAGGCTGATGAGGGGTGGCATGAGAGGATGAGTGGGAGGGGGCAGGTGGGAGACTGCTTCTTCCCTCCTCATAGGTATATGCCCGACTACTTGAGAGGCACATGAGAAAGGTCAAAGTTCACAGATGGCAGAAGGGATATTGTAAGCTTATGTTCACCATCCATCTATGATGGAAAAGGAGACACATTTTAACCACACACTTATTGAACTACAAATGCCTGTACAACATTTACACCTAATGTAAACCATTTATTATTAGCTTCTAAATTTCCAATGATCTACAGAATCTGACACCCGTACAATATTACATGTTATCATTTTTGCAATTGGAATTACATGACAACTATGCTAAAACTCTAAAGTGTCTAATAAAATAGACTATTATTCATTGATCCACATATAGTTAAGACACACATTTGTATTGAACATCTATCACATATTACTTAGATATAATTATAGTAATGATGTAGTGATGATTTAGTAGAAATGTGTATCAAACTTGAAGGTAATTAAGATAAAACTTGAGAGACATATGCTGATTCCAGTCAGCAATAATTAAAAACAACACTGTATCCATAACTAATGGTTAGCAAATGCTTTCTGTACACCAAGCATTTTAATAAACTATCAAGGGGCTGGCGACGTGGCTCACTTGGTTAATCCTACACCTGAGGCGCCGGCATCCCATATGGGCGCCGGGTGCTAGTCCTGGTTGCTTCTCTTCCAGTCCAGCTCTGTGCTGTGGCCTGGGAGGGCAGTGGAAGATGGCCCAAGTTCTTGGGCACTTACACCCACATGGGAGACCAGGAAGAAGCACCTGTCTCCTGGCTTTGGATTGGCGTAGCTCCGGCCGTAGTGGCTGTTTAGGGGGTGAACCAACGGAAGGAAGACCTTTCTGTCTCTCTCTCTTACTGTCTAACTCTATATAAAAAAAATAAACTATCTATACATATTACTTCATTCAAGTGCTGAAATCAATACAGAGCATATAAATTATACCTGTTATAGAGTTGAGGAGATGAATTTTAAGTCAATGATCACAAATTTGTGGGTATTTCTAATTTCTTGCTAAGGTAGTTATTTTAATATAAATTAGTGGTAGCATTTAAAAATAGGAAAAATTACAGAAAAATATATATTTTAGCTTTTGTTGACATCTAGAAGGTTGAACAATTTGAGGACTCACATTTTGAGCATGTTTAATAAGCTAAAGCTGAGTAACGGATGCTCTTCTAAACAAAGCACCCACCTAGCAACTAATAAATTTTTTCATTAAAAATTTTATTGATATGTTCACAAACAATGCAAAAAAAGCCATGTTCAATTTGATTAATTTTATGAAGTTGCCGCAAAATTAAAAGAAGCAATCAAATCGATAAACAGAATTTATCAGGATTCCCAAAGCTCTCGCTTTGCTACTTTTAGTCAATATCTCCAACCCCAAGATTATTGCTACCCTGACTTTCTACATCAGAAATTATATTTGCTTGTTAGAGTGCACGAAGGTCCTCACTAGATGCTGAGCAGATACAAGCACCAGACTCTTGGATTCCCCAGCTTCCAGAACTGTGAGACACACAAACTTCTCTTCTTTATAAATTACCCAGTCTCAGGTATTTGTTTAGTAAGAAAAAAAATGGAATAAGACTGTAGATCTCTGATTTGAGTGTTTCACTACTACAAATAATGACAGTGAATATTGGAGTTCATATCATTTGGTGAACATGCAAGGGTATTTCAAACAGTTCATGAAAATGTCTAGAATGAAAACGATTGTGCATGGATTTCTAATTTTAAATATTGATTTATGTGTGAGAGAGTGTGTGTGAGTGTGTGTGTGCCTCCATCTGCTGGTTAACTCCTAAATCCTGGGGCTGAAGCCGGAGCTCAATCCAGGAACTCAATTGCTTGAGCCATCACTGCTGCCACCCAGGATCTCATTAGCAGGAAGCTGGAGTCTGGAGCCAGAACTGTGAAAACTCAGTAGAAATGTTGGATCCTTTATGACCAAAGGCTGTCTTTCTCAAGGACCTGGGGATCATCTCTTTGAAATATAGATATGGCATCCCTATCTTCCAGTTTCTGTGAAAGGGTAGGAGGCTGCCTACCTCCTAGGTGAAAAATTACCTATCAATCATTCCAATCTAAGCAGCTTATTTCTCCTCTGGATAAAGTCAATCATCTAACACAGATGGTGACCCCAGTTACTAGGAAAGAGTTAGGGTGCACTTTATAATGCTGTCACATCCTCTTACTTGAAGACTAGTTATTGTTTATCTTGAAAATACGTTTGGGGCCGGCACCGTGGCTCACTTGTTTAATCCTCCACCTGCGGCGCCGGCATCCCATATGGGTGCCCATTCTAGTCCCGGCTGCTCCTCTTCCAGGCCAGCTCTCTGCTATGGCCCAGGAGTGCAGTGGAGGATGGCCCAAGTGCTTGGGCCCTGCACCCCACGGGAGACCAGGAGAAGCACCTGGCTCCGAATTGGCTTAGTTCTGGCTGTGGCAGCCATTCAGGGGGTGAACCAACAGAAGGAAGACCTTTCTCTCTGTCTCTCTCTCTCACTAACTCTATCTGTCAAATAAATATTAAAAAAAAAAAAAAAGAAAAAAAAAGAAAATACGTTTACAATTGGTTGTTTCTGCTTGGGTATTCCTCCCCCTCTCCTTTCTCCCCCTCCCCTTTCCCTCCCCTTCCCCTCTCCCTCCCCTTCCCCTCCCCTTCCCCTCCCTTTCCCCTCCCCTTCCCCTCCCCTCCCCCTCCTTCTTCCCCTTCCCACCTCCCCTCCCCTTTCTGCCATCTTTGAGGAGATTGCCTGTGATGTGCTCATGTCTGGTTTAATTCTTCTCCAATCATAAAAATATTGTTTTTCTCTATTACCTTAGTGGAGAGGGTTTCTGGATTGGGAGATGATTTTGTGGTTAATTGTGTTTCCCCAACACATATCAGGGTTGAATTCACAATTGAACCATTGTCTGAGATGTGAAAGCATATTCCAATACAACGGAACTTCTGTCAGCCTGCTGTGATGCCTGTTCCTAACCTGCTCGTCTGATGGGACAGAGATTGTGCTAGGGAGGGAAAGGAGGAGGACAGGGAACCCTGCAGTCTGGTGCCAAGAAGCCTACCAGGAGTTCACTTTCTATCACAATCCTTGTCTTTGTTTATTGCCAAGTAGCTCTGTGGGGCTAGGTAAGACTGCACGTGAGCATTCTCTCACGTTGAAGGAATCAATGCAGACCCCAGACTCTGCTGCTTAGGAGCCCAGAACCGGGCCAGCGCCACGGCTCACTAGGTTAATCCTTCACCTGCAGCGCCGGTACCGCGGGTTCTAGTCCCGGTCGGGGTGCCGGATTCGGACCCGGTTGCCCCTCTTCCAGGCCAGCTCTCTGCTATGGCCCGGGAGTGCAGTGGAGGATGGTCCAAGTGCTTGGGCCCTGCACCCCATGGGAGACCAGGATAAGCACCTGGCTCCTGCCTTCGAATCAGCGCAGTGCGCGGGCCGCAGCGCACCGGCCACAGCCGCCATTGGAGGGTGAACCAACGGCAAAAGGAAAACCTTTCTCTCTGTCTCTCTCTCTCACTGTCCACTCTGCCTGTCAAAAAAAAAAAAAAAAAAAAAAAAAAAGAGTCCAGAACAGAGGCAGAGAAGTTCCCTGCAAGCCACTGAACTATTTCAGGGCTTTGGCTTCTACAGGTCCCTTTCAAGGTCTAGGAAAATGTACTTGATTTCGATTACTTGATCTCGTTTTTATAAAATTTGCAAAAGTTAGATCTTTTTGCATTCCTTTTGATAAAGAGGGCTTGCCAAATTATAAAAAGCTTTAGGTCCTAATGTGAAAAGGAAAGAGCAAGGGAGCAAGAAAAGGTGGCATAACACTGAATTTAGACATGTTCTACAGGCAGGGCTTCATAAGAATGTAGCTGCTTTCCAAAAATAGTTACTACAATTTCTTAGGGAAAATATGTTTTTTAAAATTCTTGCCAAGTAATGGGAAATTCAGTTTACCCAAGTGACCTGAATTCTTGACATCCAACTAAAAAACCTGTCAGAAAATAGTTCACCAATACATTTGCCTTCTTTCCACATAAGTTATTCTATATAATTAAACAATGTTGGGTAAAAAGAAAATAATATGATCATTACAATATTGTGGAAAATCTTTTCAAAACTCCATGTTTTAAAAATGGGAAATTTTAGGAATTCACAAATTTAAATTATGAGTATAGTGTTAATACTGTTTTGGTATTCTATACTAAAAATACTTCAGCAATGTACAAATTGCTACTTCCATGAAATGTGTTTATATTCTAAATATATCAGGCTATGAGACAGAAGGAAAAGACTACCCTCTCCCTAAACAGTTATTTCCAAAAGACTCAGAATTCATATAAAAACATCCTCTAAGCACAGCTCTAAATGTGTCCCTGTT
Organism: Oryctolagus cuniculus; assembly: GCF_964237555.1. Lineage (NCBI taxonomy): Eukaryota > Metazoa > Chordata > Mammalia > Lagomorpha > Leporidae > Oryctolagus > Oryctolagus cuniculus. Next base: position 14,841,503 of record NC_091444.1, on the reverse strand, counting down.
TGGAGATACACAGAAAGAGCAACCGACAAATGCCAGCTGCAGTCTTTTATGATGTGTGCTAGCTTCCCATATAAAATCGAACCTAAAGGAAATCTTCAAAAAGCTGAGTTGCTAAAAGATCGTGGCTATGAACTATCTTCCTTTTAGAGGCATCCAGTTTTGGTGAGAATGTGCCCTTTAGTGAAATGTAGGAGAGTGAGTGGAATGTAGACTTTGAGCCTGACAAGAGAGAGATTTGGGGGTGCACAGACGTGGGGGTGAGGGCATATGACTTGGGCTGACTTCCCATGCTCCTCACCCACTTTTCCTCTGGAGGCTTTAAACTTTTCAAAGACTTACTCCATGGGGTCTGTGGGGTTGCTGAATTTGACTAGACCTTTAGACCTCGCCTTTCCTTCCTAGATTTCCCTTCAAGAGTCTCGTTGCCTTCTGCAAAATAGGGGTGCCATGGAAGCTGGAAGAACAGGGGGGCCGGCAGGGGGTTTCTCCTACTGTATTATTTCTCAGACTCCCGTTGAAAAGGAGCGTTAGCCTACAAATGGTCAACCACTTGCAATTCCCCCTGGACACACACGGTGGTTGCATTCCCTTGAGCAAGAGCAGAGTTGAACAGGAGTTGTACAGGAGGAACAGGAGGGCTAATTCAGGTTACCAAACCATTCTGCTCAGGCACTTGTGTGCTGAGGGAGGAACCAAGGCTATGGGATAGAGTGAAAGGACCTTGCAGAGCCATGTTACACACGTAATCTCATTTTGCATGCTCTTCCGTAGAGTATTAATGATTAGATAAATTTTAGTATTTGTTGCAGTAGGAGCTCTTTCCAGTCAGACGAGGCTCCCATTTCTTCTCCTTTTTGGTTTTTGTTTGACTTTTGGGTTTTGGTTCTCTCTGATTTACAATCCATACATGCTTATGTACATACAGTGATTCTCAAGAAATAGCTTTGTGTTTGGCAATTCCTTATTAAGTAATCATATAAAACAGCAGTCATAAGATTCTGGTTCAAAAGCAGAAAAAAGGCAAATGCTCTCTCAGTATTTACAGTTACTTATTTAGTTACTTTGGAAGCTCAAGTTTAATTACCAAGGACAGATGAATTATTCACTTATATTTTGTAAGTGAAGAAATCAATGCGATTTTCATTTTTTAGAAATGAGCACAAATGTCTGCATGGTACCTGTAAAATATTTTCTTGATCTCTGAAGAATATGACAGAGGTCTTAAAATTTTAAAAAGTAACCGTTCTTTAAAAAATTTAATCGTCATGAGGCTTTAATGTTGAGATTCCCTACAAGACATCAACTGTGCTTTGATATATTATGACAGCAAGAATAGAAATAGCACCGCAAAATTTAAAAACCCTCTTCCAAATAACCAACATTTTTAAAAAAGATTTATTTACTTTTAAGGAAGAGTTTGAGAGAGAGAGAGAGAGAGAGAGAGAGAGAGAGAATCTTCCATCTTCCATTCACTGGTTCACTCTCTGAATAGCAGCAACTGGTTGGGTCAGGCCAAAGCCAGGAGTTAGGAATTCCATGCAGGTCTCCCACTTCAGTGTCAGGGGCCCAAGACCTTGGCCCATGTTCCCCTGCTTTTCAAGGTGCATTAACATGGAGATGGTTTGAAAGTGGAGCAGCTGGGACACAAACAGGTGCCCAAATGGGATGCAAGCATTGCAGGTGGCAGCTTGACATGCTATGCCACGACACTGGGCCCAAATACTCAACTTTTTGAAAAAATAATAATTTGTTTTCTGATGAATGTTCTTAATGAATTAAACTGACAGATTCTTGCAACCCTTTTATTTTAGATAGGCAGTAACTGGAGCCCGATGTTTACTTCCCCAGAGGCAGGTGGCTGGTGGCTAATAATCACTGGGTCCAGAAGTTGAAGCACATTCCTAGGGTATCGTATCTAAGTCAGACATAAAACAATTTAGGATTATTTTTTCATTTACTCTGACTTAATTAGAGTGGCAACCTCTCTGAAGAGAATAAGATCACTTAGTGTAGAGGCAGTTATCATCTTGATCCAGGGGTACACAGAGGCCTGGAGTGATCACAGCTCACAGCCTACTCTTGCATTTAATTATAAAGCAATGCAACTGAAAGGGCTTTAAAAACATTCTGTGGCTTAAAACACTATTAAAATAGCTCTTAAATTTTCAAAGCAAGTGCTGTGATATACTTTATACAACATGGTGTGCATCACTTTGATAGACTTGAGGACTCCAAATATCCTATTTAGTAACATGCTTCCACCTGTAGAAGTCAGGAAGTTGCTCACTGCACCTTTCAGTGGTACAAAGACTTTATTTATATACAGTAACAGAAGCTGTCATTTGACAGTTTGTTAAATTTGGCAAAAAAAAAGCGCGACTTGTTTATTTTTGCACTTGCAAACATAACAGAAAATTAAAATACTTCAACGTAAGAAAATGTCAAAACATGATGAATCACACAAAATATCTACGTTGAGCATAATGTCCGGTGACCAATGCTGACCACCTGAAAAATAGCAAGAGCAGGGGACTTAACATAATTCACAATGAACATAGCCATGTGCTAGGTTCTATATTTCAGAGTCAAGGCCCTCAGTTCAGCCCAGGAAAACGGGGCAGAAAACTTGAATCAAAGTGATTTTAAAAACACATTTCTGAAATAACTTTTAATTCAAGCCTTTGGTTTTTTCAGCTTGGTCTTGGAATATGAAAACATAGGCAGATAATTTAAAAGGAAAACAACTAAAAACAACAAAAACAAACTAATGTGATGTTCACAAACTGTTTTTGGTTAGCATTTAATTTCACAGGGTTCAGAATGAGTGTCCTGAAATTATAATTGGTAAGGATATTTAAAGCATCTGAGAAATTTAAAGTTAACGTAATAACTGTGAAATAAAGGGATTTAAAGGTGACATTGCTAGCATAGTCCACACTGCCATCTTTGGTTTATGCAAAATAACTCATTCTTCCATGAGCGCCTGTGTTTATTTTGCTTGTACATTTAGCTTGACATTCTAGGGCTTTGTTTATCATTCAAACTTTATTCTAATTAAATCAATTTTCTGTTTCGGACTGAGATGTTTTCTTGAAGTGTGGTTGAATATGTATGTGTGCTTAGAAATTATTCTCAACTAACTTCACATTCTAGATCTATAACATAATTACATTCAAAAGTCTCAGAAAATTTGAGGCAAAATCTTTTGATGTTCAGGATTATTATTGCATGTCTGTAAGAAGATGGAATATTTACTTGACATATTAATAGCTCAACAAGTCCAAACACTGGGTACCACTTTACACTCCTGACATTGTATTAAGCCACGGTTTCTTAGTCTCCACACTACCGACATTTTGGTCAGATACATCTTTGCTGTGAGGCGTGTCCTGGGCATAACAACAAATCTAGCAGTATCACCGACATCTATTCGCTGGATGACATTGCTATCACTTTCCTGGTTTCAACAGCTATTACCAATATCCTCTAGGGGGTAAAACTGTCCCCCATGGAAACCCTTACACTGGACAGCAGGAATTTTGAAAATTAGAAAATAAACAATAGAAAGAGCAGTATATTTTGCCTAACATTGGTTTAACAGTAATTTCAGCATTTGTTGCTCTTGTCATTGACAACCGTGAAACACAGCAACTTGGGAGATGGATATGGACACTGTCGGCTCAGGACAGGGGAGGATTCAGGCTGCAAATCTGAATCATGTCCATGGTGAGGAGCAAAGAGGCACAGGAATGGTCACGGGGTCATTCTGTGGTCCATGGAAAATCTCTTACACATGTAGCTTTTCAAGTGAAAAAAAGTACGGGCTTTGTATAATCCAAAGTGATTTTCAATGAAGCTGTTTTCCTGGGGTGTGCCACGGCAGAATCCTCACCCAGGGTGAACCGCCCACCGATGCCTCATCGCCGGCCCGCCTGTTGTCATTTTTGATGTGGCCTTGTGGAGTGCTGCTCAGAGCTGACTTAGCCCTGGACCGCTCCTTACAGAAAATGTTAACAAGCACAGGCATTGAGGAAATGGCTCTCCTGCAGGGATTCTGACCCGAGGCCACAGATTCAGTAGTGAGTTTATAGCTTCATAGCATGTTTTTAATTTAGTCACCTCAAAGATTTGTATGTCTCAGACTCGCAAACTGGCCGCCCCCTCCCATCCCTTGAGGGTCCCCTACCTCCATTGGCGACCCGAGAGGAAGTGGCGCTTGTAAAGAACAGAGAGTCCAGTTAGGGAGCTAATGAGCTGCACGCACTCTGCCTCTGAGACCCGTTTCCCCTCTTCAGAATGCTCCCGGTGTGCTTGTGCACCACCGGAGTCCCCGCACATCACTCCCTACCCTGCCTGCATCACCCAGTTGTCTTCTGTTCATGAGACACGCCTGCTCTGCGCAGCTTTTCATCTGGATGCTGACAATCAGGAGAGTAGAAGCTCCTGAAAAGGAAAAGAACTGTTCATAGAATTAACGGTTTGCAAAGAGAGTTCTCCTTCTGATGGCTGACAATGGTCGATTTCATCTACTCTGACACAGTTTTTCTCCTTCTGGTCCTACTTGGGTAGGCGTACTTGGTTGTGAAGTCTTTCCAGGGCGTCATAGGCCGTAGCACCCCCAGTGTTCCCCGCCAGAGGCAGGAGCAGTCCCCACTTCCCCCAGGGTGGCAACCACGGCTCCAGACAGGACCGCCGACTCGAAGCCTCACTCTCCTACAGCACAGAGGCCGTGTTTGTCATTAGAGTTTATGGTGCAACTTGAAGAATGCTGCCCACTTACTGCTGGGAACAGTTACAGCTACAAAATCCAATGGCTTTGCTTTTTACTAAAAGGGAAACTTGTAGGGAATTCAAATTTTCTTTAATTTGTCAAGTACCATGATAGATCTGAGATGGACAGAAATCCATTTTGTGGAAAGCTGTGGATTTTCCTTTTTCGTGATGGTGTGAAGGAGAGAGATAGTGTCTCAGGAGCCAGAGAAATATGAGGGTTGTCTCTGGCAGTCACCTACTGGCTCCACCCAGCCCTGCCTTCCCGTTTCTCTCTGGTCAGGTCCTAGGCCTGTGTGTCTGTCAGGAGAAAGCTGGGCCACCAGGTGAGCTGAACCTGCTGTTAGCCATTCCCTTGTGACTGACTTAACACTTTTCAGTAAGGAAGCATTGCCAAGGCAGACTGGCAAAAGATGCTAAACAGAATTCTTCAAAACTCAATCAGTCACTGTGGACTTTATATCACTAGTCCTTAAACACATTAGGTTTTTAAAAATATATCTTAACTAAATGCATTTAATTTTTATAAAGTTTTTATAAAATGATACAGGTATCAATGCAACTAAGTGGTTTATTTTTTAAAAAAATGTTTTACTTCAGAATAGTTGCAAATTGATAAAAGAAAGATTACAGGTAGTCACACAGAGTTCCAATACCCCCCTTAACTCATTACCCTTATTAATACCTCATATTAGTGCCTTTCTCACAATTAATAAGCCACAGCCAGTTTCCCCCAGTTTTTTTATCCAAACTCTTTTGTCCTTCCTATCACTCCTCTCCTAGCTTCTAGAATCAACATTCTGTGTTTAGATTGAGTTTTTTTTAAGTTTAGCTCCTACATATATGGAAAAAATGTGTTATTTTTCCTTCTGTATCCGGCTTATTTTACTCAATACCGTGTCCCCTAGTTCTACACATTTCGCTGCAAATGACAGGATTTCATTCTTTTTATAGCTGAATAGCATTCCATTGTGTATGTATCAAAGCACATTTTTTATCCATGCATCTGATGATAGACACCTTGGTTGATGCCAACAGCACTAAGCAATCTCTGATTTCACGTAAGTAATTAAAATAGAGCTTTTCTATTGCACTTGACTAGCAGAATCATTGATACATAAACTTTAAAAGGGTTATTTGCTATAATCCCATAATTAAAACTCTGGTAGAGAGTAGAAAAGTGGAATGATTAGAAAAGTGGAAAAATAAAGAAGCAAATACAATGACATCTTATACATCATAGCTTTGCATTTTAGAGGACACATTCGTCATTATACAAGAGATAGTAAAAGTTGAATAAGAAGCACCAGTGAACAAAAATCTCACACCTTTTAGCTCTTGATGGTGTTGCTAGGAGAAGGGACAGGATGTGCAGTCCAAATCTGGTCATGCAGCAGGGGAAATAAAGTAGGATAATGGGCTTCTTGGTCATTTTGAAGAGATCCTTCTAGGTAACATCAGAAATGCATATTGATTTCTGCAGACTGTCTCCTGCTGTGCAAATTTTCAAAAGGAAAGCAAGATTGCTTGCAGGCATTCCACAACTGGCAAGTGCAATTGGAGGGGTGCTGTTGCCTGGATGTGTGAGGTGCCAAACACGGACAGAAATAGCAGAGGTCTGTCAGTGGAGCTCCAGTTTAATTAAGACCCTGTGCTTCAAATGACTGGCCTTGGAGGAAGTGTGCAGACAAGGGATTATCTCCAATTAGTGCATCAGTTCTGAGGACTATTACCATCCACATGGATTAGTTTGGCTTAACATGGAGTATAGGTTAGAGTAAGACACAAAAAAGTCAGGGTCAGGAGAAGCATCACAGGAAACCAAGAACAAGAAAATACCATTAATTTATTCAGGATAAAATCCCCATTAATAATCTAGTGAGAATAATGGAAACTACTAGAGAAAACATTGTCGTGAACACTTTATTTTGCTACGAGATAGTAGATTTGTCATTAGGTTTAGGCTTTGCATGCCAGATGTATTAGTTCATATAGGGATTTCTTACTTATTAGTTTTATGTAATCACTTGCTAAAAGAATAGCCTTCAAGTATAATCTTAGTGCTAAAATTGTTAATCCTACTAATATTTTAGATAAAATTTTGATGCTTGAAGTAGGAAGATCTTGTATAAGTTGTATAAGTGAAAATAGCCAGTTAGACATTTCCTGTTTCCATATAGATATCTCAGTGTTAAGATGGTTTTAGCTACTCAATTCTAGCTTGTTTCCTTGGCAAGATAATCACATTATCCAAGATGTATATCAAAGGTACCTTTGGGATATGTTTTCCATGAAAAGGAAGAACTTGTTCAATGAGTTCCTAATGCAAATATTTTTAGACACTATCATAATAAGATCTTAACAATTCTTTCATTCTGTCATCTAAGACACTGGCTCCACCACACACACACACACACACACACACACGAGGCATTGTGCTGTTGGCAAAATACACGATGCTAATAGTTATAGCCCCTCTTCTCAAAAAGTTCTGTCTAGTGAAGTGTGGTCCACATAAAGGAATATGGAAGTTAAATAATGGGAAGTTCATTCTGAGCTTTGAGTGAGGAGTGACCAAACCTGACTTCTGTTTTCATTCCTCTTTCTCTGTTATCTTTTGTATTTTAAACCGACTGATGTTATGCAAGTATTATGGAGAATTGAGAATGAAAGTGAGGAAATGAGCTAGGGTGCTATTGCAGGGTTCGAAATGAGAAATAAAGTTGCCTGGGAATTGGAATGGTGAGAGCGAGGTGAAGGAGAATGGACAGACTCCAGACACAATTTTATGGTGAAACTGAAAGTCACGAAGCTTTCAATATTGTGGTGGTGATGGGGGTTGAGATGAAATTTGGAAGTAGAAGTCTCTTTGCAATGAAATTAAAATTAACCTCAGGGCACTTTAACGTGGGAACCAAGGGAACATATCAAAACTGGAAGGACATTTTGGTAAAGTAGATGATGAAACACTTTGAATTGAAGGCCAGCTGTGGTATTGAAACTGGATGATGGGACGAATTCCAGGGCAGAACAAATCAACTGCTTTGAACAGCACTGAGTGGGAAGCGTGAGACCATCATAGCTGGTTAAGCTATGGAGCTCCCTATCTGCTCACCCTTTTCACAACACATTTTGAAAAAATAAAAAAAAAATTCCTTTTTAAGATTCCCTTGTATTTAAGAACCGACAGGTGGACTTACTCTTACCAGTAATAGGGGAATGAAAATGTACTTCTGCTGTATCGGCTTCAAGAACAGATGCACCCTAAGTGAGTAAAGGGGGAAGTCACATGAATACCACCACCCCCTTCTCTTTCTCTTCACTACCCACACTTTCTACACCCCTCCAGTTTTCTCCCTATTCTTTCCCTTTCTCTACTGTGGATGTCTCTTTACGTCTTGCCCAGGCCCTTTGACGTGTGAACCATGGATGCCATCCAGTTAAAAGCATGGCCTGGTTGTCTCTACTTAAGCCAGAATCCGTCCGACCATCAGACATGCTGGGACTGATGTCATAGTCTGTTCGTGCTGCTATTATAGAATGCCTGAGACTGGATATTGTTTTAAAGCAGAAATTGATTTCCACAGAGGTCTGGAGACTGAGAAGTCCATGATCAAGGGGTTGGTATCAGATGAGAACCTTCTTGATCCTGATGAACCCTCATGTAGCAAAATGCACATGGGCAATAAAGAAAGAACCCATTCATGCAAGTTCACCTTCTAGGGACAGTAATCCATTCATGCATGCAGGACACCTGTGATATAAACACCTCTCTAAAGGCCCCACATCCCAACATTGTTGCAATGGGGATAATTTAAATAATACACATAAAACGGATGCATAGGGTCTCAGTTATGGCAAGCAATTGGTAACCAGCCTCTGAGCCTTAAATTCCTATGACAAATCACAAGCTTGATGTGAGAATACAATACTAAAGTGCACATCAAAAAGTCTAGCAGAAAGAACTCAATAGACATTAACCACTCCACACCCAGAGACTTAACCATAGAAATTTATTTTGATAGTTAATAGATAGTTAACTATTTTTGTAAATACTTTCCCGTAGTGATACATACATATATACATATCAAATAAAGTATCCTTATTATAATATCCTAAAATAACTACGAAAGTGACAGGATCTACTTAGATTTAAGTTCTTTGAAGCCAGGCCAGGAGTTGAACCTATATACACAGAATCTATAATTAGCAAACAGGAATCTCTCAGATGCACAATCTGGTCTCCTTAGAAAGGCTCTTCTGCTTTCCATAGTCAGCTCTGTAACAGTGCAGCCAAGTTCTCTTTGGAGTCTCTCAACTTCAGAATGCGTTATTAACCTGTATTCCTGGTCTGCAGCTGTGACAGCCCTTATATACTGGCAGCTGTATTTCTAACCAGACCATGCGATCCAACCATGAGTGCTGGGGACCAGCATCTTGTCTATAGGTGTGCTTTTGTGGGTGTCTACTCAATCTGGAATAGTTCCAGTTACACCTAAGGATAAATGCTGCATGGCTTCCGGGTGGCAGCACTGGGGGCGAGGGCATGCATGCGTCACCATTTACTATTGCCTGCCGTATGGTCCAGGAGGCACACTGCCAGCCAGCATGGATCATAACCCCGGAAGACACAATCTCAAATGCTGAAATCCCAAAACGTCAAAATCATAAAAATCAAAATCTCAATGATTAACACCTTGAATGTTGGAATTCTGAAAACCACAATCCTCATTTCTAAAAGGTAATGTAAGAGGTGTAGACACCAGAATTCTGGAGAAGTGCTTGGCCCTGTGATAAAGACAAAAACTTCAGTTTAAAAAAAAAGGATCTTTTGTCTACATTGTCCTGCCTCCCAGCTGATGAAATTCCAGGAACTTTTAATGAAGTAAAAAGCTGCACTGGGGGCAGGTGTTGTGGCACAGAAGGTTAAGCCACCTCACTGCTCCAATTCTGATCTAGGTGTTGGCTAATTATCCTAGGAAACAGCAGAAAATGGCTCAAGTACTTGAGTCACTGCCAATCAAGTGGAAGATCAGGGTGGAGTTTCTGGTTCCTGGCTCCAGCCTGGTCTAGCCCCAGCTGTTGTAGTGGTCTAGGGAGCGAAACAGATCTGTGCAATGAGTGGAAGATCTTTTTATTTCTCTCCCTCTTAAAAAAAAAAAGAAGGCTGCATCGGACTGCTGTGGAGGTGGTCTCTGCAGGATTCCAACAGAAGTGATGCTAGAAGGCACGCTAGAGGAAGCCCAGTGGAATCAAGGACAGCTTCCAGGATCCAGAGAGCAATGAGATCGGCTTGGGATCCCAAGAAGAGAGACAGGGCAACTCCTCAAGAGTTACTCATCCATGAAATGGTCTAGAATGAAAAAAAAAAAAATAGACCAGAAATGTGCAGCAATAAATAAGGAACAGCATGATAGAGATTAGACTCCTCTTCAATGAGTGAAAATGAAAGGGGGATTGGGAGGAGGGAAATCACAGAATATTGTCCTTTGGAGACAGCAACTCATTATCTTGCATTATTTCTCTCCGGGAATTCTCATAATCTTGAAAGTGTGGAATTCATATTCATGGCTTCATTGAAACGCTGTGGTGAGCTTCACTGCTGTTAGCTGTACTTACAGCTACATGTTATGCTATATCAGTAGCACTGCAACATTTGTAGAAACAACTACTGGATAGGCTCAGGCACTCTGCGGGCAGGGTGGGACAGGACTACAAGCCTTTCTGGATTATCTGAGTCCATATATAGCTTCAGTTACATTAGCTGCTTATTACATTGCTTAAATGCAATTCAGCTCATTTCTCTGAACCACCTTGTCCTGGTTATTTGTCCAGATGAAGATAGCATTGAAGGAGCCACTTCTTTGTGGCGTATCATCTCTAAAGTTAGGATTGCAGCCTGCACGTGGGACATCAGATGGGGTATCCACGCGGGAATCAGAGTGGCCTGCGTTCTTCATGGTCAGGGCAGCTCAGAGATTTGAGGTTTAAAGAGATCCTGGAACATGCAGACACTGTGGAAGGTTTTGGCTCCCAGGCTAAAGTGGCAGTTCAAAAGTCAGTGCAGAAGGCTGGCTCTTTTGGAATTTTGGCCTATGCTTCAATTCCAAATCTGCTATTTGATCTGTCTGGAAAAGACACGTGGACACTTTCTTATATCTTTTTGGGTCTTCTTTGGTGGAACACTGACTGGAAAAGCAGTCATTAGAATGCATATCCAGAAAGTCTTCTAGAATCATATTCCAAAGGCCCATGGAAGAGCAGATGGAGGCTTTCACTGGTGCTGTCCCCAGCAGAGCTGTGTCTCTGCAGGAGCCATTCCAGGAATGTCTTCAGGATCAGCAACAGAAACTTTTCCACCAAAACAAAATACACACATCCCAGGGGAAACTGGCTGTCCTAGAAGAGGGAGAAATCACCCATCATTCATGCCATGGCACAAAGTTAGGCCCAACACATCCTGCAGTGGTTGAACTCAGAGGAGAAAACTAAATAAACAGAGGAATGCCTTTACTTCAGAAATTATAGCACAGGGGTCCTGCCTTGAATTCAGAGGTCTCCAAGCCCTCTTTCAATCTGTATTGATTTTTAAAATATTTTTTCCAGAAAGCAGTTTAGTCCTTATTTTACCCTAACATGCTTTTCCATTGTGTGTTCTGATAAGATAGCCACTCCCAATTCAATTAACACAGAGTGAAATGTGATATTCAGCACAAACCTAACAGAAATCGGCATGCCATTTCTTACTTTCAAAGGCCCAAACGGTTCACTTAGAGAATTTTTGGCACACAAAAATTTCCTAATTATGCTAAATTAAGATTTTTAGATTTGTCATAAATTGTTGCTTTGGTTTTTGTTCTATTTTTATTTCTTTAATTTTTGAGATAGCATATTTTAATTACATTATAGTCAAAGGCTTATTGAACCACTGAATAGGAGTTCAACAAATAAAAAGTAAAAGCTATAGGAATTAAAACAGCATGGTGCTTTGTTTTTCTAAAACATCAAAATGTCCACAGATTATCTAGATTGGACAACAGTCTTTCCTATCTATCAAGGTCCAACTTAACATAGCATCCTGCCCTCTCTTTCTATCCCAACAACAAAAAGGCTATTTTATGATGTACTGCACACCCTCTGAGGAAACTTATCTTTAAATTTTAAGTCAGTGTTATCCAATCTGGTTGGTGGCTCATGGATAAGATGATACTATTTTTTTAATTCTGTCTATTTAGAAAGAAGTCATTGAAAAACTTTGTCACGTTATCTTTGATTATTCTAAAATACAAAAATAAAAAAAAAAAGATTAAAGCTGCATTTGACTAGAAGCCAGAGAACTTACCGAGTGGTTCAAAAATAATTACATGCACAATAGTATGAAAAGACACACAATGATGTCATTGTTCTATCACCAGTATTTTAGCCAAAGCTGCGATGTACATATGAGTAAGTGTGGAATGCATTCTGTATACTGAAACAACGTGGAAGCATGTTGTGGAAGATAGAAACCCTAAATAGGGAATGCTCATGGTGGTGAATATCGAAATATGGGAGAATTGGGGCCAGCGCTGTGACGCAGTAGGTTAATCCTCCACCTGAGGAGCCGGCTTCTCATATGGGCAGGGCACCGGTTCTAGTCCTGGCTGCTCCTCTTCCCATCCAGCTCTCTGCTATGGCCTGGGAAAGCAGTAGAAGATGGCCCAAGCCCTTGGGCTCCTGCACCTTTGTGGGAGACCTGGAAGAAGCTCCCAGCTCCTGGCTTCGGATTGGCGCAGCTTTGGCCGTTGTGGCAATTTGGGGAGTGAACCAGCGGACAGAAGACCTTTTTCTCTGTCTCTCCCTCTCACTAGCTCTAACTCTACCTCTCAAATAAATTTTAAAAAAATCTTAAGAAATATGGGAGAATTTTTTAAAGTACCATGCAGAAAATGCATGCAAATATATTCTCCAAGGACACAGCCAGGCCTTAAAAGAAAAAAGGCAGTGATTCATCAGGATTTATGACCTCAAAATACAGTTAATGATCATATAAGCTGGCCAATGAAAGTAGACTAGCTTTGTCTAATTTCCTGGAATATACTTCTTTTTATATTGAATTTTCTTCCCCATTTTTTAGCTTTTCCCTGTGATTTTTCATTATTAGATTACTTTTTATAGTTCACCATGCTCTGTATTTCATCTTCATATCATATCTAGTACTGGAATCATGAACTGTGCAAAAACTTCTAGAGACTTCTTATTTTTTTTATGCATTTGATCCCATGAAGATGCATTACCACACATTGACTTTGCGTGTAAGCATTGTGCAGGTTCAAAAAATCATTGCACCTTCCTCAATCAGTGAACAGATACTTTCATACAGCTACATGTGGAAAACATAGAACTTCTCGAGATTTCAGTTCTTTAGGTAAATGCATTTGGAGTAAGGGCTCACTAAAAAGCTTCATTGTAGGTTGTCCATCACAGTGTTTCAGATTACTGCAATTATAAAGCTGGGAACATATAACTATCACAATGATGTGTGTTTACGCTTTTTGGGTTTTTTTTTTTTTTTTTTGGTCTAGTTCTAAATGAATACAGCTTATGTACTTAAAACTATTATACTCCAGTGAACATACCGCAGTGTTTCTTGGTTGCAAAAATATGCACGTTTTCATTGAGCAGTGTGACCTATGATGTACTCTGTCATGTTTTTATGTTCCTCAAATAGACCCTGTTTAAAAAATATAAATAAATGGCTTTTAAGGAATTTTAAATTACCTTTTCAAGAGTTATATTTTTGAGATTTTTATTCTGGAATTTTAGACTTTATGGATTTTGGTATTTGAGGATTTCATATTGAGGATGATAGCACTGGGGATTGTGTCTTCAGGCCACGAATAGCTGATCTCTGAGGGACAACTGGCTAAATGAGAAAGATTTCCTGCCGGGCCATGTTAGACACGTGGCAGAAGTGTTACAGTCTCAGAAGTGTTGAGCTTGTTGCTTTCCACTGCATTACCTGCCTCACCCTAAGAACCCTCATTCAGGGAGGACCTGAGCTCCTTCTCCCTGTTTAAATAGCTTAGGCATCCAGATCAGGTCTACCCACCCTAGCAGTGCCAACGCCATTCTTGCTTGACTTCAAGATGCCCAGTGACAACGTATATGCTTGAAGGTACAACCACAGGTTCACAGTTTAGCATCATTTAAAAAATGTATTAAGCTCAAGGATAAAATGCAGGGGGATATTTTAAAAAATGCTAAGAGTCAGAGAGTTCAAGCAGGGGAGTGGCTATTTGACTTAGTTCTTTCACTCTTGCCTGGGAGAAGCCGTGGAGCTAGTCTTTAAAACACTGGCTCTTATCACACTGCGGTACTATTGACTTCAAAAGCATAAAGATGTATAGTGAAAAATGCAACAGATTTTATCCCATTTTCTTCTTTTACCCGTTTTTCAATCAGATAATTGGGATGTTCCTTTTGTGAATTTGGGAAGGAGGACAATTAAGTGGCTCTGCTAGACCTTGTACATCTGCTAAAGAGCTGCTCTTGAGGGTGAAGGACTCCACTATCAGGGCCCTTGGCACTGGGAACAGCGTGGCACATTGACATCATGCACCCACTTTCACCCTCTTCCCAGTCTTTGAAAAATCTCACGGTACTTTTTCTCCAAGGCTATTACCCAGTGTGACAAGTAAGAAGTTTGCTTCAATTAGAAATCTTATGTCTCAAGGATTACCTAAGCTCCTCTAAATGATCTTTACATAATTAAATAAATGAGTACGTATTGAAAAGAGTAGAGTCAAATCATATGAAGAGTTTAATGGCTTAAGTGAGGCAACTGTATTTGTAAAATTAAAATTACAGCAACATCTTGCATCATACACATAAAATATGGGTTATTGGTGAAATTTAATGATTTCCTAATAAATATAACTTAGTGCTTAAAAAGATACCATCATCCCTGAGATGATAGGGTGCTGGTTCCCCAAACTGGGCTTTAATAGCCTCTTGTATGAAAAATGAAAAAACAGAGGATATCTCTGGATTTAAACACAGGCAAGGGAAAAACACAAAACTTTCATTCAATTTCAAGAGTAAATGATGCAGACATGGTATGAATCTTAATGCTTCTCAGAATTTCATTTAATGAATGGAATACCCCCAATATTCGAGGCTTTGTAAGATAATAAAAAATGAATAATCACTAAAGATCTGTATGCTAAATAATCCATATCAATTCTCACTTTTTATCTTACAGAATTTCTCAGTAATATTCAATATGACTGACTGTTTCATATTTCTTGCAGTATTTGCTGTGCTGGGCTTCCAGGATGCTGATTTTTGCCCTGATTTGTGCCCTGTCCTATTGGCTGCTCCTTCTTGGTCTCTTGATGATTCAGTCAGTCTCCAACCTCTGAAGTTCAAAATGTGCCAGAACTAGTCCTTAGACTTCCTAGTCTCACACTTCCCAAGGATCTCCATCTAGCAGCACATGTATGCTGATGATTCCAGAATATCTCCAATCTCTCCTCTGAAGTCTGGACTCGAATATGTAACTGCCTACATGACATTTCCACTTGCATCTCAAACTTAGCTTAATTTTCTTTGCAGGACTCTCCTTTCCGTTGTCACTCATGTTAGTAAACAAGACTACCATGTAGGTCCCCAACTCGAGAATAAATCTTTATGACTTTCTCCCATACTCGTGTGATCTATTAGATTTTACCAGTACTTCTTGAAAACATTCTGTAAATAGATATTTTATCACTATATCTAATACTACCTTTGTCCAAATATGCCTCCCTTCTTGACACATGGTCAAATTTCTACACAGCACCTTCATGTCCTCCATTAAGATGTCCAATCTTTTCTGTCTACATGTACACTAAAATTCCTACTCTGCACTAGCTTCTCATCACACTTAAAGGAGAATCAGAAGTTCTCTGAGCACCTGGGTCTCTCCCCCATCCCATCATCCCAGGCCCATCAACTGTTTCAGCCTTCACGGACTCTCAGAGACCCAGTCATGCTATCATTGCTGTTCTGAAACTTGCTAATCGCCCTACCTCCAAAGTTCTTCCCCAAAATGGTCTCATGGGTCACTCCCACACTTTCTTCAGTGTATATTCAAATAGACCATTTATAGGCACTCCCAAGTAACCTGTCCAAACATATTCCTCTCTATCCCACATCCTGCTCTATTTTTCTTCATAGTGACCAAAAACAGGCCAAAATAATAAGGTACTGATCTTCAAGACACTGGCCATCAGGCAATGAAAAAGAGCAATTTATGAAAGATTGAACAAGGAGAGCTCTAAAATGCCTCAGGTTGCCAACTTAAAAGAAACCCAGGACATGGAGCAGGCCAGATGGACCCAAGTTGAGCCTAGAGGGCCTCCTAGGCTGGGGAGATGGAGCCAAGATGGAGCCTGGGTTGTGGGGTGACCAACATGACTAGAGTCTGGAGGACAGGGTATCGGAAACTAGAAAGCTACCAAAAAGCATCCTACCCCCAGAGACAGGCAGAAGTCACTTTAAGTACTCAGCACATGCAAGGCAATCATCCAAGGACAGGGATGGACCCACACAAAAGGGTGCAGCATTTGGCAATCATACAGAGCCAGCTATAGTGCCTGCTCCAACCAGCCAAGATGGACAGTGCTTTAATTCATGGGGCATTAACACAGTACTCAGAAGGCTCTTGAGTTAGTAGTGGAAAACAATTAGCCCCCAACTAAACACTGATACACTCTTACCTAACAAATCCTTAAAACAAGACCCAATAATATGACAGTTTCTAATCTTTCTAGGCTCAAGAAAGTTGTAGAAATACAAAAAAAAAAAAAAAAAAATAGAGGTCGGTGCTGTGGCATAGCAAGTTAAGCTGCTACCTGCAGTGCCAGCATTCCATACAGGTGCCGGTTCAAGTCCTGGATGTTCCACTCCTGGTCCAACTCCCTGCTAATGTGCCTGGGAAAGCAGCGGAGGATGGCCTAAGTTCATGGGCCCCTGAACCCATGTGGGAGACCTGGAAGAAGCTCCTGGCTTCTGGCTTCAGCCTAGCCCAGCCCCAGTTGTTGCATATGAAAGATATCTCTCTCTCTGTAACTCCACCTTTCAAATAAATAAAATAAATCTTTTAAAAAATATCTAACATCCGGGCTGGCGCCGCGGCTCACTAGGCTAATCCTCGGCCTTGCAGTGCCGGCACACCGGGTTCTGGTCCCGGTCGGGGCGCCAGATTCTGTCCCGGTTGCCCTTCTTCCAGGCCAGCTCTCTGCTGTGGCCCGGGAGTGCAGTGGAGGATGGCCCAAGTGCTTGGGCCCTGCACCCCATGGGAGACCAGGATAAGTACCTGGCTCCTGCCATCGGATCAGCGTGGTGCGCTGGCCATAGCGCGCTGGCTACAGTGGCCATTGGAGGGTGAACCAACGGCAAAAGGAAGACCTTTCTCTCTGTCTCTCTCTCTCACTGTCCGCTCTGCCTGTCAAAAATAAAAATAAAATAAAATAAAGCACAAAAAAAATCTAACATCCAACAAGGCAAGATCAAATGTCTGGCATCAAAAAAAAAAAAAAAAGCTTTTGAGATATGCAAAGAAGCAGGAAAATATGACTCATAAAATAATTGTTAGATCATTATATAACACCGTGTACAAAAATTAATTCAAAACCCATCCACTGCCTTAATGTAAGACATAAAATTATAAAACTTTTAGAAAACATAGGACAAAAACTTCATGACATTGGATTTGGCAACTCTTTCCTGGATATGACTCTAATGGACAGGCAACAACTGCAAAGATATACAAATTGGACTTCAGAAAAGCTTAAAAAAGATTTTGTTCACCAAAAGACAGTCATCAGAGTAAAAAGTAACCTACAGAATGGGAGAAAAAAAAATGCAATTATCTATCTGATAAAGAATTAGTATCAGAATAGATCGAGAAATGCTAAAACTTAACAAAAAACAAATAAACTAATTCAAAAATGGGCAAAGTACTTGAACAGATATTTCTCTAGGAAGATGTGCCAATGACCAATAAGCACAAGAAAATACACTTCATGAAGATACCATATCACATCTATCAGGATGGTTTTTATTAAAAAACAAAATAGAAAATAACAAGTTTTGGGGTAGAATATGCAGCAATTGGAATCACGTGCGTTGTTCCTGGGAATATGCAATAGTGTACTCTCTACAGGAAACACGGTAGCTATGGTAGCTCCTCAAAAACTAAAGATAGGATTATCATATGACCCACTAATTACACGTCTGGGTGCATAGCCAAAGAACAGAAAGGTGCTGCGTTTGTATTTGTGCATCCGCATTTGTAACAGCGTAGTTTACAACAGCTATTCTGCTACCGACCCAGCTTCCCTCTAACGCACCTGGGAAGGCAGCAGATGATGGCCTGCATTCTTGAGTCCTACACTGGAGACCCAGATGGACTTCTTGGCTCCTGGCTTTGGCCTGGCACAGTCCCAGAGGTTGCAGGCATTTGGGAAGTGACCAGAATATGGAAGATCTCTCCCCAGCCCCTCCCCTCCCCTCCCCTGTACATCTCAAATAAGTAAATCTTTATAAAAATAAAGCCTACAAAGTAGTTTTTAAAAAATTTTTTAAATCGGGGCTGGTGTTGTGGTGCAACCAGTTAAGCCTCTGCCTGCAATGCCAGCATCTCATAGGGGTTTGAATCCACACTGCTTCACTTCCGATCCAGTTCCTTTTAATACACTTGGGAAAGCAGAAGATGGCCCAAGTACTTGGGCCCCTGTCATCCCCGTGGGAGACCCAGATGAAACTCCTGGTTCCTGGCTTTGGTCTGCCCCAGCCTTAGCTGTTGCAGCCATCTAGGGAGTGAACCAGCAGATGAAAGACCTCTCTCTCTGTCTCTCCCTCTCTCTGTAACTCTGAGTTTCAAATACATCAATATACCTTTCTTAAAAATCATCAAATGATGGATATGTTTATTAGCTTGAAGGTAGTAACAGTTTCGAGATACAAAAATACCTCAGAACTCTTTAAATTCTAAGGTTTAAATATAAGCAGTGTATCACACAGCAATTTAACTCAATGAAATGTGTTCCAAAAATACAGGGCATTCAAGTTGTAACTAGAGGGTGAAATTGTAGCCATCACTTCAGTGGTGACAATTTAGGATTCCCTAATAGAGATTCAAGGAGATGGTGGCCCCTGACAATGTGTGCAGAAGCTGAGTGCTACTTTGTATTTACAGTCAACTGCTGGGGTTTGAATTCCAGCTACAGTAACTTAGGAGGTGTGAATCTTTGATCAATTTCCTCACCCAGCTCCATGGGACTGTTGTGAGGATATCATGTCAATATTTGGGGGTAAGAGGTAGTTCCAAAGCTTTGTCACCTGAAAGAGGTGTATGACTTAAAAACACAAAGAAGACAAGATGTCTCAAAAGACAAAATGCAGAAGCAGAAAAGGAAAATGAGTAGAGAACCTGGGGGATATATCTGATCTTAAGAGGTAAGAAATGGAAGAGGAACCAGGTAAGAAAACTGAGAAGTAATACAAAGGTGGGGGGAAACCAGGAAATGGCGGGGTCACAGAAGATAAAGGAGGAAATATTTTCAAGAAAAAAAATGTGATCAAATGCCATAGCCATGTGAGAGAGCTCAACTATAAGAAAGAGCCGTTGGACTTAACAATAATGAGTTCGTGCTGTCCTTGGAGACAGCAATCTCATTAGAAAGGTAGGGAAGGTATGAGGCTATGAATCAGGGATTAGTAGGTGCAGGCAATCAATTCAGACAACTTTCCAAGAAATTTAGAGCTATGAAGAAATAGAACAGTAGAGCTGATAGCTGCAGGCAGGACAAAGAGGGTATTTCCAGAGGTAGGCGATGCCCACGCATGTTCTCTGCACAAGGAAAGGGGACAGTGAAGATCAGGTGATTAGAGGTGCACAAAGACAAGCTGAACTGTTTCAAAGCCAGCTTTTGAAAGAATTTAAAAAGTACAGGAAACAACACAGAGTTGGATATCCTAGAAAATAGTGAAGACTTTTTACCTTTTATGGAACTAGAAAGAAGAAAGGAAAGGTAAGGACTAGAGACAATTTGGGTCAAGGAGTAGGAGAATTGAGGGCTTCGGCACCAGAGGGCTGCAGTTTCTTCATTTAAAGTAATCACCAAGATTGCGATCAGAAAGAGGACTGCACTGACGTTGCTGACAGCAGAAGGGGAAGAACCAACCTAGATTACCAGGAGTTTGGTATTAGCACAGAGGCCATGTGTGATGTGCAATTTCTTGAAGAATTAAAAGAAATAAAGACTGCTGCAATTTCATGTATGTGTAACAGATGATCACAGACTCAAATTTTATTTCACTCCTGATAGGTAATTCTCTTTCTATCAAGAGCAGCAAGCAGGATGTACACGCAGGAAATGAGGTTCCTGGTCATTAAATACACCGGCACAGAGCTCTTGGCTCCAGTTCTGATTCTGTCACACGACCCTGTAGGGAGCTTTGCCTCTCTCAGCCCCAGTTTCCGTCATGAATTTTGAGTCAGTTTTAGCATGGTTAAATCAAATACATTTATAATGTTCCTGATTTGCGTGAAGGTTCAATGATTGGTTTGTAATAATATCATCCTTGCTTTAATGAGATAGGTTAAATTGTTGTTATTGTTTTTTTGTTTTTTAAAATCCAGGACAAAATAGGCCATCATCATCAGTAGGTGAGAATAAATAATTAAGAACCCCAAAATCCAACTGTCAAGCCTTTTTACTGTGTGTGTTCAAATGTATACAGTCCCCCAGTCACCTGTAATTTCCAACACATGAAGCTGAATGGGTCACTTGACGGGTCCTTAGGTCCCCCCAGGCACCGTGGCAGCCACTGCCCTGACCTGATACAGGTCATTCTAAATAGCCCGCCCGGTTTTATTCTAGGGGTAACACACTATATGACTTTGCTTCATGCTATTTTCCAGAGACCTTGATCCAACATTGTTCCTTATCTCAGGACTGGTGTATAGGGGTTAAGTGGTGTATAGTGGTTCTGAGATGGGAACACTTGAGTTTGGATTCTATCCCTACTGCCTACAAATTACAGCTTAGCCCTTCTAAGCGCCCTTTCCCTCCATCAGTAAGATATCACCACTGAAGTTTTTAATGAGAAAATGCATAGAATATATTTAGGATAACATTTGGCACATGGGGAACAATAAATTATTATTTTTCTTAATAGGAATATACTGTATCTGGGGTAAAAATCTTTTCCATCAATTAATATTTCTTCTGTTTGATTCTATTATATTTACAGCCGAAATTACCTTTAACAATCTTGAGGATGCATGCTCTTCAAACTGAGAGTAGAAGGGAATGCATGATTTTCCCGTTTTGTCCTGCCAAATCCATGAGGCTCTGGAAAGCAAAGGAGTACCTGATGACCTGCAGCTGGCAACCCGGCCTTTGTGGCATTCAGCCACAGTCATTACAACTATCGTGCCCAATTCCAGAGAGAAGATTGGGGCATTTCCACCACCTGAATATTTGAGTCGAATAATCACAGTAGGGTGAGTATAGATAATAAAGTACTGTATGGTTTCCTTTAAAAATAAAAGCTCTAAGAATGATTTTTTAATGATTTTGCTGTAAAGAAATGATGAATGTTGGAAGGGATAGGAGTAGATATAGTTGAACATGACACAATGTAAATGTGAACTGAAACATCACATGGTACTCCAGAAATCTGTAAAATCTTATGTGTCGGGTAAAAAGAAAAAGAACATGAATAAATGTGACAGAAACTAAAAAGAAATCATAAAAAAGAAAAATGGTTAAAGGATGCATTCAACTTTGTCCCTAAAATTAACAAGAAAGGTTATTTCTAAATACAAATTTCATTTTGACACTTCCATTGTTGATGCTGAAGAAAAATCTCCATAGAGAAATAAAATCCTAATAGGATTGTCAGCATCTTAGTGTCTTAGTCTCTTTTATCCACCTAAACCAATAAGGCAATAGGGCATGCATGCATCAGAAACAGGAAATCAGAGCTCCCCCATTTAGAACTATCCCACACGGGTGATACCAGCGTTCATCCATCCATGAACATGGAGCCCTCATGACCTAGCCACCTCTTCATACAGTCCCAGGGGCATCCTTAGCACTTGGATGGTTTTTCTCTGAGTATGCAGCCCCATTTACTGGCCTGGTGGCGAAGACTTCCACATCAATCCACTCACCAAGCATTTGTTAAGTGCGTGCTATGTGCTTATCACTTTTCTAAATATGATGACTCGTGAAAAGAAAGATAATGGACACAAAGTTAAAATGCTGTTAATAAGTACTGAAAGAAATACAAAGGAAACACAGAGAAGAAATCTCTTTAACAGTCTACGAGTTTGGGTCTAAGTCAAGAGGATTTGGGGGGGGGGTCTTTTAAAGTGACTTTTTTTAAGGATTTATTTCTTTGAAAGTCAGAGTTACCGAGAGAGAAAGAGAGAGAGAGGAGAGAGAGAGAGAAAGAGAGAGAGACAGAGAGAGAGAGAGGCAGAAAGAAAGAGAGAGAGAGAAAGGAGAGAGAAAGAGAGTGCTCCCATCCACTGGTTCACTCCCCATATGGCTGCAATGGCCAGGGCTGGGCCAAACCAAAGCAAGGAGCCAGGAGTTTTGTCTGGGTCTTCCATGGGGGTAGCAGTGGCCCAAGGACTTGGGCCATCTTCCACTGCTTTCCTAAGTGCATTAGCAGGGAGTTGGATTGGAAGTGGAGCAGCTGGAACATGAATGGGCACCCACATGAGGTGTTGGCATTGCAGATAGCAGCTTTATCCACTACACCCCCTCCCCTTTTTAAGTGACTTAAAAATTTATGTTACAGAGAGAGGGAGAGAAAAAGAGAGAGAATGGGGGTTCTTAAAAGGCCACTAGAAGTTAGCATGAGATAGAAGGTGGAGAAAGGGTGTTCCAGGGAGAGAACAGCATGGACAAAGTCATAAGAGAAATAAGAGAAACAAAAGCCATTAGGTGTGTCCACAGAAGTGGTTCTTAATTGAGAGGGACTAGGAAAAGTGAAAACAGATCATGAGAATTTTTTAAAACTATATGGGCCCTTTTCCCCATTCTTCCATTTACATGTAACCCTCAAAAGGGCCATTTTTATGGAATAATTGTCTGTGTCTCCCCTAACCTCAACCTTCATATGTTGAAGCCCTAAATTTCTTTTCTTTCTTCATTTGAGAGACAGAGAGCCACCAAGAGGGGGACAGGCAGGCCAAGAAAGACAGTGCCCATCCACTGGTTCACTCCTAAATACTTAGAGCCAGGTTTTTAAGCTGGGAACTGAGAACACAATCCAGGTCTTCCAAGAACTCAACTAATTGAGTTATCACTGTTGCCTCCCAGCTTCTGCATTTTCCTGACCTGGAATCTGGAGTCTGAGCTGGGGATCAGACCCAGGAACCCCCATGTGGTCTGTGGGCACCTTAACCAGTGTGCTAACCATTAGGCCAGACGTTGGCTCCAAGGCTTAACTTTCAATGTGATGGTATTTGGAGTAGGGTTTTTGGGAAATAATTGGATTTACATGAAGTCATGGGGGAATTCCCCCCTGCCATGAGAGGATTATCACCTCTATAAAAACAAGAGAAAGAGAGACCAAGGCTTTGTGTCACACTGCCATTTAAAAATATGGCCAAAAAAAAAAAAAAAAAAAAAAAAAAGCGACTTTCCACAAGCCCAAAGAGCGTCTTTAGCAGACACTGAATCTGCTGGAAACTTGACCTTGGGCTCCCTAGCCTCCAGAACTGCCAGAAATAAATGTCTGCCATTTTTAGCAGTCCTGGCTGACCAGAACAACCACGGAATTGGGGCTGGCATTTGGAAGGTCTGCAGAAATGAAGATGATCAATCTGAGACTCAGCTTTTCTTTCTCCCCCCTGCCCACTCCACTCCTGTGTGCGCTTCTCCAATCCCACGGCAACCAGTGTTCAGGCACTGGTTCATGTGGAAATGCATTAGTATACTGAGAGACTACAGAGGCAGAGAGGAAGCCTGCCAAGAACTCCGTATGTCAGGATGAACAGCTTAGGACTTCAGTTACAAACAATGCAGTGCCACTGAAGAGTTCAGTAAGGGAACAGAAAACTGATACTGCACATTATAAAAATGATAGTGCACATTATAAGATGATTTTTCATAATTATAAAGAGAAGGCCTATAAACTCTTTAGGTAGGTGGTCATGCCGTAGGTATTTCAGCTCTTGAAGGCCAGTCTATACTGCAACTACTCAACACTTTTTCTGTTGGTGAAAGTGGTCATGAGTAACAGGAAAATTAGTGGCTGCAGCTGTGTTCTAATAAAACTTTGTTTTAAAAAAGCAGACAATTGTGATAGGTAGAGTTTGACTTTGTTATAATAGATGAATTGGAGAAGTTAAGACAAGCCAAAGTAGGATATTCCAACAGGTAGGTTGCACAATGAACCACACAAAAAATGATGAGGCTGGAAGAAAGCCATTAGCAGAAGAGAGAGGACAAAGGAACTAGATTTTAAATACGCATAGGAGGCAGAAGATATAGGCTTGAAACAAAGAAATATTGGAAGAAGTGATAACAAAGTTCAAGGCTTGGATCTGACTTGGATGACACTGTGTGTGTGACTGTCCTCACGAAATGATGAGACACCTTGCAGGCACCATTGTATCACTAAAGAGAACACATTAATATATATGCATGATATACATATATGTCCAAAATGCACATGTCCCCATATATTATGTGTAATATTTACAATTGATATTGTATATTGCTTGGTATAGGTTTGCATAATAAAATGTATATTTATAAAGTATGCATATCCTATATGCTTTACATTTTATTGACTTCTAGTATATTTCTTTTATGCTCAGGTGTCAAGTAAAAATGAAAAAAAAAAGAATATAATACATGGCTTTGCTCTCTGACCACAAATCACAGCCCTGACTGAAGTCTTCCAATCAACCCAGGGACAGCTACGTAGTTCCCAGGATCTACTGCAAAATGAACATACAGGATCCCTTGCTCAAAATTACTACGAATTTCAAGTCAATGGCGGCAGAGTATCAAACCAAGCAGAGGGCATTTCCAAGTGTTGGGTGTTATGTGACTGCACAGGTCATGTGTCTGTGAATCTGCTCCTGACCTTGTCCCCAGAGTGTCTTGCAAGGATAGGTTAATTACTGTAATTCCAGAAGCATGCTACATCTGCAAAAGCTAACCTGTAGTCACATTTCTTTCAAATAGTGCATTTCAAGAACATTTTCACACACTTGCAAATTTCATTATGATTTTAACTAAGGAACTTTTTGGAGGGCTCAGGTTTTTTTTTTTTTTAAAGATTTATTTATTTATTTGAAAGGCAGAGTTACAAAGAGGCAGAGGCAGAGAGAGGTCCTCCGTCCGCTGGTCCACTCCCCAGATGCCTGCAACAAATAAGTAAACCTTTAAAAAAATTAAATAAAGTCTTTTGTACCACATACACTTACATTTGATCACATTTTATCAATGAAGCTAGAGTAACACTTTGGACCTCACTGTAGCCTTGACAGGGTTTACATACTATTCTAACATGCCTCCACAGCTACTTCTATTAGTCTGCAAATCTGTCACATACACCGTCAGCAGCTGCATGTCAGTGATGATTTCATTGGAAAGGAGTTTTTGGTTTCTCTTCCCCCAGTTCACATATACGATTATGGCAAGCACTGTCTGTGACTGGGAATGCCAGCTGAGAGTGGGCTTTTCTCTGTGCATCATTTACTAAGTGCATTTGGGGAGCTTCTTTGAAAATGAATAAAGCTTCCAAGCTCTAGACAACAGGCTGTGCTCCAAAGCTTTTGTTTCCTTAGGGGCCTCTGGACATCCTGGAAGGATAATTTACCAGGATTCATGGGGAATATTCTGTAATCAGAGGAAGAGCTTCTCTGGCCAGAAGTGTGTAAGTATTTTGTACTCTTAATCAACTCACCTTGTATAGTACAATTTATTCATTGGTGGTGCATGAGGTCTGGATCTAAAATTCACTTTTCATTCTACCTTCTCTGGTATTACAAAAAGCTTCTGAGGATGCCTCCTGTTTGGACATTTGCTAATGTATACCTGTGACAAATAGCAAGTAGAGAGAAAAATGTTGGAGAGAGTGTTTAGTCTAGCAGTTAAGGCATGGGTTAGGATGTCCATCTGAATGGTGGCATTCAGGTTCAAATCCCAGCTCAGGTTCTTGACTCTAGTTTAATGTTAATAAAGACCCTGGGAGGCAGAAGTGATGGCTCCAAGTATGTGAGTCCTTGGAACCTTGCATTGAATTCTAAGATTTCCTCTTTGGCCTGGCACAGCCTCAGCCATTGCAGGTACTTTGGGTTTGAACAAGAGGAAGAAAATTTGCTCTATCATCTAGCTAGCTAGCCAGCTATATCTGTCTTTCAAAAAATAAAGAAAAATTTTAAAATTAACTTTAAAAATATCAACTTAGTCAATTTCAGTATTCGCGTATACATACACTCCGCTTATAACCAATTACTTTCAAGGCAAGGCAAGTGCCTCATTTATCCCCATATGCCCAGTGCTTAGATCAGACCAACACAACAAAGAGAAGGAATATATAATAAGAGGAGGAAAAAAACAAAATGGAATATCAAATGAACACAAGTGTGGTTAAGAGGATTTGGATGTGTTGTGAGAGTTTGCTAGAGTTCCAGGAAGAATACATATACATATTTCTCCTTTAATGCCCTAATAGGCAAGCCACAAAGTCAGCATTGAGCCTTGTATGGGGTCAAAGCCCAAAAAACAGTCAGGTATTAGAACCAAACACAGTAGGTAGTACTGAAAGGTACTGAAAAGGTAGTACTAAGCCAAAGTTGGGTATATATAATTATTATTACAGAAATTTTTGTATGTTATTATAATAAAACTATTGATCCAAGGATCCTAAGCAAAAAGTCAGCATCTAAGTCAAAAGCAAAGGAATGAAAATGAAGGAAACTGGATGAAAGAAAAAGAGAAGCAGAACCAAGAGCAATCGTTAAGGCAGAGAAGGTGGCTACTAGTTATGTGTGTGTCACCAATGACCTCAGCCTTCTACAGGGACCAAGAACCAGGTCCTGGAATAAGGCTGCTAATCCAAATATTGGTTCTATTGCTTATCAAATCCCTTAATTTTAGCTTGACATTCCTCACCTGTAAACCTACCTCACAGGGCTGTTGTGTGAGTTCAATAAAATGTGGCTAGAAAGCATTTAGCATAGTTTCTAACACACAGTCATGTTACTTATTGCTTCTAGGAGGTCCTCCATCAATCTGGACAAAAGAGGTAAGGTAAAAGGCTAAAAACAAAAATGGCTATCAGTAGGGTATCAGTATATATCAATTTTATTACAACAGTCTTGGTATATATAAGTGTATATATCTTGTCCTGGTATGTTATGTGGTTGGTACACTTATTCACTATCTAAAAACATTAAAAATACAATGTCTAAGAATATCTTTAACATGTCAAGAGAGGATTTAATTTTTCTAAACATAAAATAAATTATAAAGAAAAATGTTAAATTCAACTGTCAAAATTTTAAATTTTTGAACAAAATA